>NC_092707.1:422775957-423117207 GCF_047496885.1 Scyliorhinus torazame | reverse complement strand
AACTCCAAATAGAGCTAACCCCCAGCCTGGTTTGACCCGGGCCTTCACCACCCGCGAAATCACTCCCGTCACTCCCTTCCAATACCCTTCCAGTGCCGGGCATGCCCAAAACATATGTGCGTGGTTTGCCGGGCTCCCGCCACACCTCCCACATTTGTCCTCCACTCCAAAGAACCTGCTCAATCTTGCCCCCGTTATGTGTGCTCTATGTAGCACCTTAAATTGAATCAGGCTAAGCCTGGCGCATGAGGAAGAGGAATTTACCCTGCTTAGGGCATCAGCCCACATACCCTCCTCTATCTCCTCCCCTAATTCTTCTTCCCACTTTCCTTTTAGTTCGCCCACCGACTCCTCCCCCTCTTCCCTCATCTCTCGGTAAATCTCTGACACCTTGCCCTCTCCGACCCACACCCCTGAAAGCACCCTGTCCTGTATCCCCTGTGTCGGGAGCAACGGAAATTCCCTCACCTGTTGTCTAGTAAACGCCCTCACCTGCATATATCTCAAGAAATTTCCCCGGGGCAACTTATACTTTTCTTCCAATGCTCCCAAGCTTGCAAAAGTCCCATCTATAAATAAATCTCCCACCTTCCTAATTCCCAACTGGTACCAGCTCTGAAATCCTCCATCTATTCTTCCTGGGGCGAACCTATGGTTGTTCCTGATTGGGGACCCCACCAGGGCTCCCCGCACCCCTCTCTGTCGCCTCCACTGTCCCCAGATATTCAATGTTGCTGCCACCACCGGGTTCGTGGTAAACTTTTTAGGTGAGATCGGTAGCGGCGCCGTCACCAGCGCCTCTAAACTTGTCCCTTTACAGGACTTTCTCTCCAGTCTTTTCCACGCCGCTCCCTCACCCTCCATCATCCATCTACGTATCATTGCCACATTGGCGGCCCAATAGTAATCGCCCAAGTTCGGTAGTGCCAATCCTCCTCTGTCCCTACTACGCTGAAGGAACCCCCTCCTTACTCTCGGAACTTTCCCTGCCCACACAAAGCTCATTATGCTCCTGTCTATTTTATTAAAACAGGTCTTGGTGATTAGTATAGGGAGACATTGAAATACAAATAAGAACCTCGGGAGGACCATCATCTTAATTGCTTGCACCCTGCCCGCCAGCGATAGAGGCTGCATGTCCCACCTCTTGAAGTCCTCCTCCATTTGTTCTACCAACCGTGTCAGATTAAGTCTGTGCAAGGTTCCCCAGCTCCTAGCGATCTGAATCCCCAGGTATCGGAAGTTTCTTTCCACTTTCCTTAGAGGCAAGCCTTCTATCTCTCTACTCTGGTCCCCTGGATGTATCACAAATAATTCACTCGTCCCCATGTTTAGCCTATACCCCGAGAATGCCCCGAACCCCCTCAAAATTCGCATAACCTCTATCATCCCCCCCCGCTGGGTCCGACACGTATAACAATAGGTCATCCGCGTATAACGAGACTCGGTGTTCTTCTCCCCCTCTAATCACCCCTCTCCATTTCCTGGAGTCTCTCAGCGCCATGGCCAGAGGTTCAATTGCCAACGCGAACAACAATGGAGACAGCGGGTATCCCTGTCTTGTTCCCCTATATAGTCGGAAATACTCCGATCTATGTCGACCTGTAACTGCACTTGCCGTTGGAGCCCCATAAAGAAGTCTAACCCAGCTAATAAACCCGTTCCCAAACCCAAACCTCCTTAACACTTCCCATAAATACTCCCACTCCACCCTATCAAATGCCTTCTCTGCGTCCATTGCCGCCACTATCTCTGCCTCCCCCTCCACTGGGGGCATCATTATCACCCCTAATAGTCGTCGCACGTTAACATTCAGTTGTCTCCCTTTTACGAACCCTGTCTGGTCTTCGTGCACCACCCCTGGGACACAGTCCTCTATCCTCGATGCCAGCACCTTTGCCAACAATTTGGCGTCCACGTTCAATAATGAAATGGGTCTATAGGACCCGCACTGCACGGGATCTTTATCCCTCTTCAAAATTAACGATATCGTCGCCTCCGACATCGTCGGGAGTAGAGTCCCCCCTTCCCTGGCCTCATTGAACGTCCTCACCATCAACGGGGCCAACAAGTCCACATATTTTCTGTAATACTCCACCGGGAACCCGTCTGGTCCTGGGGCCTTCCCTGCTTCCCAGTCCCTTAATAACCTCGTCCACCCCAATCGGTGCCCCCAGGCCTACCACCCCCCGCTCCTCCACTTTCGGGAACCTCAATTGGTCCAGGAACTGCCGCATCCCCTCCTCTCCCTCTGGGGGCTGAGACCTATACAGTTCCTCATAGAAGGTCTTGAACACCTCATTTATCTTTCCTGCCCTTCGCACCGTGTATCCCCTTTCGTCTCTAATTCCTCCTATCTCCCTCGCTGCTGCCCTCTTTCGCTATTGATGAGCCAACAGGCGACTCGCCTTTTCCCCATATTCATACCTCCTCCCCTGTGCCTTCCTCCACAGTACCTCCGCCTTTCTGGTGGTCAGAAGGTCAAATTCCGTCTGGAGTCGTCTCCTCTCCCTGTACAGCTCCTCCTCCGGGGTCTCTGCAAATTCCCTGTCCACCCTTAAAATCTCCCCCAGTAATCTTTCCCTTTCCTTGGCCTCTGTTTTCCTTTTGCGGACCCCAATAGAAATCAGCTCTCCTCTGACCACCGCTTTTAGTGCTTCCCAGACCACTCCCACAGGGACCTCGCCGTCGTCATTGACCTCCAGGTATCTCTCGATACACCCCTCACTCTTGCACACACTCCCTCATCCGCCATCAGTCCCACATCCACTTGCACTCACTCTCACTCACACACACTCAGTAACACACACACACACACTCACTAACACACACACACACGCACCCTCACTAACACACACATATTTACTCACTCATATTCACTAACACACACACTCACTAACACACACACTCACTAACGTGTGTGCAGCACGGTAGCATAGTGGTTATCACAGCTACTTCACAGATCCTGGGTCCCAGGTTCGATTCCCGGCTTGGGTCACTGTCTGTGTGAAGTCTGCACGTTGAAAGAACAAAGAACAAAGAAAAGTACAGCACAGGAACAGGCCCTTCGGCCCTCCAAGCCCGTGCCGACCAGGGCCCGAGAGGATGTGCACTGGCCCGGCATCAATGAGGACATCGCCAACACAGCGCTCAACTGCCCCACCTGTCAGCGGTTCCAGCCGGCCCAACCACGTGAGACCCTACAGCCCCATGAGTTGGTCACGTCCCCTTGGTCTAGGGTAGGCGTTGACCTGTTCCATGCGCTCGGCAGGGACTATGTTCTGATTATAGACTATTTTTCGAACTACCCGGAGGTCGTACGCCTGCACAACATCACATCATCTGCGGTTATCCGTGCCTGCAAGGAGACCTTTGCTCGTCACGGCATCCCACTCACTGTGATGTCGGACAATGGCCCCTGCTTCGTGATCCAGGAATGGTACAACTTTGCCAGCAGGTACAACTTTGTGCATGTGACATCCTGTCCCCTGTACCCCCAATCCAACGGCAAAGCGGAGAAGGGCGCCCACATCGTCAAACGGCTCCTCTGCAAGGCTGCCGATGCAGGATCCGACTTCCACCTCACCTTGCTGGCCTATCGCTCGGCCCCACTCTCCACAGGCCTGTCGCCAGCCCAGCTGCTCATGGGTCGCACCCTCAGGACCACGGTGCCGTCCATTCACGTCCCAGACCTCGACCACTTTCCGGTCCTTCAGCGGATGCAACAGTCTCGTGCACAACACAAGGCGGTGCATGACGCACGGGCGACTGATCTCCCCGCTCTGGCGCCGGATGACAACGTCCGCATCCATCTTCCGGAGGGTGACTGGTCTGCAACTGCTGTGGTTCTTCGGCAGGTGTCTCCCCGCTCGTTCCTGGTTCGTCTACCAGATGGTTCCATTCACCGTCGCAATCGGCGCGCCCTTCGTCTCGTTCCACGCTCGCGACGTGATCCTCCACCGGTGCCACACCCTCCTGTTGTCCCCAACCTGGACTATGTGGAGATTCCGAATACTCTGCATCCTCCTCACTCTGCCGTGGCCCAGCCCGTTCCTCAGCCGGTGGCTCCTGACCCACCCTTGAGGCGGTCAACCAGAATTCGTCGCCCACCTCAGAGACTTGACTTATGAGTTTTACGATGTTGGACTCTTTGATCTGTTCTGTTCTCCTGTTTCATCGTTCCAGTAGTTTGTAAATAATGTTCATTTCGTTGTTGGTGTGACACCCTGTTTCTCTGCACCAGGCACCTTCCCATGTAAATAGATTAGCCTCATGTACATCGTCATATAAATAACACGGACACACATAGTCAGGCACATTCACTACATGATATTTATTGTCACGCAGGCACATGTTCTTTATATAAAAGGGGGATGTCATAATATACACCAGTATATTATGGTGCAGACACACACACACACACTGATGGACATGCAGTGGGACCAATCAGCATACACAACACCGCAGCCAATCACCAGTGAGAGTACACGCACTATAAAGACAGGGGACAGGAGAGTTCCTGCTCATTCTAGCAGCAGCCAGCTCAGAGCACAGAGCTCACAGCCTGCAACACAGACATTCACCATGTGCTGAGTGCATCACCTGGTTAGGACTAGGCAAGGGTCAACAGTTAAAGCTGGTATTGCATTTACCCACAGTTCAAGTATGTTAATATAGTTAACCTTATAATAAAATAGAGTTGCACCACTTCCAGTGTTGGTGACCTGTTTGTGATCCAGAACACCCAACACATCAACACACTCACTCACACACACTCACTAACACACACTCACTAATACACACTTACTAATACACACACACATACACACTCCCTCACACTCCCTCACACACACTCACACTCACTAACACACACTCACTCACATTCACTCACTAACACACACTCACTCACATTCACTCACTAACACACACTCACTCACAGGTACACACTCACTCTCACTCACTCACACTCACTCACTAACACACACTCACTCACATTCACTCACAAACACACACACTCACACACACTAACAGGTAATTACACACGCACCCTCTCACTCACACTCACTCACTAATACACACTCACTCAGACTCACTCACTAACACACACACTCACCACTCACTCACAGACACACACACTGACACACACACTCACAGGTAATTACACACGCACCGTCTCACTTACTCTCATTCACTAACACACACTCACTCACGAATGCACACTCACTCACTCACACTCACTCACTCACTCACACACTCTCACTCACAGATACACACTCACTCACACTCACTCACTTACTCCATAAGACCATACGACATAGGAGCTGAATTAGGCCACTCGGCCCATCGAGTCTGCTCCGCCATTCAATCATGGCTGATACTTTCTCACCCCCATTCTCCTGCCTTCTCCCCATAACCCCTGATCCCCTTATTGATCAAGAACCTATCTATCTCTGTCTTAAAGACACTCAGTGATTTGGCCTCCACAGCCTTCTGCGGCAAAGAGTTCCACAGATTCACCACCCTCTGGCTGAAGAAATTCCTCCTCATCTCTGTTTTAAAGGATTGTCCCTTTAGTCTGAGATGGTGTCCTCTGGTTCTAGTCTCTCCTACAAGTGGAAACATCCTCTCCACGTCCACTCTATCCAGGCCTCGCAGTATCCTGTAAGTTTCAATAAGATCCCCCCTCATCTTTCTAAACTCCAACGAGTACAGACCCAGAGTCCTCAACCGTTCCTCATACGACAAGCTCTTCATTCCAGGGATCATTCTTGTGAACCTCCTGTGTTATATTACTTTGTGTAATATATTAGTCTTTGAACCAACCGGGTTGATGGAATGAACAACAGTCTTCTTGTAAAGATGAACTCATTTGTTGAGTAATATAAATAATATTTCTGCGTCCTTTGTACTTAATACTCAACTAGTAAAAGAAATAAGGTACAGTAAAGATAACAAGCTAACTATACACTATAATAATGAATAAAGTATAACTTCACTCTCTCAGGCTATTCGATGTTCACTCTCTGAGAAAAAGCGGGAAAGTCTTTCTTGTACCATCTGATAGTGAGACATCTCATGTTGAATTGACTGGACTAGTTTTACACACATTGATCATGTATATTGATATACAGAGATAAGAACATAAGAACTAGGAGCAGGAGTCGGCCATCTGGCCCCTCGAGCCTGCTCCACCATTCAATGAGATCATGGCTGATCTTTTGTGGACTCAGCTCCACTTTCCGGCCCGAACACCATAACCCTTAATCCCTTTATTCTTCAAAAAACTATCTATTTTTATCTTAAAAACATTTAATGAAGGAGCCTCTACTGCTTCACTGGGCAAGGAATTCCATAGATTCACAACCCTTTGGGTGAAGAAGTTCCTCCTAAACTCAGTCCTAAATCTACTTCCCCTTATTTTGAGGCTATGCCCCCTAGTTCTGCTTTCACCCGCCAGTGGAAACAACCTGCCCGCATCTATCCTATCTATTCCCTTCATAATCTTATATGTTTCTATAAGATCCTCCCTCATCCTTCTAAATTCCAACGAGTACAGTCCCAGTCTACTCAACCTCTCCTCGTAATCCAACCCCTTCAGGTCTGGGATTAACCTAGTGAATCTCCTCTGCACACCCTCCAGTGCCAGAACGTCCTTTCTCAGGTAAGGAGACTACACTCAGGACCCTTTCCAAGGCCAGCACATCTTTCCTAAGATACGGGGCCCAAAACTACTCACAATACTCCAAATGGGGTCTGACCAGAGCCTTATACAGCCTCAGAAGTACATTCCTCCTCTTGTATTCTAGCCCTCTCGACATGAATGCTAACATTGCATTTGCCTTCCTAACTGCCGACTGAACCTGCACGTTAACCTTAAGAGAATCGTGAACAAGGACTCCCAAGTCCCTTTGTGCTTCTGATTTCCGACGCAGTTCCCCATTTAGAAAATAGTCTGTGCCTAAATTCCTTCTTCCAAAGTGCAGAACCTCACACTTTTCCACATTGTATTCCATCTGCCACTTCATTGCGCACTCTCCTAGCCTGTCCAAATCCTTCTGCAGCCCCCTTGCTTCCTCAATACTACCTGTCCCGCTACAGGTCTTTGTACCAAATGCAAACTTAGCAACAGTGCCTTCAGTTCCTTCTTCCAGATCATTAATGTTTATTGTGAAAAGTTGTGGTCACAGCACCGACCCCTGAGGCACACCACTAGTCACCAGCTGCCATCCTGAAAAAGACCCCTTTATCCCCACTCTCTGCCTTCTGCCAGTCAGCTAATCCTCTATCCATGGCAGGATCTTACCCTGAACACCATGGGCTCTGAACTTATTTAAGTCTCCGATGCGGCACCTTGTCAAAGGCCTTTTGGAAATCTAAATAAATCACATCCACTGGTTCTCCTTTGTCTAACTTCCTTGTTACCTCCTCAAAGAACTCAACAGATTTGTCAGACATGACCTCACTCACTCACTCACTCACTCACAGGCACACACTCACTCACTCACACTCACTCACTCACTCCCTCACCCACAGGCACACACTCACTCACACTCACTCACTCACTCTCTCACAGGCACACACTCACTCCTCACTCACTCACTCACACACTCACTCACTCATTCTCACTCACTCACAGGCACACACTCACTCCTCACTCACTCACTCACACACTCACTCCTCACTCACTCACTCACAGGCACTCACTCACTCCTCACTCACTCACTCACACACTCACTCCTCACTCTCTCACTCACAGGCACACACTCACTCCTCACTCACTCACTCACACACTCACTCCTCACTCACTCACTCACACACTCACTCCTCACTCACTCACTCACACACTCACTCCTCACTCACTCACTCACAGGCACACACTCACTCCTCACTCACTCACTCACACACTCACTCCTCACTCACTCACTCACAGGCACACACACTCCTCACTCACTCACTCACACACTCACTCCTCACTCACTCACTCACAGGCACACACTCACTCCTCACTCACTCACTCACACACTCACTCCTCACTCACTCACTCACAGGCACACACTCACTCCTCACACACTCACTCACACTCACTCACTCACTCTCTCACCCACAGGCACACACTCACTCCTCACTCACTCACACACACACTCACTCACTCTCACTCACTCACTCTCTCACCCACAGGCACACACTCACTCCTCACTCACTCACTCACAGGCACACACTCACTCACTCACTCACACTCACTCACTCACTCTCTCACAGGCACACACTCACTCCTCACTCACTCACTCACACACTCACTCCTCACTCACTCACTCACAGGCACACACTCACTCCTCACTCACTCACTCACACACTCACTCCTCACTCACTCACTCACAGGCACACACTCACTCCTCACACACTCACTCACACTCACTCACTCACTCTCTCACCCACAGGCACACACTCACTCCTCACTCACTCACACTCTCACTCACTCACTCTCTCACCCACAGGCACACACTCACTCCTCACTCACTCACTCACAGGCACACACTCACTCACTCACTCACACTCACTCACTCACTCTCTCACAGACACACACTCACTCCTCACTCACTCACTCACACACTCACTCACTCATCCTCACTCACTCACAGGCACACACTCACTCACTCACTCTCTCATCCACAGGCACACACTCACTCCTCACTCACTCACTCACAGGCACACACTCACTCCTCACTCACTCACTCACAGGCACACACTCACTCCTCACTCACTCACTCACACACTCACTCCTCACTGACTCACTCACAGGCACACACTCACTCCTCACTCACTCACACACTCACTCACTCCTCACTCACTCACTCACACACTCACTCACTCATTCTCACTCACTCACAGGCACACACTCACTCACTCACTCTCTCATCCACAGGCACACACTCACTCCTCACTCACTCACTCACTCACACTCACTCACTCACTCTCTCACAGGCACACACTCACTCCTCACTCACTCACACACTCACTCACTCATCCTCACTCACTCACAGGCACACACTCACTCACTCACTCTCTCATCCACAGGCACACACTCACTCCTCACTCACTCACTCACAGGCACACACTCACTCCTCACTCTCTCACCCACAGGCACACACTCACTCCTCACTCACTCACTCACAGGCACACACTCACTCCTCACTCACTCACTCACACACTCACTCCTCACTGACTCACTCACAGGCACACACTCACTCCTCACTCACTCACTCACACACTCACTCCTCACTCACTCACTCACAGGCACACACTCACTCCTCACTCACTCACTCACACACTCACTCACTCCTCACTCACTCACTCACACACTCACTCACTCATTCTCACTCACTCACAGGCACACACTCACTCACTCACTCTCTCATCCACAGGCACACACTCACTCCTCACTCACTCACTCACTCACACTCACTCACTCACTCTCTCACAGGCACACACTCACTCCTCACTCACTCACACACTCACTCACTCATCCTCACTCACTCACAGGCACACACTCACTCACTCACTCTCTCATCCACAGGCACACACTCACTCCTCACTCACTCACTCACAGGCACACACTCACTCCTCACTCTCTCACCCACAGGCACACACTCACTCCTCACTCACTCACTCACAGGCACACACTCACTCCTCACTCACTCACTCACACACTCACTCCTCACTCACTCACTCACAGGCACACACTCACTCCTCACTCACTCACACACACTCACTCTTCACTCACTCACTCACAGGCACACACTCACTCCTCACTCACTCACTCACACACTCACTCACTCACAGGCACACACTCACTCCTCACTCACTCACTCACACACTCACTACTCACTCACTCACTCACAGGCACACACTCACTCCTCACTCACACACTCACTCCTCACTCACTCACTCACAGGCACACACTCACTCCTCACTCACTCACTCACACACTCACTCACTCCTCACTCACTCACTCACACACTCACTCACTCATTCTCACTCACTCACAGGCACACACTCACTCACTCACTCTCTCATCCACAGGCACACACTCACTCCTCACTCACTCACTCACTCACACTCACTCACTCACTCTCTCACAGGCACACACTCACTCCTCACTCACTCACACACTCACTCACTCATCCTCACTCACTCACAGGCACACACTCACTCACTCACTCTCTCATCCACAGGCACACACTCACTCCTCACTCACTCACTCACAGGCACACACTCACTCCTCACTCTCTCACCCACAGGCACACACTCACTCCTCACTCACTCACTCACAGGCACACACTCACTCCTCACTCACTCACTCACACACTCACTCCTCACTCACTCACTCACAGGCACACACTCACTCACTCACTCACACACTCACTCCTCACTCACTCACCCACAGGCACACACTCACTCCTCACTCACTCACTCACAGGCACACACTCACTCCTCACTCACTCACACACTCACTCCTCACTCACTCACTCACAGGCACACACTCACTCCTCACTCACTCACTCACACACTCACTCCTCACTCACTCTCTCACAGGCACACACTCACTCCTCACTCACTCACTCACACACTCACTCCTCACTCACTCACTCACAGGCACACACTCACTCCTCACTCACTCACTCACACACTCACTCTTCACTCACTCACTCACAGGCACACACTCACTCCTCACTCACTCACTCACACACTCACTCCTCACTCACTCACTCACAGGCACACACTCACTCCTCACTCACTCACTCACACACTCACTACTCACTCACTCACTCACAGGCACACACTCACTCCTCACTCACTCACTCACACACTCACTCCTCACTCACTCACTCACAGGCACACACTCACTCCTCACTCACTCACTCACACACTCACTCCTCACTCACTCACTCACAGGCACACACTCACTCCTCACACACTCACTCACACTCACTCACTCACTCTCTCACCCACAGGCACACACTCACTCCTCACTCACTCACACACACACTCACTCACTCTCACTCACTCACTCTCTCACCCACAGGCACACACTCACTCCTCACTCACTCACTCACAGGCACACACTCACTCACTCACTCACACTCACTCACTCACTCTCTCACAGGCACACACTCACTCCTCACTCACTCACTCACACACTCACTCACTCATCCTCACTCACTCACAGGCACACACTCACTCCTCACTCACTCACTCACAGGCACACACTCACTCCTCACTCTCTCACCCACAGGCACACACTCACTCCTCACTCACTCACTCACACACTCACTCCTCACTCACTCACTCACAGGCACACACTCACTCCTCACTCACTCACTCACACACTCACTCCTCACTCACTCACTCACAGGCACACACTCACTCCTCACTCACTCACTCACACACTCACTCCTCACTCACTCTCTCACAGGCACACACTCACTCCTCACTCACTCACTCACACACTCACTCACTCATCCTCACTCACTCACAGGCACACACTCACTCCTCACTCACTCACTCACACACTCACTCCTCACTCACTCACTCACACACTCACTCCTCACTCACTCACTCACAGGCACACACTCACTCCTCACACACTCACTCACACTCACTCACTCACTCTCTCACCCACAGGCACACACTCACTCCTCACTCACTCACACACACACTCACTCACTCTCACTCACTCACTCTCTCACCCACAGGCACACACTCACTCCTCACTCACTCACTCACAGGCACACACTCACTCACTCACTCACACTCACTCACTCACTCTCTCACAGGCACACACTCACTCCTCACTCACTCACTCACACACTCACTCCTCACTCACTCACTCACAGGCACACACTCACTCCTCACTCACTCACTCACACACTCACTCCTCACTCACTCACTCACAGGCACACACTCACTCCTCACACACTCACTCACACTCACTCACTCACTCTCTCACCCACAGGCACACACTCACTCCTCACTCACTCACACACACACTCACTCACTCTCACTCACTCACTCTCTCACCCACAGGCACACACTCACTCCTCACTCACTCACTCACAGGCACACACTCACTCACTCACTCACACTCACTCACTCACTCTCTCACAGGCACACACTCACTCCTCACTCACTCACTCACACACTCACTCACTCATCCTCACTCACTCACAGGCACACACTCACTCACTCACTCTCTCATCCACAGGCACACACTCACTCCTCACTCACTCACTCACAGGCACACACTCACTCCTCACTCTGTCACCCACAGGCACACACTCACTCCTCACTCACTCACTCACAGGCACACACTCACTCCTCACTCACTCACTCACACACTCACTCCTCACTGACTCACTCACAGGCACACACTCACTCCTCACTCACTCACTCACACACTCACTCCTCACTCACTCACTCACAGGCACACACTCACTCCTCACTCACTCACTCACACACTCACTCACTCCTCACTCACTCACTCACACACTCACTCACTCATTCTCACTCACTCACAGGCACACACTCACTCACTCACTCTCTCATCCACAGGCACACACTCACTCCTCACTCACTCACTCACTCACACTCACTCACTCACTCTCTCACAGGCACACACTCACTCCTCACTCACTCACACACTCACTCACTCATCCTCACTCACTCACAGGCACACACTCACTCACTCACTCTCTCATCCACAGGCACACACTCACTCCTCACTCACTCACTCACAGGCACACACTCACTCCTCACTCTCTCACCCACAGGCACACACTCACTCCTCACTCACTCACTCACAGGCACACACTCACTCCTCACTCACTCACTCACACACTCACTCCTCACTCACTCACTCACAGGCACACACTCACTCCTCACTCACTCACACACACTCACTCCTCACTCACTCACTCACAGGCACACACTCACTCCTCACTCACTCACTCACACACTCACTCCTCACTGACTCACTCACAGGCACACACTCACTCCTCACTCACTCACTCACACACTCACTCCTCACTCACTCACTCACAGGCACACACTCACTCCTCACTCACTCACTCACACACTCACTCACTCCTCACTCACTCACTCACACACTCACTCACTCATTCTCACTCACTCACAGGCACACACTCACTCACTCACTCTCTCATCCACAGGCACACACTCACTCCTCACTCACTCACTCACTCACACTCACTCACTCACTCTCTCACAGGCACACACTCACTCCTCACTCACTCACACACTCACTCACTCATCCTCACTCACTCACAGGCACACACTCACTCACTCACTCTCTCATCCACAGGCACACACTCACTCCTCACTCACTCACTCACAGGCACACACTCACTCCTCACTCTCTCACCCACAGGCACACACTCACTCCTCACTCACTCACTCACACACTCACTCACTCATCCTCACTCACTCACAGGCACACACTCACTCCTCACTCACTCACTCACACACTCACTCCTCACTCACTCACTCACACACTCACTCCTCACTCACTCACTCACAGGCACACACTCACTCCTCACACACTCACTCACACTCACTCACTCACTCTCTCACCCACAGGCACACACTCACTCCTCACTCACTCACACACACACTCACTCACTCTCACTCACTCACTCTCTCACCCACAGGCACACACTCACTCCTCACTCACTCACTCACAGGCACACACTCACTCACTCACTCACACTCACTCACTCACTCTCTCACAGGCACACACTCACTCCTCACTCACTCACTCACACACTCACTCCTCACTCACTCACTCACAGGCACACACTCACTCCTCACTCACTCACTCACACACTCACTCCTCACTCACTCACTCACAGGCACACACTCACTCCTCACACACTCACTCACACTCACTCACTCACTCTCTCACCCACAGGCACACACTCACTCCTCACTCACTCACACACACACTCACTCACTCTCACTCACTCACTCTCTCACCCACAGGCACACACTCACTCCTCACTCACTCACTCACAGGCACACACTCACTCACTCACTCACACTCACTCACTCACTCTCTCACAGGCACACACTCACTCCTCACTCACTCACTCACACACTCACTCACTCATCCTCACTCACTCACAGGCACACACTCACTCACTCACTCTCTCATCCACAGGCACACACTCACTCCTCACTCACTCACTCACAGGCACACACTCACTCCTCACTCTGTCACCCACAGGCACACACTCACTCCTCACTCACTCACTCACAGGCACACACTCACTCCTCACTCACTCACTCACACACTCACTCCTCACTGACTCACTCACAGGCACACACTCACTCCTCACTCACTCACTCACACACTCACTCCTCACTCACTCACTCACAGGCACACACTCACTCCTCACTCACTCACTCACACACTCACTCACTCCTCACTCACTCACTCACACACTCACTCACTCATTCTCACTCACTCACAGGCACACACTCACTCACTCACTCTCTCATCCACAGGCACACACTCACTCCTCACTCACTCACTCACTCACACTCACTCACTCACTCTCTCACAGGCACACACTCACTCCTCACTCACTCACACACTCACTCACTCATCCTCACTCACTCACAGGCACACACTCACTCACTCACTCTCTCATCCACAGGCACACACTCACTCCTCACTCACTCACTCACAGGCACACACTCACTCCTCACTCTCTCACCCACAGGCACACACTCACTCCTCACTCACTCACTCACAGGCACACACTCACTCCTCACTCACTCACTCACACACTCACTCCTCACTCACTCACTCACAGGCACACACTCACTCCTCACTCACTCACACACACTCACTCCTCACTCACTCACTCACAGGCACACACTCACTCCTCACTCACTCACTCACACACTCACTCCTCACTGACTCACTCACAGGCACACACTCACTCCTCACTCACTCACTCACACACTCACTCCTCACTCACTCACTCACAGGCACACACTCACTCCTCACTCACTCACTCACACACTCACTCACTCCTCACTCACTCACTCACACACTCACTCACTCATTCTCACTCACTCACAGGCACACACTCACTCACTCACTCTCTCATCCACAGGCACACACTCACTCCTCACTCACTCACTCACTCACACTCACTCACTCACTCTCTCACAGGCACACACTCACTCCTCACTCACTCACACACTCACTCACTCATCCTCACTCACTCACAGGCACACACTCACTCACTCACTCTCTCATCCACAGGCACACACTCACTCCTCACTCACTCACTCACAGGCACACACTCACTCCTCACTCTCTCACCCACAGGCACACACTCACTCCTCACTCACTCACTCACAGGCACACACTCACTCCTCACTCACTCACTCACACACTCACTCCTCACTCACTCACTCACAGGCACACACTCACTCCTCACTCACTCACACACACTCACTCTTCACTCACTCACTCACAGGCACACACTCACTCCTCACTCACTCACTCACACACTCACTCACTCACAGGCACACACTCACTCCTCACTCACTCACTCACACACTCACTCACTCACTCACAGGCACACACTCACTCCTCACTCACTCACTCCCACACTCACTCCTCACTCACTCACTCACAGGCACACACTCACTCCTCACTCACTCACTCACACACTCACTCACTCCTCACTCACTCACTCACACACTCACTCACTCATTCTCACTCACTCACAGGCACACACTCACTCACTCACTCTCTCATCCACAGGCACACACTCACTCCTCACTCACTCACTCACTCACACTCACTTACTCACTCTCTCACAGGCACACACTCACTCCTCACTCACTCACACACTCACTCACTCATCCTCACTCACTCACAGGCACACACTCACTCACTCACTCTCTCATCCACAGGCACACACTCACTCCTCACTCACTCACTCACAGGCACACACTCACTCCTCACTCTCTCACCCACAGGCACACACTCACTCCTCACTCACTCACTCACAGGCACACACTCACTCCTCACTCACTCACTCACACACTCACTCCTTACTCACTCACTCACAGGCACACACTCACTCCTCACTCACTCACTCACACACTCACTCTTCACTCACTCACTCACAGGCACACACTCACTCCTCACTCACTCACTCACACACTCACTCCTCACTCACTCACTCACAGGCACACACTCACTCCTCACTCACTCACTCACACACTCACTACTCACTCACTCACTCACAGGCACACACTCACTCCTCACTCACTCACTCACACACTCACTCCTCACTCACTCACTCACAGGCACACACTCACTCCTCACTCACTCACTCACACACTCACTCCTCACTCACTCACTCACAGGCACACACTCACTCCTCACACACTCACTCACACTCACTCACTCACTCTCTCACCCACAGGCACACACTCACTCCTCACTCACTCACACACACACTCACTCACTCTCACTCACTCACTCTCTCACCCACAGGCACACACTCACTCCTCACTCACTCACTCACAGGCACACACTCACTCACTCACTCACACTCACTCACTCACTCTCTCACAGGCACACACTCACTCCTCACTCACTCACTCACACACTCACTCACTCATCCTCACTCACTCACAGGCACACACTCACTCCTCACTCACTCACTCACAGGCACACACTCACTCCTCACTCTCTCACCCACAGGCACACACTCACTCCTCACTCACTCAGTCACACACTCACTCCTCACTCACTCACTCACAGGCACACACTCACTCCTCACTCACTCACTCACACACTCACTCCTCACTCACTCACTCACAGGCACACACTCACTCCTCACTCACTCACTCACACACTCACTCCTCACTCACTCTCTCACAGGCACACACTCACTCCTCACTCACTCACTCACACACTCACTCACTCATCCTCACTCACTCACAGGCACACACTCACTCCTCACTCACTCACTCACAGGCACACACTCACTCCTCACTCTCTCACCCACAGGCACACACTCACTCCTCACTCACTCACTCACAGGCACACACTCACTCCTCACTCACTCACTCACAGGCACACACTCACTCCTCACTCACTCACTCACACACTCACTCCTCACTCACTCACTCACAGGCACACACTCACTCCTCACTCACTCACTCACACACTCACTCCTCACTCACTCACTCACAGGCACACACTCACTCCTCACACACTCACTCACACTCACTCACTCACTCTCTCACCCACAGGCACACACTCACTCACTCATTCTCACTCACCCACAGGCACACACTCACTCCTCACTCACTCACAGGCACACCCTCACTCACACTCACTCACTCACTCACTCACTCCTCACTCACTCACACTCACTCACAGGCACACACTCACTCACTCTCGCACCCACAGGCACACTCACTCACTCACATTCACTCCTCACTCACACTCACTCCTCACTCACACTCACTCCTCACTCACACTCACTCACATTCACTCCTCACACACTCACTCCTCACTCACACTCACTCACTCACACACTCACTTCTCACTCACTCATGCACACACTCACTCACTCACACTCACTCACACACTCTCACTCACTTCCTCACACACACATTCATACACACTCACACTCGTACACACACAAATGATCTCACATATTCTCACACACACTCTCACATTCATGCACTCACAAACTCACATGCACTCATGCGCACTCACGTGCACACTCACACACACTCGCACATGTGCACTCACTTACACACACTCTCATGTGCACTCACACACATGCTCACATGCACTCAGGTGCACGCATACACACTCATGCACAAGCATACACTCATGCACACTCTCTTGCCCACACACTCTCACACATGCTCTTACACCCACACATGCTCAGACACACCTTCTCAGACACACACACTCTCACACACATGCGCACACTCTCGCACACACGTTCACACATGCTCTCACACACATGCGCACACTCTCGCACACACGTTCACACATGCTCTCACACACACAGACACACACACTCTTGTACATGCATGCACACACATATACACTCACACACATTGAAACATTTTGTGGAGTGTACATTCTCTTGCTTCAGTGATTAGAATGTACTTAGTGCTCGGAATTAACTTACCTCTGTTTGACGTGGTCAATCTTTGTAAACGTTGGGGTTTCACCAATTAGGGTAATTAATCCATGAAGGGAGATGAATGAATCAATGCTGCAGCTGGTGTGGATACTGTCACTCACAGCCCACTATTGGAACACTATGAATGGTTTTCAGCTGATGGATCTGCGGGGTTGAAATCAGGTCACAGCTGTTTTCCCTCGAGGAATGGACACGTGGAGCTTCCAGGTAAGTGCTACAGCTGTAGCTAATTTTCACTGTGCCTGTCTGGACTGCTTTCTAGGCGGCAGAGGTCTGTGCTGTGGGTCCCTTTAGTCACGGGGTCCATGTGGGGGTCTCTTTAGTTCAGGGGTTTTTGGGGGGGGGGTCTCTGTATTACAGGGGTTCCTGGAGGGGTCTCCCTATTACAGGAGTCTCTGGGGGCATCACCCTCATTCGAGGATCCCTGTGAGGGGCAGGTCAGGTCACCCCCATACTTGGGGAAAGAGGGGGTGACGCAGGCAATCCAGATTTGGGGGGGCTGCAGTGCAGGGACGGGGGTGTCGGGCTGATTAACGCTGGGGGGGGGAGGAATCGGGGCTGATCTGTGGTGTGGGGGTGTGGCCAGCTGCGGGACTTCGCTATTTGATCCGCCTGCTGCAGTTGGCGCTCCAATAGCGGGATTCCCTCAGGAACCCGCTGCCTCACGGTGTCAAGGACCCGGGTTCGAATCCCGGCCCCAGGTCACTGTCCGTGTGGAGTTTGCACATTCTCCCCGTGTCTGTGTGGGTCTCACCCCCACAACCCAAAGATGTGCAGGGTGGGTGGATTGGCCATGTTAACTTGCCCCTTAATTGGGAGAAAAATGAATTGAGTACTCTAAATTTATGAAAGAAAAAGAAAAATAAAGAATCCCTAGTATTCCTTGCAACATATCAATTTGCATGGCAGGGAATACGGAATTTCCTCCTGCTTTGCTTTCCCAGGAGGATCGTAAAACGGGGGCAATTCCCCTCCGGCAGGAGAACACTCTCCCAAACGGATGTGTCTGCGGCAGGGAGATTCTAAAACCAGGGGTCCATCAGGTATTGAAATAATTAATCCCTGATGGTGGAACGTCACCTGACCTGCAGTGACATCAGCAGGAGTGCTGGCCCGGCTTTCGTTCTCCAATTCAGGATTGTCCGAGCGGCAGCTGCTGGATAAAGCTGGCATTGTGTCTGGAATGAGCCCGGGGTGTGTGGCCCCTCCCCACAGGGAATGAGGCCGGGGTGTGTGGCCCCTCCCCACAGGGAATGAGCCCGGGGTGTGTGGCCCCTCCCCACAGGGAATGAGCCCGGGGTGTGTGGCCCCTCCCCACAGGGAATGAGCCCGGGGTGTGTGGCCCCTCCCCACAGGGAATGAGCCCGGGGTGTGTGGCCCCTCCCCACAGGGAATGAGCCCGGGGTGTGTGGCCCCTCCCCACAGGGAATGAGCCCGGGGTGTGTGGCCCCTCCCCACAGGGAATGAGCCCGGGGTGTGTGGCCCCTCCCCACAGGGAATGAGCCCGGGGTGTGTGGCCCCTCCCCACAGGGAATGAGCCCGGGGTGTGTGGCCCCTCCCCACAGGGAATGAGCCCGGGGTGTGTGGCCCCTCCCCACAGGGAATGAGCCCGGGGTGTGTGGCCCCTCCCCACAGGGAATGAGCCCGGGGTGTGTGGCCCCTCCCCACAGGTTCCCTTTGCAGCTCATTGGGAATGGAAGACATCACCTTTCAAAATAAGGGGTTGCCTGTGTTCTGGGCCAGGGTTTAGAGAGCCCCAAAGTGTATCGTGGAGTTCACCTGACCCACAACCGTTAATAGATTGTGGTATGGGGAGCACACGGCCCACTCTACAGGTGTGGGACAGCAGAAATGGAAAAGTATTTTTTAAAGCAAAACAATGTTTATTCTATGAACTCAAGTTAACCTTTTTAAAACATACAGTGAACATCTTAGCAACCATCAATTCAAATACACCCCCCAAAGAATACAACACTAAGTAACCCTTGAGCTTTCCTTTTAACATCCTTAAGACTTAAAACACCCTTTACCAGAAGCAAATCAGATTAAAGTCTGCATAAGATAAAGATGCATGGCATTGAGGGGAAAGTAGGAGCATGGATAGAGGATTGGTTAATTAATAGAAAGCAAAGAGTGGGGATTAATGGGTGTTTCTCTGGTTGGCAATCAGTAGCTAGTGGTGTCCCTCAGGGATCAGTGTTGGGCCCACAACTGTTCACAATTTACATAGATGATTTGGAGTTGGGGACCAAGTGCAATATGTCCAAGTTTGCAGACAACACTCAGATGAGTGGTAAAGCAAAAAGTGCAGAGGATACTGGAAGTCTGCAGAGGGATTTGGATAGGCTAAGTGAATGGGCTAGGGTCTGGCAGATGGAATACAATGTTGACAAATGTGAGGTTATCCATTTTGGGAGGAATAACAGCAAAAGGGATTATTTAAATGATAAAATATTAAAACATGCTGCTGTGCAGAGAGACCTGGGTGTGCTAGTGCATGAGTCGCAAAAAGTTGGTTTTCAGGTGCAACAGGTCATTCAGAAGGCAAATGGAATTTTGTCCTTCATTGCTAGAGGGATGGAGTTTAAGACTAGGGAGGTTATGCTGCAATTGTATAAGGTGTTAGTGAGGCCACACAAGGAGTATTGTGTTCAGTTTTGGTCTCCTTACTTGAGAAAGGACGTACTGGCGCTGGAGGGTGTGCAGAGGAGATTCACTAGGTTAATCCCAGAGCTGAAGGGGTTGGATTATGAGGAGAGGTTGAGTAGACTGGGACTGTACTCATTGGAATTTAGAAGGATGAGGGGGGATCTTATAGAAACATATAAGATTATGAAGGGAATAGATAGGATAGATGCGGGCAGGTTGTTTCCACTGGCGGGTGAAAGCAGAACTAGGGGCATAGCCTCAAAATAAGGGGAAGTAGATTTAGGACTGAGTTTAGGAGGAACTTCTTCACCCAAAGGGTTGTGAATCTATGGAATTCCTTGCCCAGTGAAGCAGTCGAGGCTCCTTCATTAAATGTTTTTAAGATAAAGATAGAGAGTTTTTGAAGAATAAAGGGATTAAGGGTTATGGTGTTCGGGCCGGAAAGTGGAGCTGAGTCCACAAAAGATCAGCCATGATCTCATTGAATGGTGGAGCAGGCTCGAGGGGCCAGATGGCCGACTCCTGCTCCTAGTTCTGATGTTCTATGTTCCAAGTCAGTCCTGTTATTAGTTTTAAATCACTAAAGGATCGATTTACAGTCTTTAGGTATTCATATACCTTCTGGCTGTCACTGCAGCTATCCAGCTCTGAAAACGAAACTAAAACACACCCTGCAGCAAACAGCCTAAAACGAAAGTAAAAAGCTGACAGGCAGCCCAGCTCCACCCACTCTCTGACATCACTGCAGTAGTAAACACCCATTTCTTAAAGGTACTCTCACTACAGGGCTGTTTAGCACAGGGCTAAATCGCTGGCTTTGAAAGCAGACCAAGGCAGGCCAGCAGCAAGGTTCAATTCCCGTACCAGCCTCCCCGAACAGGCGCCGGAATGTGGCGACTAGGGGCTTTTCACAGTAACTTCATTTGAAGCCTACTTGTGACAATAAGCGATTTTCATTTCATTTCATTTCATTTCAGATATTTATATACACACCCATTTATAAACACCCATTTCTTAAAGGTACTCTCACACGACACCTGTTGAAGACAGAGTGAGCCACAATGAGTGCGGTGAGTCTCTCCGACTCTCTTCCTCAAAAGGCAGTGGAAGCAAAGTCTTTGAATATTTTTAAGGCAGAGAGAGATAGATTCGTTGTAAACAAAGAGGTCAAAGTTTACCAGGGATATGCGGGGTGGGGGGGGGGGGAGAAGAGGGGGTGGTTACAATCAGATGAGCTGTGATCTTATTGAATAGTCTCGAGGGTCCAAGTGGCCTCCTCCTGCTCTTCATATCTTCAAATATTCACCTCTTACAATCATGTAGAGACAGCAACTTCCAAAAGCATCTATTCAAATTAAATATTTGTAATGTTTTATTTACCCTTAAAACATCTTACACGTCAAGATATTTTGTCAAAGTATTTCACTCTTTAAAAAAAAAATTTAGAGTTCCCAATTCTATATATTTTTTCCAATTAAGGGGCAATTTAGCGAGGCCAGTCCACCTACCCTGCACATCTTTGGGTTGTGGGGGCGAGACCCACGCAGACACAGGGAGAATGTGCAAACTCCACATGGACAGTGACCCAGAGCTGGGATCTAACATGTCAAAACTAACATTTAGAAACATACATCGAAAACAGGAGCAGGGGGAGGCCATTCGGCCCTTTGAGCCTGCTCCATTCATTATGATCACGGCTGATCATCAAGTTCAATACCCTGACCCCGCCTTCCCCCCATATCCCTCAATCCCTTTAGCCCCAAGAGCGAAATCTAATTCCTTCTTGAAATTACACAACATTTTGGCCTCAGCTACTTTCTGTGGGAGTGAATTCCACAGATTCACCGCTCTCTGGATGGAGAAATTACCCTTTAGCCTCAAACTCTGACCCCTAGTTCTGGACTCCCCCACCATCGGGAACATTCTTTCAAAATCTACCCTGTCTAATCCTGTTAGAATTTTATAAGTTTCTATGCGATCCCCTCTCACTCTTCTAAACTCCAATAAATATAATCCTAACCCACTTAGTCTCTCCACATATGACAGTCCCGCCATCCCAGGAATCAGTCTGGTAAACCTTCGCTGCTCTCCCTCGAGAGCAAGAACATCCTTCCTCAGAGAAGGATACCAAAACTGCACTAAAAGAGACTAAAAGGGATCAGGAAAGGAAACTTGCAGGAACATCAAAATCAATAAGAAATATTATAGTTATAAAGATGGAAAGTGTGGGATGAAACAATAGATTAAGGCAGCAATAAAGGTAATGATGATCAGAGTGTGGTGGGAAGAGAATGATACACTGCCAAAGAGCGAGTGCAATGAAAATTCACTAAATTCACTCCTTGGGTGGAAGGATTCAATTTTTTGGGGACTTCCAGCCTAATTCTGTTCCTATGTCTTATGGTCTTATTTAAAAGTGGATTGTGACCTGAGATGGGTGTTGTTTGAGTGGGAGTAAAGATAGCAGTTAAGGGTTATTGTGTCACTGTATTGAGCAGCTTTGTCTAAGGGTAATTGTAAACTATTTTCTGCTATGTTGTTAAAGACGTTTTAATATTGTGTTAGCAATACGATTTGTTTCAATTTACCACATCCCTATTTTGTGTGAATCACTCCTGGAGCGAGGAATCCCGTCCTCACACAGACAAAATTAAAATGAAACATTGGGGTTTCTGTCCTGTATCCCAGACACTGTTGGGTCTGGTCCGGTATCGTAATAAAATTGGGGTTCTTTACTGGGATTTAACAGGATAATTACTTGTTTGGTTTGGGATTAATGAATTTAAAGACAGTGAGTTTGTGTGAGGTTTCCCGCAGTTTGCCCCCAGGTTGCCCCAGGGCTGGTCCTGAACTTGCCTGGAGGTTGTGCGGAAGGTTGCCCCAGGGTGCCCCGGGGGTTGCTCTATGTTTCAACGCTCTCTCACTTTCGTATTTGCTTCCCCAGCTCACCTGTAACTCCAGCTGTTTCATTCGATGTTCTTGGTTTCTCAGCTCCTCTTGTATCTGGGACACCACCTCCTTCAGTCCCGGGAGCTGTCGCCTGCTGTTCCCGTTCACCTGCAGCCAGTCAGACACCTGGTCCCAACTTCGAAACACGTCAGGACACCCTTGGTTCTCCAGCTGACGAAGGCTGGCTCTGCGTCTGCATCTCCTGCTGGGAAGGGCCAGGTTATTGTGCTGCCCGTACAGTGGAAAGCCTGTTTGGATCAGACCATGCCCATTGCTGCCATTGTGGGTCAGACCAGATGTTACCCAGACGCAGGCACTCCAAACTAGGGCCCGCAGGCCAGCCTCTGCTATCCCACTGCTGTACCTCATCGCTGTGTGTACAGGCTGGGAACGGGGACGGTTCATCGGGACACAGTCACTCAACATCTATCTGGTCTCAGCCTCCTGGCAATTTAACACTGGGATTTGTTTAGTTTTGAGAATTCATTCCGTGGAGGTGGAGCTGCTTCTTTCAGTCATTCTCTCCTTGTCCTCAGCTCTCAGGCAATCTGATCAAGGACACGCTGCCTTTGTGCCTCACTGTCAATTAAAGAACTGAAAGAGAAGCATCAGGAACACAGAATATTCACATTCCGCAGGTCTGGAGGAAGACAATCTTCCTCCTGGAGATATAATGGAACTGCAAACCCTCAGCTCGAATGTTTCTCTGCGTGTTCTACAAGCTCAAACCAGTTCCTAAGCTTTCAATATGGCCAGCAGAAAACATGCTCATTAACAACAGGAAATGAGATCATTGCCAGCAGGAATCATAATCATTACCAACAGGAAATGATATCATTGCCAGCAGGAATCATAATCATTACTGTAATGTTCTTGTCGGATTGCCTGATTTATATTACAAGAACACATGTGGCTAAACCAGACTTGATTAAAGATCTTAAAGTAAGGGAGCACTTAGGAGGCAGTGATCATAATATGGTAGAATTCAATCTCCAATTTGAAAGAAAGAAGGTAGAATCAGATGTAAAGGTGTTACAGTTAAATAAAGGTAACTACAGGGGCATGAGGGAGGAACTGACGAAAATCGACTGGGAGCAGAGCCTAGTGGGAAAGACAGTAGAACAGCAATGGCAGGAGTTTCTGGGAGTAATTGAGGACACAGTACAGAGATTCATCCCAAAGAAAAGAAAGGTTATCAGAGGGGGGATTAGGCAGCCATGGCTGACAAAGGAAGTTAGGGAATGCATCAAAGCAAAAGAGAAAGCCTATAATGTGGCAAAGAGTAGTGGGAAGTCAGAAGATTGGGGAGGCTACAAAAACAAACAGAGGATAACAAAGAGAGAGATAAGGAAAGAGAGGATCAAATTTGAAGGTAGGCTAGCCAGTAACATTAGGAATGATAGTAAAAGTTTCTTTAAATACATTAAAAACAAACGGGAGGCAAAAGTTGACATTAGGCCGCTCCAAAATGACGCTGGTAATTTTGTGATGGGAGACAAGGAAATAGCTGAGGAACTGAATAAGTACTTTGCGTCAGTCTTCACAGTAGAAGACATGAGTAATATCCCAACAATTCCGGAGAGTCAGGGGGCAGAGTTGAATATGGTAGCCATCACAAAGGAGAAAGTGCTAGAGAAACTAAGAGGTCTAAAAATTGATAAATCCCCGGGCCCAGATGGACTACATCCTAGAGTTCTAAAGGAGATAGCTGAAGAAATAGTGGAGGCGTTAGTTATGATCTTTCAAAAGTCACTGGAGTCAGGGAAATTCCCAGAGAATTGGAAAATCGCTGTTGTAACCCCCCTGTTCAAGAAGGGAACAAGGAAAAAGATGGAAAATTATAGGCCAATTAGCCTAACCTCGGTTGTTGGCAAGATTCTAGAATCCATTGTTAAGGATGAGATTTCTAAATTCTTGGAAGTGCAGGGTCGGATTAGGACAAGTCAGCATGGATTTAGTAAGGGGAGGTCGTGCCTGACAAACCTGTTAGAGTTCTTTGAAGAGATAACAAATAGGTTAGACCAAGGAGAGCCAATGGATGTTATCTATCTTGACTTCCAAAAGGCCTTTGATAAGGTGCCTCACGGGAGACTGCTGAGTAAAATAAGGGCCCATGGTATTTGAGGCAAGGTACTAACATGGATTGATGATTGGCTGTCAGGCAGAAGGCAGAGAGTTGGGATAAAAGGTTCTTTTACGGAATGGCAACCGGTGACGAGTGGTGTCCCGCAGGGTTCAGTGTTGGGGCCACAGCTGTTCTCTTTATATATTAACGATCTAGATGACGGGACTGAGGGCATTCTGGCTAAGTTTGCCGATGATACAAAGATAGGTGGAGGGGCAGGTAGTATGGAGGAGGTGGGGAGGCTGCAGAAAGATTTAGACAGTTTAGGAGAGTGGTCCAAGAAATGGCTGATGAAATTCAACGTGGGCAAGTGCGAGGTCTTGCACTTTGGAAAAAAGAATAGAGACATGGACTATTTTCTAAACGGTGACAAAATTCATAATGCTGAAGTCCAAAGGGACTTGGGAGTCCTAGTCCAGGATTCTCTAAAGGTAAACTTGAAGGTTGAAGCAAGAAAGCAAATGCAATGTTGTCATTCATCTCAAGAGGCTTGGAATATAAAAGCAGGGATGTACTTCTGAAGCTTTATAAAGCGTTAGTTAGGCCCCATTTAGAATACTGTGAGCAATTTTGGGCCCACACCTCAGGAAGGACATACTGGCACTGGAGCGGGTCCAGCGGAGATTCACACGGATGGTCCCAGGAATGGTAGGCCTAACATACGATGAACGTCTGAGGATCCTGGGATTATATTCATTGGAGTTTAGGAGGTTGAGGGGAGTTCTAATAGAAACTTACAAGATAATGAATGGCTTAGATAGGGTGGACGTAGGGAAGTTGTTCCCATTAGCAGGGGAGACTAGGACCTGGGGGCACAGCCTTAGAATAAAAGGGAGTCACTTTAGAACAGAGATGAGGAGAAATTTCTTCAGCCAGAGAGTGGTGGGTCTGTGGAATTCATTGCCACAGAGGGTGGTGGAGGCCGGGACGTTGAGTGTCTTTAAGACAGAAGTTGATAAATTCTTGATTTCTCGAGGAATTAAGGGCTATGGAGAGAGAGCGGGTAAATGGAGTTGAAATCAGCCATGATTGAATGGTGGAGTGGACTCGATGGGCCTAATGGCCTTACTTCCGCTCCTATGTCTTATGGTCTTATATGATATTTTTTCTCAGTGTTTAATGCCACCAAGTCCTGGTACCATGTAATGTTCTTGTCGGGTGGCCTGATTAATATTACAAGAACACTTGTAGCTAAAGCTATAAATGATTTATTAACATGAACTGTGCGTCAAATATGTACAAAAAACAGATGAATAACAGCAAGATCATGCACAAGCAACCTCTCTCTAGCTTCCTCCAGCCAGTCTGAGGACACCTGGCTCTCACAGTAACTTCATTGCAGTGTTAATGTAAGCCTACATGTGACAATAATAAAGATTATTATTACCTGACTCATTCACTTATATACTAATGAGACTCCTAGTGGTCAGTCGGTGAATTACAACACAACATGATATCACTACAATTACCTGCAGAAAATGAGGTCACACTCACACAATGTCACAATTAATCAATCGCTCCATCCACAGAGCCTTAAAAGTTCATACTAGGCCTTAACTTAACTTCAGAGTGACTAGCAGGTATCAGGCAGATACTGCGCTTTATCTGAGCGCTGACTCCTGTTGTCCTCGATGTTCGGTCCTGGCTCTGGTCTGATACTCTGGCTCGGGTCTGATGCTCTGGCTGTGGTCTGATGCTCTGGCTGGGGTCTGATGCTCTGGCTGTGGTCTGATGCTCTGGCTGTGGTCTGATGCTCTAGCTCGGGTCTGATGCTCTGGCTCGGGGCTGATGCTCTGGCTCGGGTCTGATGCTCTGGCTCGGGTCTGATGATCTGGCTCGGGTCTGATGCTCTGGCTCGGGTCTGATGCTCTGGCTCGGGTCTGATGCTCTGGCTCGGGTCTGATGCTCTGGTTCGGGTCTGATGCTCTGGCTCGGGTCTGATGCTCTGGCTCAGGTCTGATGCTCTGGCTCGGGTCTGATGCTCTGGCTCGGTTCTGATGCTCTGGCTCGGGTCTTTTGCTCTGGCTCAGGTCTGATGCTCTGGCTGTGGTCTGATTCTCTGGCCATGGTCTGATGCTCTGGCTCGGGTCTGATGCTCTGGCTCGGGTCTGATGCTGTGGCTCGGGTCTGATGCTGTGGCTGTGGTCTGATGCTCTGGCTCGGGTCTGATGCTCTGGCTCGGGTCTGATGCTGTGGCTCGGGTCTGATGCTGTGGCTGTGGTCTGATGCTCTGGCTCGGGTCTGATGCTCTGGCTCGGGTCTGATGCTCTGGCTTGGGTCTGATGCTCTGGCTGTGGTCTGATGCTCTGGCTCGGGTCTGATGCTCTGGCTGTGGTCTGATGCTCTGGCTCGGGTCTGGTGCTCTGGCTCGGGTCTGATGCTCTGGCTGTGGTCTGATGCTCTGGCTCGGGTCTGGTGCTCTGGCTCGGGTCTGATGCTCTGGCTGTGGTCTGATGCTCTGGCTTGGGTGTGATGCTCTGGCTCGGGTCTGATGCTCTGGCTCGGGTGTGATGCTCTGGCTCGGGTCTGATGCTCTGGCTCTGTCCTGCCCGTGGGGTCCGGCGAAGATCACTGTTGCTCCGTTGCTGCTTCAGAGAGGGATCCTCAGGATGTGCAGCACCTGTTAACCTTCCTGGATTTCACGCCCCTTGTGGGCAATCTCTGGGTCATTGCCAATCAAGTGATCAGGGCTCGATCACCCTGATCGATCCATTCCAATCAGGGCCTGCCACATCGATTTCGGGGCAGACACTCAGTTGCCAAGCCTGCGAGTGTTGGGGGCAGGTCGGCCTTTCCAAATAAGGAGTTTGGGTGCCACTGTGTCTGGTAAACGAGTGCGATTGACAGGATAGATCTACTGTCCCGGGCTGGCCTGGGGATGACCGATTTCCTGTTTGTAGTGGTGTCCAGGCTGCGGTTTGCTTATCAATGTTTATTTAAACTGCGGCCAGCTTGCCCTGGTACTTGGGTAAATATTCCAGCGCCCTCGCAGGACGCCATCTGAGGGGGCTATTTGTCCACAGTCCCGTCGCAAAAGCACCTTCCTGGCAAACCAACATCCCCCTCCTCACCATCCTGTCCCCCTCCCCCTCCCCCTCCTCACCATCCTGTCCCCCTCCACGTCCCCCTCCCCCTCCCTCTCCCCCTCCTCACCGTCCTGTCCCACTCCCCCTCCCCGTCCTCACCGTCCTGTCCCCCTCCCCATCCCCCTCCCCCTCCCCCTCCTCACCATTCTGTCCCCCTCCCCCTCCTCACTGTCCTGTCCCCCTCCCCTCCCCCTCCTCACCATTCTGTCCCCCTCCCCCTCCTCACTGTCCTGTCCCCCTCCCCTCCCCCTCCTCACCGTCCTGTCCCACTCCCCCTCCCCGTCCTCACCATTCTGTCCCCCTCCCACTCCTCACTGTCCTGTCCCCCTCCCCTCCCCCTCCTCACCATTCTGTCCCCCTCCCCCTCCCCTCCCCCTCCTCACCATCCTGTCCCCCTCCCCCTCCCCCTCCCCCTCCTCACCATCCTGTCCCCCTCCCCATCCCCCTCCCCCTCCCCCTCCCCACTGTCCTGTCCCCCTCCCCTCCCCCTCCTCACCATTCTGTCCCCCTCCCCCTCCCCTCCCCTCCTCACTGTCCCGTCCCCCTCCCCCAACCCCTCCCCCTCCTCACCGTCCTGTCCCCCTTCCTCTCCTCACTGTCCTGTCCCCCTTCCCCTCCCCGTCCTCACCGTCCTGTCCCCCTCCACCTCCCCCTCCTCGCCGTCCTGTCCCCCTTCCCCTCCCCCTCCACCTCCCCCTCCCCCTCCACCTCCCCCTCCCTCTCCACCTCCCCCTCCCCCTCCTCACCGTCCTGTCCCCCTCCCCCTCCCCCTCCTCACTGTCCGGTCCCCCTTCCCCTCCCCCTCCTCACCGTCCTGTCCCCCTCCCCCTCCTCACTGTCCTGTCCCCCTCCCCCTCCCACTCCTCACCGTCCTGTCCCCCTCCCCGTCCCCCTCCCCCTCCCCCTCCTCACCATCCTGTCCCCCTCCGCCTCCCCCTCCTCACTGTCCTGTCCCCCTCCCCCTCCTCACAGTCCTGTCCCCCTCCCCCTCCCCTCCCCCTCCTCACTGTCCTGTCCCCTTCCCCTCCCCTCCTCACTGTCCTGTCCCCCTCCCCCTCCCCCTCCTCACCGTCCTGTCCCCCTCCCCTCCCCCTCCTCACTGTCCTGTCCCCCTCCCCCTCCTCCTCCTCACTGTCCTGTCCCCCTTCCCCTCCCCCTCCTCACCGTCCTGTCCCCCTCCACCTCCCCCTCCCCCTCCACCTCCCCTCCCCCTCCCCACCCCCTCCTCATCGTCCTGTCCCCCTCCCCGTCCCCCTCCCCCTCCCCCTCCTCACCGTCCTGTCCCCCTCCCCCTCCCCCTCCACCTCCCCCTCCCCCTCCACCTCCCCCTCCCCTCCCCCTCCTCACCGTCCTGCCCCCCTCCCCCTCCCCATCCCCCTCTTCACTGTCCTGTCCCCCTTCCCCTCCCCCTCCTCACTGTCCTGTCCCCCTTCCCCTCCCCCTCCTCACCGTCCTGTCCCCCTCCCCCTCCCCCTCCTCACTGTCCTGTCCCCCTCCCCCTGCTCACTGTCCTGTCCCCCTCCCCCTCCTCACCGTCCTGTCCCCCTCCCCCTCCCCCTCCTCACCGTCCTGTCCCCCTCCCCCTCCCCCTCCTCACCGTCCTGTCCCCCTCCGCCTCCCCCTCCTCACTGTCCTGTCCCCCTCCCCCTGCTCACTGTCCTGTCCCCCTCCCCCTCCCCCTCCTCACTGTCCTGTCCCCCTCCCCCTCCCCCTCCCCTCCTCACTGTCCTGTCCCCCTCCCCTCCCCCTCCTCACCGTCCTGTCCCCCTCCCCCTCCTCACTGTCCTGTCCCCCTTCCCCTCCCCCTCCTCACCGTCCTGTCCCCCTCCCCGTCCCCCTCCCCCTCCCCCTCCTCACCGTCCTGTCCCCCTCCCCGTCCCCCTCCCCCTCCTCACTGTCCTGTCCCCCTCCCTCTATCCCTCCTCCTCCTCCCCCTGCTCACTGTCCTGTCCCCCTCCCCCTCCCCCTCCTCACTGTCCTGTCCCCCTCCCCCTCCCCCTCCCCTCCTCACTGTCCTGTCCCCCTCCCCTCCCCCTCCTCACCGTCCTGTCCCCGTCCCCTCCTCACTGTCCTGTCCCCCTTCCCCTCCCCCTCCTCACCGTCCTGTCCCCCTCCCCGTCCCCCTCCCCCTCCCCCTCCTCACCGTCCTGTCCCCCTCCCCGTCCCCCTCCCCCTCCTCACTGTCCTGTCCCCCTCCCTCTATCCCTCCTCCTCCTCCCCCTCCTCACTGTCCTGTCCCCCTCCCCGTCCCCCTCCCCCTCCTCACTGTCCTGTCCCCCTCCCCCTCCTCACCGTCCTGTCCCCCTCCCCGACCCCCTCCTCCTCCCCCTCCTCACTGTCCTGTCCCCCTCCCTCTATCCCTCCTCCTCCTCCCCCCTCTCCGTCCTGTCTGGGACCTCTGCACAGGCATCATCAGCCATGATTTTAGTGGGTGACCCCTGTTACCCATGAACGCTCTGAGGGACTGCTTCATAATAGCCGGGAACCACACAGTGCACCGTGATGAATGGGTCGTGCCCGCTGCCTGGGTAACGGGCACAGACGGGCATGATGAGCAGCTGGTGGCTCATTGATGAAGGCACCTCCTGATGAACTGGTGCTTGTAGGGGGACACCTTGGGCCTGGGCCCTGCCCGCGATGGTGATGAATCGTGCTGCGCCGGCACCCCAGTGGGCTGGTTCAGGGGTGCCGAGGATATCCGTCACATCACGGATGTTCCTGTGCGCGGATGCTTGCGAGATCCCAAACAGGTCCTCGGAATGATCCAGAGGGTCGAGGGTTCAGGGAAACCATCAGCTTGACGGCCACTGGGAGCGGCCGTCCTCCCCAAACCCCCACGGTGCCAGGTGCACCCCCACCTGGCACAGGCCTGTTGGACAGCTGGTACTGGAGCCTCGCTGGCTGGCCCCTGCTCTCTGGGGCAGGCTCCTCTTGAGCAGGGACCTCCCTGAGCAGGCCCTGTGCCTCCAGCCTCCGCCTGTCCACAACGGCAGCTCCGGCAGGAACGGAGCGAGCATTCCGGGCTCTACTCCGAAATTCATTCTCCGCAGAGGGGGAAAGAGGAAATATGTCAGCATCATGGGTATCCCCTTACCCATCCGGATCCAACAGGTGACCCTGAGCTGTACCGCGGTGCCAACACATCCCCCTCAACTACACCCCACCCCACAGGACACAGTGTACAGCCAGGGGCCTGCAACTTGTACCAAGTGGGTGTGTTTAAAACACAAACTGTAGCAATGGTGCTCTGAGCCCAGCCAACCCCGATCCCGAGGGGCACCCCCCCCCATTCCAAGGGGTACACCCCGAGCCCACAGGCTTAGCACCAAGTCGCTCCACTCCTCCCCCCCCTCCCCCCCCAGCAAGTCCGACAATTTTGGAGAGTTTTTTAAAGCGTTTTCTGACCTTCGCACTCCCCCTCTGCAGCCAGGACACCCAGAGCCCCGCTGGAAAATACTTGCACCATTCAGCGCGTGTGACACCCGCCTGAGAGGGCAAAGCATCACAGAGGGGCGGAGAATCACAGAGAGGCGGAGCATTTTGGAGGGGCGGAGTATGAAGTGTCGAACCTGCTAATGACGGGAGCGTCATGGCAGCACAGTGGTTAGCACTGTTGCTTCACAGCTCCATGGTCCCGGGTTCGATTCCCGGCTTGGGTCACTGTCTGTGTGGAGTCTGCACATCCCCCCCGTGTCTGCGTGGGTTTCCTCCGGGTGCTCCGGTTTCCTCCCACAGTCCAAAGGTGTGCAGGTTAGGTGGATTGGCCATGATAAATTGCCCTTAGTGTCCAAAAAGGTTAGGAGGGGTTACAGGGGTAGGGGGGAGGTGTGGGGATAGAGTGTAGGTTAGGTAGGGTGCTCTTTCCAAGGACCGGTGCAGACTCGATGGGCCGAATGGCCTCCTTCTGCACTGTTATTCTATGATTCTATTATCATGGGAGTATCCCTTTAAGAAAGGTTTTTTTGTCTTATCACATGGCTTTAGTGATGTCATTGTGTGGGTGGAGCTGGGCTGTGGCACTGTGAGTTTTTTCTTTTGTTTTCACATTTGGCTGCTGTCGACTCCGACAGAGAATTATCTTGGCCTGTCTCTCGGTTTTCAATTTTAAAGAGTTAGTCTGAGGAAGAAGCCCAATGATTGTAGTTACCTGCTGTTTGTGGTAAAAAGGGGGGCTTTGGTTTATGGGATCTTGTTATTGAATTGGAACAGTTAAGGGGGAATTTATTCAGGGTTATACCTAGATCACCGTAGCTGCGTGGAGTCTTTATGTTTGCAATTGATAAAAATTCTTGCTGTGTGTTTGTACAAATGTTAAGTAATTCTTGGAATAAAGCTTGTTTTTTTCAATCAAAAGCGCCTAAGAACTCTGCTGAATGACCCCTGACAGGGAGGACGCTGTGCTCACCCTAGTCAAATTCAACAAACAGTTACAGGTCAGTTTGTCTCCACAATACATTTTGGAGTTTCTAAACTCTGGTCCGTAACACTATGCTATTGAAATCCTTGCAAATGACGGTTTTGCATGGGTGTCCGCCTGTGAGGGACCAGAGAACAACATTGGAATCAGCGCCGGGCGCGAACCTAATTCTCCAGCTAATACAATTCAAACTTCAAAACCGTAACTCCAACTTAAAAAAGAATACATTCTTGAGATGTGGGCATCGCTGGGCGTGGGGGTGAGCTGCCTTCCTGAACCGCTGCAGTCTTCGAGGTGTAGGTACACCCACTGTGCTGTTAGGGAGGGAGTTCCAGGATGTTGCCCCAACGACAGTGAAGGAACGGCGATATATTTCCCAGTCAGCGTGGTGAGTGATTGGGTCTTGCACATGATTCAGTTCTCTTGCATCTGCTGCTCTTAGAATCATAGACTCATACCATCCTGAAGAGGCCCCTATGGCCCAGCAAAAAAATACTATTCCAATCGACACCAATCCCACATCCCAGCCCTTGTCCCATAGCCTCGAATGTTCAACATGGCGGCGGCCGCTCGCGGACACGGCCTGCAAAATAGTGCCCCCCCCCCCCTTTGGCTGGCTCGTGTGCCACGGACCACGCCCCAACAGCCTCTGGCAAAGTGCCCCCTGCCCGCAGATCAGTCCTCCCCGTACTGCGGCGGTGCTGGATTGAGTCCGCGACCGACGGGTGAGACCACGAGAGACACACGCTGTCGGGAACTCGGCCGGTCGGGGGCGGAGATTCGGGGGGGGGGGGGGGGGAGTGTGCCTCAGGCAATGTCCTGACGCCGTCGATATGGCACGCAGCATACTCGCAGAGAATCCAGCCCCCTGTTTTTTAATCTGCTGCCTAATTCGCTGAATTCTTGATGCGAGACGTCAACCTTTATTCTCCCTGTATCGTTGATACCAATGTGAACTGCGACCTCTGATCTTTCACCCTCGCCCTTTAGGATGCCCTGGAGCTGTTCAGTGACCTCCCGGACCCTGGCCCCAGGGAGGTATCACACCAGGCCTTGTCCTCGTCTTCCTCCGTGATTTGGTTGCCAGTGGGTGAGATACTGCCACCGCTTATCCAGCTCCCAGCAGCTTCTGTCAGCCCTGCAATTTATTTGACTGGTCCAGTCCAATTTTTAATCCAAATATGTTCAGTATTTGGTGAACAACAGTGCTTCTAACGGAAATATTCGTGTAATAACCTGCCTGAATACTATTGGCTGGGGGGCAATTGGCGTGTTATAGGGCCAATCAATTAATTAGAAGAACTGAAACTAATTAAGGGATACATTAAAGGCAGCAGCGGAGAACAAGGGGACACAACCCAAAAGGAACAAAGCGTGAAGGGAAACGGAAAGGTCAAACCAAGATGTGAAGATCGGGATCGATGAAGCAGTCCCTGAGGTGCCCACCGAGCACGGAAGGCGACTGGATCAATTGGTTCTCCTGAGTATGAGCTCCTCCAATGAGGGGGGAGGAGAAATCATTGGCAGTTTGACCTGCATAAATAGAGCGAGCCAGTGTGGTACCAGCCAGAGGAGTGAAGCAATAGGGAATTGCTACTTCTGCTGCTGTATATATGTAATTGTAAATAAAGTGACTCTACAAACTCGTGCTGGATTCGTCGTGACCCTCACAAAACTGGCGACGAGGGTGAAAGTGAATAGCTGTCTACACTGCTGAAGCCACCTCCCTGGATTTTTGTTGGATACAGGTTGGAAGTTGTTTTTCAGTTACACCATGCCTCTGTACGGACGTTTGGATGTATTTTTTTACATAAATTTAGATTACCGAATTATATATTTTTTTGCAATTAAGGGGCAATAAAGGTGTCCAATCCACCTACCCTGCACATCTTTGGGTTGTGGGGGTGAAACCCACGCAGACACGGGGAGAATGTGCAAACTCCACACGGACAGTGGCCCAGGGCCGGGATTCGAACCCGGGTCCTCGGTGCTGCAGTCCCAGTGCTAACCACTGTGCCACATGCCGCCCTCGTTTGGATGTTTTTGATGCTGCACTGCAAAGTTCAAAGCAGTACGCACAATGGATGCGTTTCTATTTCCGGGCGAATAACATCACCGAAAATGGGCGGCAGGTGGTCATTTTGCTCACCGCCTGCGGCCCGCATCCGTTTGGGGTGATTAGGAGCCTTGCATACCCAGCTGTGCCGGACACCAAAACGTTTGATGAACCTATGGTCTTAGTGGGGCAACATTCTAACCCAACCCCATCCACGATAGTCCAGCGTTACCGGTTTAATACCGCTGAGAGGACCCCTGGAGAATCCCTTGCCGATTTTCTATCCAGGCTACGCGGGATTGCGGAGTACTGTGACTATGGTGAGACCTTGTCAGAAATGTTACGCGACCATTTGGTTTGCGGTATTAACAATGTGGCCACCCAGAGAAAGTTGTTAGCGGAGCCAACATTGACTTTTCAACAGGCTATTCAAATAGTATTGTCCCGAGAGAGCGCAGAACGGGGAGTGCAGGAGCTACAGGGAATGGAGGTGCATGCCTTGGGGCGCAACCCCTTCCATCCAAAAGCGTCTCCCCACACCCCTGGGGTACCTTGGGCGAGGCAACGACCAGACCGACACCAGTGGCCGTCGGACATTCCTCCCCGAAGGGAGCCTTCTCCAGAGCTAATGGATGAGGAGCCATGTCAGTGCCAGACTTGTGGGCGCCGACCCCGTCGCGGACGCCGGTCCTGGGGGCACCAGAGGCGCCGTCGTTCCGACCGGAACTGGGACCAGCCCAGGGGCCGTAACTGGGACCAGCCCAGAGGCCGTACCTTCCATGTGGATGAACCTGCGGCGACCACTCCTGAGGACGTGGAGACGGAGGACGACTGCCTGCAGCTGCATTGTGTGGCAGCTCCCCGTGTGGCCCCCATTAAGGTGGCAGTACGGGTCAATGGTCACCCGCTTGAGATGGAGTTGGACACTGGCGCAGCGGTCTCAGTGATCGCCCAGAGGACATTCGAACACATCAAGCAGGGTATACAGACCCTTACATTAACCGACTCACAGGCCAGGTTGGCCACCTACACGGGGGAACCATTGGACATTGCAGGAACTACGATGACCCCTGTTGTTTATGGACGCCAGGAGGGGCGTTTCCCACTTATCGTGGTGCGCGGCCACGGGCCCAGCCTGTTGGGTCGGGACTGGTTGCGCCATTTGTGGCTGCAGTGGTAGCACATCCTCCAAACAGTTTCTGGAGGGTTGACTGAGGTGCCAGGACGATACCCAGATGTATTCCAGCCTGGTTTGGGGAAAATAAAAGGGGCCGTAGCCCGTATCCAAGTCGAACCTGGAGCCACGCCGCGCTATTTCCGGGCGCGCCCAGTGCCTTACGCCTTGCTCGAGAAGGTAGAAGGGGAGCTCACTCGTTTGGAGTCCTTGGGTATTATCAGGCCTGTCATTTCACCGACTGGGCAGCGCCAATTGTACCTGTAATGAACCCAGATGCCATGATTCGCTTGTGTGGCGACTATAAACTTATAGTGAATACGGCTTCCCGGCTCAACTGATATCCAATGCCTCACATAGAAGATCTCTACGCGAAGCTTGCAGGTGGACTCTCGTTAACGAAATTAGATATGAGTCACGCCTACCTACTGTTGGAGCTGGACCCTGCCTCCTGGCCATATGTAACTATCACTACACACCGGGGCCTGTATGAATATACACGGTTGCCCTTTGCGGTATCCTCTGCCTGCGCTATCGTTCAACACATGATGGAGGGCATCTTGAGAGATTTACCACGTGTGGCTGTCTACTTAGACAACGTCTTGATTACAGGGACATCGTAGCAGGAACATTTGGAAAATTTGGAGGCTGTCCTTAGATGCTTCTCAGAGGCTGGAGTCTGTTTACGTCGCACAAAGGGCGTCTTTCAGGTGAAGGAAGTAGTCTACCTGGGTGGACCGCGAAGGTTTGCACCCCATCGCAGAGAAGGAGCGCGCGATTCAACAGGCCCCGCCCTGACTGACACTTCGCATCTTTGTTCTTTTCTCGGTCTCGTAAACTATTACGGGAAGTTCCTCCCAATCTGGCAACTACGCTGGCCCCCTTACACCTGCTGCTGAAGAAGAATCACGGAATTCCGGTGGCGACCATGGAGTGAACGGTCGCACATTTAGCAGCTCCCGCTCTTCGTGGTCTTTTCACGGCTTTTAAGCTGGATTTCCGTGGGAATTTTTCAACATAAGTGGATAAAAGTGAGAGGGGAAGAGGACGGGCCCTAGTTTATGAAGCTGTGCCCAAGAAGCTATCGTAAAAGAAGAAATCAAAAGTTGTTTGGCAGTGAAGCTCCGAGTTTGGTGGATGCAATGGCAGAGAAGCGATGTTCGACCACGGCAGCTGACTGGACGCTGGATCAGTGGGTTTAATACTTGGATGAGAAGTTCGCCCGGCATTGTAAGGAGTGCGCGGAGGGCCTCCCGGGCAGTGGCCTCAATTGAGGAGGTGGTCGGCCGGGTGACGGAGAAAGTGACGACCCAGGGACAGGCGATCCAAACGTTACAGGAGCTGTCAGCGGAACAAGACGAGCAGTCCGCTGCGATGGCAATGGAAATTACTATCCTACAGGACCGGCAGAAACGGCTGTTGGAGAAGGTGGAGGACCTGGAGAATCGCTCTCGAAGGCAGAATATCCAGATCGTCGGTTTGCCGGAGGGAAAGGAGGGATCAAATGCCGGTGCGTATGTGGGGAAGATGTTGGAGAAGATGCTGGGGGAAGATGCGTTCGACAGGCCGTTCGAGGTGGAGGGGGCTCACAGGGTGCTCCTGTGTAAGCCCCAGGGGCGTGAGCCCCCGGGGGCGATGGTGGTGAGGTTACATCGGTTCCTGGACAAGGAACGCATTATGAGGTGGGCCAGGCAGACAAAACGGTTCACGTGGGAAGACTCTGAGATCCGGGTGTACCAAGACATGGGAGCAGGGCAGGGGGGGGGGGGGGGGATCCAGCGAGAATGCTAGCCGCCAGGGGCGGGAGCTGCTAGGCTAGCTGGGAGAGCTGGTTCACGGGAGCAAAGTAGGGGGAGAGCTGAAGAGAGATGGAGGAGGGGGGAGGGGGGGGGAGGGGGGAGGGGGGAGGGAGGGGACTGCTGATGACTGGGGGACTTTTAGGAGATTGGAGATGGACACCAGATGGCAGTGGCTGCAGAGGAGCGGGCCTGGGGAGGTACGGGACATGGGCTGAGGGCTGGCCTAGGAAAGGCCATGGCTGATCGACAGGGGAGGGGGGCAGGAGCCCTCCCGACCAGACTGGTTACGTGGAATGTTCGTAGGCTGAATGGGCCGGTTAAACGGGCCCGTGTGTTCGTGGCCATGTTACAGGAGACACACTTGAAGCTGGGAGACCAAGTTAGACTGCAGAAGGGATGGGTCGGCCAGGATGGGTCGGACAGGTGTTCCATTGGGAACTGGACTTTAAAACAAAGGGGGTGGCCAGCCTGATTAACAAAAGGGTGGCATTTGAGGTAGGGAAGATAGAGGCAGACCCGGGAAGCAGATTTATTCTGGTTAACAGGAAATTGGAGGCAATGGCAGTGGTGTTGGTAAATGTATATGCCCCAAACTGGGATGATGTCGCGTTTGTTAGGAAGGTGCTTGGAAAGATCCCGGACCTCGACTTGCACCTGTTGGTTATGGGGGTAACTTCAACACTGTCCTAGATCCGAGACTGGACCGGTCGAGCTCTAGGCCAGGGAGGGTATCAGCAATGGCTGCGGGGGTTTATGGGGCATGTGGGAGGGGTTGATCCGTGGAGATTTGAAAGACCAAGGAGCAGGGAATATTCATTCAACTCTCATGTGCACAAGGCGTACTCCAGGGTAGATTTCTCTGGGTAAAACACTGTTAGAATGGGAGGAGGACACTGGGGACTCAGCAATTGTGGTGTCGGACGACGCGCCACATTGGATAGACCTGGGGGTAAGCACGGGAAAGGCCCAGCACCCGCAGGGGAGATTAGACGCAGGGCCGTTAGCGGACAGTGAGATCTGTGAGCGAGTGAGGGAGGCCATTCAGGGGGATATAAATACTGCACATCTGGCCTCATTAAAGTAAAAAGTCACCACTGCCCCTCCCCACCCGGGAACCGGAACGCCGATACCTGAGCGAAAGCCGGAGCCCGCAATGAACATTTCTGGCAACTGCCCGAAGACGAGCATTCACTCCAGGTATCTCAAACCAATATCGAAGATCTGTCCCAGCCACAGGGGGCAGACGAGTCCCTTAAACAGGTTTTGAACGGCACCTCCCCAGCCCCTTATGACAAATGGAAGGACACACTCACTATACAGGACGGCATACTTTTAAAGGCGGACTTTATGTGGTCCCCACCCAGGACCGAAACCACAAGACCTTAAGACCATATGACATAGGAGCTGAATTAGGCCACTCGGCCCATCGAGTCTGCTCCGCCATTCAATCATGGCTGATATTTTCTCATCCCCATTCTCCTGCCTTCTCCCCATAACCTCTGACCCCTTATTGATCAAGAACCTATCTGTCTCTGTCTTAAAGACACTCAGTGATTTGGCCTCCACAGCCTTCTGCGGCAAAGAGTTCCACAGATTCACCACCCTCTGGCTGAAGAAATTCCTCCTCATCTCTGTTTTAAAGGATCGTCCCTTTAGTCTGAGATTGTGTCCTCTGCTTCTAGTTTTTCCTACAAGTGGAAACATCCTCTCCACGTCCACTCTATCCAGGCCTCGCAGTATCCTGTAAGTTTCAATAAGATCCCCCCTCATCCTTCTAAACTCCAACGAGTAAAGACCCAGAGTCTTCAACCGTTCTTCATACGACAAGCTCTTCATTCCAGGGACCATTCTTGTGAACCTCCTCTGGACCCTTTCCAAGGCCAGCACATCCTTCCTTAGACACGGTGCCCAAAACTACTCACAATACTCCAAATGGGGTCTGACCAGAGCCTTATACAACCTCAGAGGTACATCCCTGCTCTTGTATTCTAGCCCTCGCGACATGAATGCTAACATTGCATTTGCCTTCCTAACTGCCGACTGAACCTGCACGTTAACCTTAAGAGAATCGTGAACAAGGACTCCCAAGTCCCTTTGTGCTTCTGATTTCCGACGCAGTTCCCCATTTAGAAAATAGTCTATGCCTCCATTCCTCCTTCCAAAGTGCATAACCTCACACTTCTCCACATTGTATTTAATCTGCCACTTCATTGCCCACTCTCCTAGCCTGTCCAAGTCCTTCTGCAGCCCCCTTGCTTCCTCAATACTACCTGCCCTCTACAGATCTTTGTATCATCTGCAAACTTAGCAACAGTGCCTTCAGTTCCTTCTTCCAGATCATTAATGTATATTGTGAAAAGTTGTGGTCCCAGCACAGACCCCTGAGGCACACCACTAGTCACCGGCTGCCATCCTGAAAAAGACCCCTTTATCCCCACTCTCTGTCTTCTGCCAGTCAGCCAATCCTCTGTCCATGCCAGGATCTTACCCTGAACACCATGGGCTCTGAACTTATTTACAGTCTCCTGTGCGGCACCTTGTCAAAGGCCTTCTGGAAATCTAAATAAATCTCGTCCACTGGTTCTCCTTTGTCTAACTTCCTTGTTATTTCCCCAAAGAACTCGAACAGATTTGTCAGACACGACCTCCCATTGACGAAGCCGTGCTAACTCAGTCCTACTTTACCATGCACTTCCAAGTGCTTCGCGATCTCATCTTTAATAACAGACTCTAAAATCTTACCAATGACCGAAGTCAGGCTAACCGGCCTATAATTTCCCGTCTTCTGCCTCCCTCCCTTCTTAACCAGCGGTGTTACATTAGCCACTTTCCAGTCCTCTGGGACCCTTCCTGCCTCCAGTGATTCCTGAAAGATCACCACCAATGCCTCCACAATCTCCTCAGCTATCTCTTTTAGGACCCTGGGGTGTAGTCCATCCGGTCCAGGTGACTTATCCACCTTCAGACCTTTCAGTTTCCCCAGAACCTTCTCCTTAGTGATGGTCACTGCACTCACCTCTGCCCCCTGGTTCTCCTGGAGCTCTGGCATCCCACTGGTGTCTTCCACCGTGAAGACTGATGCAAAGTAACTGTTCAGTTCCTCTGCCATTTCTTTGTTTCCTATTATTACTTCTCCAGACACATTTTCCAGTGGTGCAATGTCTATTTTTGCCTCTCTCTTACCTTTTATATATTGAAAAAACCTCTTCCTATCTTCCTTTATATTACTAGCTAGCTTGCATTCATATTTCATCTTCTCTCCCCTTATTGCTCTCTTTTCTTTTCTCTACACCCTAGCTATAACTGTAACATTATATTCTGCAGTCTCTCATTCCTTCCCTATGTACGGTACGCATTGTTTGTATAGCATGCAAGAAAGAATACTTTTCACTGGATACTAATACATGTGACAATAATAAATCAAATCAAATCAAAATCAAATCTTATTGCTTTTTTAGTTGTCCTCTGCTCGCTTTTAAAGGCTTCCCAATCCTCTGACTTCCCACTTATACTCGCCACTTTGTCTGCTTTTTCTTTTGCTTTTATGCTGTCCTTGACTTCCCTCGTCAGCCATGGATGCCTCACCCTCCCCTTACCATGTTTCCTCCTCCTTGGGATGAATTTCTGTTGTGCCTCCCTAATACCCCCCAAAAACTCCTGCCATTGCTGTTCCACTGTCTTCCCTGCTCAGCTCCTTTTCCAATCAACTCTGGCCAGCTCCTCCCTCATGTCTTTGTAGTTACCCTTATTTAATTGTAATACCGTTACATCTGATTGCAGCTTCTCCCTCTCAAACTGCCGGGTCAATTCTATCATATTGTGGTCACTGCTCCCTAAGGGTTCCTTCACCTTAAGTTCCCTAATCAAGTCTGCCTCATTACACATCACCAAATCCAGAATTGCCTGTTCCCTAGTAGGCTCTGTCACAAGCTGCTCCAAAAAACCACCTCTCAGACATTCCACAAATTCCTTTTCTTGGGATCCACTCCCACCCTGATTTTCCCAGTCCACCTGCATATTGAAGTCCCCCATGATTATTGTAAAGTTGCCTTTTTTACAGCCTTTTCTATCTCCTGATTTATTTTCTGCCCCACATCCTGACTACTGCGAGGGGGCCTGTACATAACCCCCATCAGGGTCATTTTACTTTTGCGATTCCTCAACTCTACCCACAGAGATTCTATGCCTTCTGATCCTCTCTCGCTCCTTGCTATCGGTTTAACTTCATTCCTTACTGACAATGCAACCCCGCCCCCTTTGCCCATCTGCCTGTCCTTTCGATAGGACACATATCCTTGGATATTTAGATCCCAGCCCTGATCCCCTTGCAGCCACGTCTCTGTGATGCCCACAACATCGTACCGGCCAATTTCAATGTGCGCAACAAGCTCATTCACCTTGTTCCGTATACTGCGAGCATTTAGGTACAACACCCTCAGTCCTGCATTGACCACCTCCCTTCTCACACTCTCCTCAGTCACTGTACCTTGTACTGTCGCCCTTTTTGATTTTTGACTATGGCTTCTCTGCCTTACACTTTCCCCCTTACTGCCTTTTGTTTCTGTCCCTGTTTTACTACCTTCCACCTCCCTGCATCGGTTCCCATCCCCCTGCCACATTAGTTTAAACCCTCCCCAACAGCTCTAGCAAACACCCCCACTAGGTTATTTGTTCCAGTCCTGCCCAGGTGCAGACCGTCCGGTTTGTACTGGTCCCACCTCCCCGAGAACCAGTTAATATACCGGTTCCATGATGCACACGGACATCAGGGAATAGACACTACCATTGCTCATTTAACCCTCTGTGTTGGTGGCCTGAATTGAAAAGCGACGTCACCCATTATGTCGAGAATTGCCTCATTTGTGCGCCAAACAATCCCGATCGTGATGCAAAGAAGGGACAATTAAGACACACCTGACCTGTACAGGGTCCCTGGATAAATCTTCAAATCGATTACATAGGTCCCCTCCCCCCCCCCCTGCAGAAATGGTTTCATATATGTTCTGGTCGTTAGCGATACATTCACTAAATGGGTCAAAGCATTTCCCACTTGTTCCAACACAGCAAAGGCCACCGCTAAAATCTTAACCATCAGATGTTCATGCGCTGGGGTCGTCCACGCACCATAGAGTCAGAGTCAGACCAAGTTCCCACTTCACCGGCAGGTAATGCAAAACGTAATGACAATATTTGGCATGAAACAGAAGTTCCACATAGCGTACCACCCCCAGTCCAGCGTCATAGTAGAGAGCATGAATGACACTTTAAAAACGACTATTAGAAAGACGGTACAGCAGAACAACACCACGAGGGACGCAGTACTTCCCTTCGCCCTCATGTTCATGAGAAACACGGTTTCCAGTTCCCCAGGTTTTTCACCCCCCCCCCCCCCCCCACACGCTCATGACAGGGAGGCCCATGAAAGGCATTGACTCGATTTGGCAAATCCTGCAGTAACCGCTCCCACCCACGGAAAAGCAGTGCAACAAATCACAGAAAACATTAAAGCAGCACAACTGGCTGCTGCTGTCCGACTAGGGGCTAGAAAAAGGCAGAGTAAAGCCAGCTTTGAGAAAAAGGTCCACCCCATAGAATATACAATCGGCCAGCCAAGTATGATCTCGTTGTACTACCCAAGCTCCTTCCTATCCCCTAGATTTGCAGGCCCCTACTCCATTTCTGACAAAGTGTCATGTGAGAGTACCTTTAAGAAATGGGTGTTTATTACTGCAGTGATGTCAGAGAGTGGGTGGAGCTGGGCTGTCTGTCAGCTTTTTACTTTTGCTTTAGGCTTTTTGCTGCAGGGTGGGTTTGGTTTGGTTTTAGTTTTGGAGAAGCTGCAATCACAGCAGGATGTGTGTGAATCTCTGCAAGCTTATGAATGTCCATTTGCTGATTTCAACGTGGTAACTGTTCTCAGTAGTGAATTTAAACCTGAGGTGCCTCTGTTAAAGGTTTTGTTTTTATGTCTTAAGGATGTTAAAAGGAAAGCTTAAAGGGTTACTTAGTGTTGTATTCTTTGGGGGTTGTATTTGAATTGATGGTGGCTAAGATGTTCACTGTATGTTTTAAAAAGGTTAACTTGAGTTCATAGAATAAACATTGTTTTGCTTTAAAAAATACTTTTCCATTTCTGCTGTCCCACACCTGTAGAGAGGGCCGTGTGCTCCCCATACCACAATCTATTAAAAGTTGTGGATCAGGTGAACTCCATGATACACTTTGGGATTCTCTAAACCCTGGCCCATAACAAACTGGGGCTCGGGGGATAAAAGTCTATCTAATGAATTGTCTTAGTGAACTTAAAGACAGTGAGGGGTGAGCATATTGTGGGTGTTTTTCAGGTGTGGTATTTTAGTTTAAGTGTGGAGTGTGTTGTGGACAATGGCTCTCTCAGATGTTCTGAAGTTTTTTGGGGGGAGATGGTCACACGCAGTACCTTACGGACAGAGACTAGAAGCAGACTGTTAGATTTGGCAAAAACATTGCAGTTAACATTACCAGACAAAATGTGAAAAGATGAGGTAATTATGGCAGTGGTTAAGCATTTAAAGTTGCCTGAAATACAGTTTGACTCATTGGAAATGGCAAAAATTCAGTGACAAATTAAACAAATGGAACATGAGAAAGAATTAAAGCAGCTTGAATATGAAGGAGAGGAAAAAGAAAGCGAGAGAGCGGAAAAAGAAAGAGAAAGAGATAGAGAGGAAAAAGAAAGAGAGAGAGAGGGAAAAGAAAAGGAGCGAGAAGAAAGGAAAAAAGAAAGAATAGCCCAAGCAGAACAAAAAGAAAGAGAAAGGGAGATACAGATCAGGGAAAAAGATAAAGAGAGAGAGTTTGAACTTCAGAAAATGGCCATGAAACATGACAGTCAGTTAAAATTGGCAGACGTAAAGGGAAACGTACAGTTGGATGATAGTGATGAGGATAGTGAGAAAGAGCGTCAACGTCGAAGGCGTGGTGGGGATCTATTTAACTATGTCCAAGCATTGCCAAGGTTTGATGAGAAGGAGGTAGAAGCCTTTTTCATTTCATTTGAGAAGGTGGCTAAACAAATGAAATGGCCACAGGACAGGATTCAAACAAAGCTGATAGGTAGGGCTATCGAAGTGTTTGCATCACTACCGGAGGAGGTATCTGGGATGTATGAGGAGATGAAAAAAAATCCAGCTTAGTGCATATGAACTAGTGTCTGAAGCTTACAGACAAAGGTTTAGAAATTGAAGGAAAGAATTTGGTCAAACATACATGGAGTTTGAAAGGCTCAAACAGAGTAATTTTGATAGGTGGATAAGGGCTTTGAAAATAGACCAAACGTATGAAGCTCTCAGAGAAATTATACTTTTGGAGGAGTTTAAAAATTCAATTCATGATGTAGTGAGAACTCATGTGGAAGAGCAGAGGGTTAAAACTGCGAAGTTAGCAGCCAAAATGGCAGATGATTATGAGTTAGTTCATAAATCAGTTTCAGCCTGTGAGGGATAGAAACTGGGGACATGAGAAATACTCGCCAACATTGAGGGCATTTAAAAGTTTATTGGATAAACATATGGATGATAATGGTATAGTGTAGGTTAGATGGCTTTTGTTTCGGTGCAACATCGTGGGCCGAAGGGCCTGTACTGCGCTGTATTGTTCTATGTTCAAGTGGTGGAGGTAAAGGTGATCTGATGGGAGATAATAAGGAGATTGCACCTCAGATTAAAAAAGAAATCCAGGAGGGTGGAAAGTTTCAAATGTTTTCACTGTAATAAACTAGGCCATGTAAAGTCATAGTGTTGGTGGTTGAAGAAAAGCACTGGGAAGGCTGATGTGGTAAAACAGGATAAGACAGTGGGGTTTGTTAAAGTGGTAAAGGAAAGCCCAAGTGAAGCGAAGGAAGTGCAAAAGATTGTACAGCCTGATCAAGAGGTGATTGATAAGAAGGTGCCAGATCTCTTTAAAGAATTAACTTGTATGGGTAAAGTTTACTCATGTGTATCAGGAGGAGCAGGTAAAGAAGTCACAATTTTAAGAGATGCGGGAGCTAGTCAATCTTTAATGATAAGAGATGAGGAATTATGTAGTTTGGGAAGAATAATGCCAGAAATGGTGGTAATATGTGGAATTCAGGGTGAGAGGGGTAGTGTTCCATTATATAAGGTAAGGTTGGAGAATCCAGTGAAGAGTGTGAAGTGGTAGTAGGAGTAACAGAGAAACTATCCTGTCCAGGAATACAGTTTATCTTGGGTAATGATATAGCTGGATCGCAGGTGGGAGTGATGCCTACTGTGGTTGATAAGCCAGTGGAAAATCAGACAACTGAAGTGTTGAAGGACGAATATCCTGGGATTTTTCCGGATTGTGTAGTAACAAAGGTCGCAAAGTCACAGGTTAAGACAAGAGGAGAAATCAAAGAGTGAAGATGAAGTTGAAATGCAATTATCAGAAACGATTTTTGATCAGATGGTTGAAAAAGAACAAGAACAGGTGGAGGATGAGGCGGATACTTTTAGTTCAGGAAAATTGGCGGAGTTACAACAGAAAGATGTAGAAATAAAATGGATGTATCAGAAAGCAAACACAGAAGAGGAAACTGAGAGTATACCAGAGTGTTATTACCGTAAAAGTGATGTCTTGATGAGAAAATGGAGACCTTTACATATGCAGACGGATGAAAAGTGGGCAGAAGTTCATCAAGTAGTATTGCCGGTAGGGTGTAGAAAGGAGGTGTTGCAAGTTGCACATGAGGTACCAGTGGGAGGTCATTTGGGAATAAGGAAAACTCAAGCTAAAATCCAGAAACATTTTTATTGGCCTGGACTACATAAAGATGTAGTTAAATTTTGTCAATCATGTCACACATGTCAAGTGATAGGGAAACCTCAAGCAGTGATAAAACCAGCACCCTTAATACCCATTCCAGCATTTGAGGAACCTTTTACAAGGGTCCTAATTGATTGCGTAGGACTGCTTCCTAAAACAAAAAGTGGGAATCAATATCTTTTGACGATAATGGATGCGTCTAGTAGGTTTCCAGAGGCCATTCCAGTAGGTAATATTACAGCTAAAAGGATTGTGGAGGAGTTACTTAAATTCTTTACTAGCTATGGACTACCCATAGAAATTCAATCGGATCGAGGATCAAATTTTACCTCAAGGTTATTCAAAGAAGTTATGGATAGCTTAGGAATAAAACAATTTAAATCAACTGCGTACCATCCAGACTCACAGGGAGCATTAGAAAGGTGGCATCAGACATTAAAGACAATATTGAGGGCTTATTGTCAAGATTATCCAGAGGATTGGGATAAAGGAATTCCATTCGTACTGTTTGCAATTCGGGATGCACCTAATGAGTCAACCAAATTCGGTCCTTTTGAAGTAATTTTTGGTCATGAGGTAAGAGGACCACTTAAATTGATTAAGGAAAAATTAATTAGTGAGTGAGAAATCGGAAATTATACTATTGGATTACGTGTCAAATTTTAGGGAACGATTAAATAGAGCAGGTGAATTGGCTAGACAACATTTGAAAGTTGCACAAAATGTGATGAAACGGGTAGCGGACAAGAAATCCAAAGTTCGTAGTTTTGCCAGTGGGGATAAAGTTTTAGTGTTGTTACCACTGGTAGGGGAGCCTTTAAAAGCTAGGTTTTGTGGGCCGTATCAGATTGAAAGGAAATTAAGTGAGGTGAATTATGTGGTAAAAACACCAGATGGAAGGAAGACGCACCGAGTGTGTCATGTGAATATGCTGAAAAGGTACTTTGAAAGGGAAGGAGAGAAAAAGGAGGAGGTTTTAATTATTCTAACTCAAAGTGACGAACCAAATCCAGATGACTGTGAATTTGACATCCCTCAAATTAAATTGGAAAATGAGGATGTTCTTAAAAATTGGGATAAATTGTTGAGTTACCTTCCAGAGGAAAAACGAACTGACCTGAAAGAATTTAGAACATAGAACATACAGTGCAGAAGGAGGCCATTCGGCCCATCGAATCTGCACCGACCCACTTAAGCCCTCACTTCCACCCTATCCCCGTAACCCAATAACCCCTCCTAACCTTTTTGGACACTAAGGGCAATTTATCATGACCAATCCACCGACCCTGCACATCTTTGGACCGTGGGAGGAAACCGGAGCACCCGGAGGAAACCCACGCACACACGGGGAGAACGTGCAGACTCCGCACAGACAGTGACCCAGTGGGGAATCGAACCTGGGACCCTGGAGCTGTGAAGCAACAGTGATATTCACTTGTTCTACTGCGCTGCCCCAGTTATTGATATCACATGGGCAAGTTTGTGGAGATAAATTGGGAAGTACTAAAATGGCTATACGTGATGTAGATGTGGGAAATGCTGTTCCAATCAAACATAAGAACATAAGAACATAAGAACTAGGAACAGGAGTAGGCCATCTGGCCCCTCGAGCCTGCTCCGCCATTTAATGAGATCATGCGACTCGTGCACCAGCACACCCAGGTCCCTCTGCACAGCAGCATGTTTTAACATCTTACCGTTTATAAATAATAATCCATTCTGCTGTTATTCCTCCCAAAATGGATAGCCTCACACTTGGCAACATTGAATTCCATCTGCCAGACCCTAGCCCATTCACCTAACCTATCCAAATCCTTCTGCAGACTTCCGGTATCCTCTGCACTTTTTGTTTTACCACTCATCTTAGTGTCGTCTGCAAACTTTGACACATTGCACTTGGTCCCCAACTCCAAATCATCTATGTAAATTGTGAACAGTTGTGGGCCCAACACTGATCCTTGAGGGACCCCACTAGTTACAGGTTGCCAACCAGAGAAACACCCATTTATTCCCACTCTCTGCTTTCTGTTAGTTAACCAATCCTCTACCCATGCTACCACTTTACCCTCAATGCCATGCATCTTTAGTTTATGCAGCAATCTTTTGTGTGGCACCTTGTCAAAAGCTTTCTGGAAATCCAGATATACCACATCCATTGGCTCCCCGTTATCTACTGCACTGGTAACGTCCTCAAAAAATTGTACCAAATTATTCAGACACAACCTAACCTTTATGAACCCATGCTGCGTCTGCCCAATGGGACAATTTCCCTCCAGGTGCCCCTCTATTTCTTCCTTAATGATAGATTCCAGCATTTTCCCTACAGCCGAAGTTAAGCTTACCGGCCTATAATTACCCGTTTTCTGCCGACCTCCTTTTTTAAACAGTGGTGTCACGTTTGCTACTTTCCAATCCTCTGGGACCACCCCAGAGTCTAGTGAATTTTGATAAATTATCACTAGTGCGTTTACAATTTCCTTAGCCATCTCTTTTAACACTCTGGGATGCATCCCATCAGGGCCAGGAGACTTGTCTACCTTTAGCCCCATTAGCTTGCCCAATACTGCCTCCTCAGTGATTACAATCATCTCAAGGTCCTCACCTATCATATCCTTATTTCCATCAGTCACTGGCATGTTATTTGTGTCCCCCACTGTGAAGACTGACCCAAAAAACCTGTTCAGTTCCTCAGCCATTTCCCCGTCTCCTATTATTAAATCTCCCTTCTCATCTTCCAAAGGACCAATATTTACCGTAGCCACTCTTTTTTGTCTTATATATTTGTAGAAGCTTTTACTATCTGCTTTTATGTTCTGAGCCAGTTTACTTTCATAGTCTACCTTACTCTTCTTTATAGCTTTTTTAGTAGCTTTCTGTTGTCCCCTAAAGACTTCCCAGTCCTCTAGTCTCCCACTAATTTTTGCCACTTTGTATGTTTTTTCCTTCAATTTGAGACTCTCCCTCACCTCCTTAGATATCCACGGTCGATTTTTCCCCTTTCTACCGTCTTTCTTTTTTATCGATATGAACCTTTTCTGAACACTGTGAAAGATCGCTCGGAAGGTTCTCCACTGTTCCTCAACTGCTTCACCATGAAGTCTTTGCTCCCAGTCTACCTTAGCTAGTTCTTCTCTCATCCCATTGTAATCGCCTTTGTTTAAGCACAAAACACTAGTGTTTGATTTTACCTTGTCATCCTCCAACTGTATTTTAAATTCCACCATATTGTGGTCGCTCCTTCCAAGAGGATCCCGAACTATGACATCATTAATCAATCCTGCCTCATTACACAGGACCAGATCTAGGACCGCTTGTTCCCTTGTAGGTTCCATTACATACTGTTCCAGGAAATTATCCCGGGCACATTCTATAAACTCCTCCTCAAGGCTGCCTTTACCAACCTGGTTAAACCAATCGATATGCAGATTAAAATCTCCCATGATAACCGCTGTACCATTTCTACATGCATCCGTTATTTCTTTGCTTATTGCCTGCCCTACCATCCTGTTACTATTTGGTGGCCTATAGACTACTCCTATCAGTGACCTTTTCGCCTTACTATTCCTGATTTCCACCCAAATTGATTCAACTTTGTCCTCCATAGCACCAATATCATCCCTTACTATTGCCCGGATGCCATCCTTAAACAACAAAGCTACACCACCGCCCTTACCGTCCATTCTATCCTTTCGTATAGTGTGATACCCTTGGATATTTAACTCCCAGTCGTGACCATCTTTTAACCATGTTTCAGTAATGGCCACTAAATCATAGTCATTCACGATGATTTGCGCCATCAACTCATTTACCTTATTTCGTATACTACGAGCATTCAGGTAAAGTACACTTATGCTGTTTTTTATGTCTTTGTTATGAATCCTAACACCTTGATCAGTAACTTTCCGCAATTTATTTTTCCTCTTACCCTTTCTCCTAATTTTCCTTGTCTTTGAACCCATATCTCTACATAATAACCTGTCACGTAACCTGCTGCCTTGCTCTCCATTAACCATTATACTGTCCATCGCTTTACCCTTCCCTTCCCCCCAACTTGCTAGTTTAAAGTCCTTGTGACCAACCTATTTATCCTATTCGCTAGAACACTGGTCCCAGAATGGTTCAGGTGAAGACCGTCCCAACGGTACAGGTCCCTCCTGCCCCAGTACTGATGCCAATGCCCCATGAAATGGAATCCCTCTTTCCCGCACCACTCCTTTAGCCACGTGTTAACTTCTCTACTTTTCTCAACCCTATGCCAATTGGCACGTGGCTCGGGTAGTAATCCAGAGATTATAACCCTGGAGGATCTGTTCTTTAATTTAGTCCCTAGTGTTTGATAATCCCCAAACAGGTCCTCTTTCCTAGTCTTACCTATGTTGTTAGTCCCAACGTGGACCACAACAACTGGATCCTCCCCCTCCCTCTCCAAAATCCTTTCAAGCCGATCAGAGATGTCCCTCACCCTGGCACCGGGCAGGCAACATACCATGCGGGACTCTCGATCTGGCTTACAAAGGATGCCATCAATCCCCCTAATTATAGAATCCCCTACAACTACCACTTGTCTTTTTGCTCCCCCCTCTTGAATGGCTTCCTGTACCACGGTGCAGTGGTCAGTCAACGCATCCTCCCTACAGCCCTCTTCCTCATCCACACAGGGAGCAAGTACCTCATACCTGTTGGACAAGGTCAAGGGCTGAGGCGCCTCAACTCCTAAACTCAGGATCCCCCTACCTGCCTCCCTTGCAGTCACACCACTCTGTCCCTGACCACTGTCCGAATTAACAGAACTTATTCTACCGGGTGTGACTGCCTCCTGAAACAAAGCGTCCAGGTAATGTTCCCCCTCCCTGATGTGCCGCAGTGTGTGCAGCTCGGTCTCCAGCTCATCAATTCTGAGCCGAAGTTCCTCGAGCAGCCAACACTTGCTGCAGATGTGGTCACTGATGGTCTCAATGGGATCCACCAGTTCCATCGTCATACAGCAACAGCACATCACCTGTCCAGCTAGATTCAATTAGTTAATGAATTTAAATAATTTTTTTTTTTAATAGAACCTCAAGGATAAACCCGAACACCAACAAAAACACAGCCCTCTCTCGCCACTCACCCGAACTCAGTCACTCGCCTAAACTCAGATGCACTCTGTTCCAATCAGCACTCAGTCACTCACCTAAACTCAGATGCACTCTGTTCCAATCAGCACTCAGTCACTCACCTAAACTCAGATGCACTCTGTTCCAATCAGCACTCAGTCACTCACCTAAACTCAGATGCACTCTGTTCCAATCAGCACTCAGTCACTCACCTAAACTCAGATGCACTCTGTTCCAATCAGCACTCCGTGTCTAAAGGCACTCTTGCCACACCTTTTGTACCCTGCCTGATTTCCAATGAGCCAATAGGCCCGCTCCAGGAAGTGAAGTCTCCAACTGCCACTCGACCTGTAAACAACATCCATATAGACTTGATCCTTTAAAATTGGCACAGGTTAACAAAGAGATTGAGAGTATGCTTAAAAATGGCATAATTGAAGTGGGTTGCAGCCAATGGAGCTCACCCATAGTGATGGTACCAAAACCAGATGGTACCCAGATGTGGACTATAGAAAGGTTAATGCAGTTACAAGAATGGACCCTTATCCTATCCCACGTTTGGAGGATTGCATTGAGAAAGTGGGACAATCAGGTTTTATTTCTAAACTGGATTTACTTAAAGGTTACTTTATCGGAAAGGGCAAAGGAGATTTCAGCTTTTGTGACTCCAGATGGTGTATACCAATTCAAAGTTATGCCATTTGGCATGAAAAACGCCCCAGCCACATTTCAAAGGCTAACTAACAAAGTTGTTTCAGGATTACCCAATTGTGTGGTATACATCGACGATCTGGTAATTTTCACCAAGACATGGACAGAACATTTAAAACATCTGAGGGAGTTATTCGATCAACTTCAGGGTGTGGGTTTGGTGATAAACATGTGCCAAAAGTGAATTTGGAAAAGCCCAAGTCACTTTCCTTGGCCATACAATCGGACAGGGTCGACTGGTCGCACGGGATGTGAAAACAAAAGTTATTGAGAGGTTTCCAATACCCTCGACACAAAGGGAATAATGCGATTTCTTGGCATGAGTGGATTTGATCGAAAATTTGTGAAAAATGTTTGTAGCGTGATTGCTCCACTGATGGACTTGCTGAAGAAACATCAAAAATTTCAGTGGACAGCGGACTTTCAACAGGCATTTGACTGCCTGGAAGCTGTGATCACCAATGCTCCTGTGTTGGAGAATTACAAAGACTCTGTGATCAGATTGAACTAAAGTATCTGACTTTAAAGAGAAATGCCGAGGCGGAGAGAAATGGACGGATCGTGCAGAGACCTTCTTGTTCAAAGAGACTGTCAATCGAGAAGGATTCCAGTTGGAGGAAGAAGAAAAAAAATGGACTATATTATTATACCTGTGTGGGTGTGTTGTTTTCTTTGAACGAAAAAGTATATTTACTGTGTGCATTTCTTAAAGAATAGTGAAAAGTGAAACCATCTTGAAGTTGATGGTTAATTTTTTTTTTCTTGGGGGCAGGTGTCATTTGAGAGTACCTTTAAGAAATGGGTGTTTATTACTGCAGTGATGTCAGAGAGTGGGTGGAGCTGAGCTGTCTGTCAGCTTTTTACTTTCATAGTATTTACAGTGCAGAAGGAGGCCATTCGGCCCATCGAGTCTGCACCGGCTCTTGGAAAGAGCACCCTACCCAAGGTCAACACCTCCACCCCATCCCCATAACCCAGTAACCCCACCCAACACTAAGGGCAATTTTGGACACTAAGGGCAATTTAGCATGGCCAATCCACCTAACCTGCACATCTTTGGACTGTGGGAGGAAACCGGAGCACCCGGAGGAAACCCACGCACGCACGGGGAGGATGTGCAGACTCCGCACAGACAGTGACCCAAGCCGGAATCGAACCTGGGACCCTGGAGCTGTGAAGCAACTGTGCTAACCATGTCGATTTCGGTGGGAGAACAGCCTGTGAGTCAGTTATAGCAGGAGCATTGCGGAAGGAGGTTGCTGGGAGGTAAGTCAACCTTTAAAAGCACTTGTCTTTGCAGGGGCAGGCCAGTCGATTTCGGCGTGAGAACAGCTGGTGAGTCAGTTTCAGCGGGAGCATTGCGGAAGGAGGTTGCTGGGAGGTAAGTCTGTCCTTTAAAAGCACTTGTCTTTGCAGGGGCAGGCCAGTCGATTTCGGCGGGAGAACAGCTGGTGAGTCAGTTTCAGCGGGAGCTGTGCGGAAGTGGCTGCTGGGAGGTAAGTCTGTCCTTTAAAAGCACTTGTCTTTGCAGGGGCAGGCCAGTCGATTTCGGCGGGAGAACAGCTGGTGAGTCAGTTTCAGCGGGAGCTGAGAATTTTTCTTTTTTTTAAAATTCGTTTTTTAGGCGGGAACAGGAAGTCGACCCGCGGACGTCTGGGAAGACCCTCACCAATAAATTCTGGTGGAGAGGAAACCCGAGACACTACACGTGTAGTGTCTCCCACCCGCCCTCCTCCTCTAACCTAATAATAAAACCCTTTGGTCTGAGGTAAGTACCATATTTTATTATATTATTATTATTTTTTATAAAAATTTAATTTAGTTGTTAGCCAGATCTTGGTAGAAAGTTAGAGGAATGGCAGGGAAGGGAGTGCAATGTTCCTCCTGCAGGATGTTTGAGGTGAGGGATGCAGTTAGTGTCCCTGCTGATTTTACCTGCAGGAAGTGCTGCCATCTCCAGCTCCTCCAAGACCGAGTTAGGGAACTGGAGCTGGAGTTGGAAGAACTTCGGATCATTCGGGAGGCAGAAGGGGTCATAGATAGCAGCTTCAGGGAATTAGTTACACCAAAGATTGGAGATAGGTGGGTAACTGTAAGAGGGACTGGGAAAAAACAGTCAGTGCAGGGATCCCCTGCGGTCGTTCCCCTGAGAAACAAGTATACCGCTTTGGATACTTGTGGGGGGGACGACTTACCAGGGGTAAGCCATGGGGTACGGGCCTCTGGCACGGAGTCTGTCCCTGTTGCTCAGAAGGGAAGGGGGGAGAGGAGCAGAGCATTAGTAATTGGGGACTCGATAGTCAGGGGCACAGATAGGAGATTTTGTGGGAGCGTGAGAGACTCACGTTTGGTATGTTGCCTCCCAGGTGCAAGGGTACGTGATGTCTCGGATCGTGTTTTCCGGGTCCTTAGGGGGGAGGGGGAGCAGCCCCAAGTCGTGGTCCACATTGGCACCAACGACATAGGTAGGAAAGGGGACAAGGATGTCAGGCAGGCTTTCAGGGAGCTAGGATGGAAGCTCAGAACTAGAACAAACAGAGTTGTTATCTCTGGGTTGTTGCCCGTGCCACGTGATAGTGAGATGAGGAATAGGGAGAGAGAGCATTTAAACACGTGGCTACAGGGATGGTGCAGGCGGGAGGGATTCAGATTTTTGGATAACTGGGGCTCTTTCTGGGGAAGGTGGGACCTCTACAGACAGGATGGTCTACATCTGAACCTGAGGGGCACAAATATCCTGGGGGGGAGATTTGTTAGTGCTCTTTCGGGGGGTTTAAACTAATGCAGCAGGGGCATGGGAACCTGGATTGTAGTTTTAGGGTAAGGGAGAATGAGAGTATAGAGGTCAGGAGCACAGATTTGACGTCGCAGGAGGGGGCCAGTGTTCAGGTAGGTGGTTTGAAGTGTGTCTACTTCAATGCCAGGAGTATACGAAACAAGGTAGGGGAACTGGCAGCGTGGGTTGGTACCTGGGACTTCGATGTTGTGGCCATTTCGGAGACATGGATGGAGCAGGGACAGGAATGGATGTTGCAGGTTCCGGGGTTTAGGTGTTTTAGTAAGCTCAGAGAAGGAGGCAAAAGAGGGGGAGGTGTGGCGCTGCTAGTCAAGAGCAGTATTACGGTGGCGGAGAGGATGCTAGATGGGGACTCTTCTTCCGAGGTCGTATTGGCTGAAGTTAGAAACAGGAAAGGAGAGGTCACCCTGTTGGGAGTTTTTTATAGGCCTCCTAATAGTTCTAGGGATGTAGAGGAAAGGATGGCGAAGATGATTCTGGATATGAGCGAAAGTAACAGGGTAGTTATTATGGGAGACTTTAACTTTCCAAATATTGACTGGAAAAGATATAGTTCGAGTACAATAGATGGGTCGTTTTTTGTACAGTGTGTGCAGGAGGGTTTCCTGAAACAATATGTTGACAGGCCAACAAGAGGCGAGGCCACGTTGGATTTGGTTTTGGGTAATGAACCAGGCCAGGTGTTGGATTTGGAGGTAGGAGAGCACTTTGGGGACAGTGACCACAATTCGGTGACGTTTACGTTAATGATGGAAAGGGATAAGTATACACCGCAGGGCAAGAGTTATAGCTGGGGGAAGGGCAATTATGATGCCATTAGACGTGACTTGGGGGGGATAAGGTGGAGAAGTAGGCTGCAAGTGTTGGGCACACTGGATAAGTGGGGCTTGTTCAAGGATCAGCTACTGCGTGTTCTTGATAAGTATGTACCGGTCAGACAGGGAGGAAGGCGTCGAGCGAGGGAACCGTGGTTTACCAAGGAAGTGGAATCTCTTGTTAAGAGGAAGAAGGAGGCCTATGTGAAGATGAAGTGTGAAGTTTCGGTTGGGGCGATGGATAGTTACAAGGTAGCGAGGAAGGATCTAAAGAGAGAGCTAAGACGAGCAAGGAGGGGACATGAGAAGTATTTGGCAGGAAGGATCAAGGAAAACCCAAAAGCTTTCTATAGGTATGTCAGGAATAAGCGAATGACTAGGGAAAGAGTAGGACCAGTCAAGGACAGGGATGGGAAATTGTGTGTGGAGTCTGAAGAGATAGGCGAGATACTAAATGAATATTTTTCGTCAGTATTCACTCAGGAAAAAGATAATGTTGTGGAGGAGAATGCTGAGCCCCAGGCTAATAGAATAGATGGCATTGAGGTACGTAGGGAAGAGGTGTTGGCAATTCTGGACAGGCTGAAAATAGATAAGTCCCCGGGACCTGATGGGATTTATCCTAGGATTCTATGGGAGGCCAGGGAAGAGATTGCTGGACCTTTGGCTTTGATTTTTATGTCATCATTGGCTACAGGAATAGTGCCAGAGGACTGGAGGACAGCAAATGTGGTCCCTTTGTTTAAAAAGGGGAGCAGAGACAACCCCGGCAACTATAGACCGGTGAGCCTCATGTCTGTAGTGGGTAAAGTCTTGGAGGGGATTATAAGAGACAAGATTTATAATCATCTAGATAGGAATAATATGATCAGGGATAGTCAGCATGGCTTTGTGAAGGGTAGGTCATGCCTCACAAACCTTATTGAGTTCTTTGAGAAGGTGACTGAACAGGTAGACGAGGGTAGAGCAGTTGATGTGGTGTATATGGATTTCAGCAAAGCGTTTGATAAGGTTCCCCACGGTAGGCTATTGCAAAAAATACGGAGGCTGGGGATTGAGGGTGATTTAGAGATGTGGATCAGAAATTGGCTAGCTGAAAGAAGACAGAGGGTGGTGGTTGATGGGAAATGTTCAGAATGGAGTACAGTCACAAGTGGAGTACCACAAGGATCTGTTCTGGGGCCGTTGCTGTTTGTCATTTTTATCAATGACCTAGAGGAAGGCGCAGAAGGGTGGGTGAGTAAATTTGCAGACGATACTAAAGTCGGTGGTGTTGTCGATAGTGTGGAAGGATGTAGCAGGTTACAGAGGGATATAGATAAGCTGCAGAGCTGGGCTGAGAGGTGGCAAATGGAGTTTAATGTAGAGAAGTGTGAGGTGATTCACTTTGGAAGGAATAACAGGAATGCGGAATATTTGGCTAATGGTAAAGTTCTTGAAAGTGTGGATGAGCAGAGGGATCTAGGTGTCCATGTACATAGATCCCTGAAAGTTGCCACCCAGGTTGATAGGGTTGTGAAGAAGGCCTATGGAGTGCTGGCCTTTATTGGTAGAGGGATTGAGTTCCGGAGTCGGGAGGTCATGTTGCAGCTGTACAGAACTCTGGTATGGCCGCATTTGGAGTATTGCGTACAGTTCTGGTCACCGCATTATAGGAAGGACGTGGAGGCTTTGGAGCGGGTGCAGAGGAGATTTACCAGGATGTTGCCTGGTATGGAGGGAAAATCTTATGAGGAAAGGCTGATGGACTTGAGGTTGTTTTCGTTGGAGAGAAGAAGGTTAAGAGGAGACTTAATAGAGGCATACAAAATGATCAGAGGGATAGATAGGGTGGACAGTGAGAGCCTTCTCCCGCGGATGGAAATGGCTGGCACGAGGGGACATAGCTTTAAACTGAGGGGTAATAGATATAGGACAGAGGTCAGAGGTAGGTTCTTTATGCAAAGAGTAGTGAGGCCGTGGAATGCCCTACCTGCTACAGTAGTGAACTCGCCAACATTGAGGGCATTTAAAAGTTTATTGGATAAACATATGGATGATAATGGCATAGTGTAGGTTAGATGGCTTTTGTTTCGGTGCAACATCGTGGGCCGAAGGGCCTGTACTGCGCTGTATTGTTCTATGTTAATGCTACCGTGCTGCCCCCGGCTTTCGGCTTTTTGCTGCAGGGTGGGTTTGGTTTAATTTTAGTTTTGGAGAAGCTGCAATCACAGCAGGATGTGTGTGAATCTCTGCAAGCTTATGAATGTCCATTTGCTGATTTCAACGTGGTAACTGTTCTCAGTAGTGAATTTAAACCTGAGGTGTTTATGTTAAAAGATTTTGTTTTAAGTCTTATGGGTGTTAAAAGGAAAGCTCAAGGATTACTTAGTGTTGTATTCTTTGGGGGTGTATTTGAATTGATGGTGGCTAAGATGTTCACTGTCTGTTTTAAAAAGGTTAACTTGAGTTCATAGAATAAACATTGTTTTGCTTTAAAAAATACTTTTCCATTTCTGCTGTCCCACACCTGTAGAGTGGGCCGTGTGCTCCCCATACCACAATCTAGGAAAAGTTGTGAACTCCATGATACACTTTGGGGCTCTCTAAACCCTGGCCCAGAACACAAAGTAAGCCACTCCGTGTACAAAATAGCATACCCTAACTGTCAGACAATTTGGTTCCACATCAACCAACTCAAAGCCTACGGAACCCAATGTAACCACGGCCACCACGTCACCTTGGCAATGGGACATGCCGATGCCCCGCCCACTGAAGCATCTGTCCTGCCCCCGATCCAACCCCCCCCCCTCATGACGACACCCTTCCCTTAACCCCGCCCATACGTGCAGACTTTGCACTTGAACTAGACTTTGATGATGACCGCCTGGATCTGACTAGTAACCTTGGCAACTTACTTGATCTCTCTGACTTCAGCTATCCCAGCCCCCAGTGCAACGACTTGTTTCGATTCCGCCCCACGCTTGATTGGGGTCCTCCACTGACCTATCTGCACTCCCCTCACTGCATTGCTCTCACTTATAGGACCCCAGATCATGACTACCCTCCCCCAAGCCACAACCCCAATCCTCCACTATGGTGCCGTGACCCTTCTCGCCGATTGGTACGACATGATGGATCAGACAATTCACAGCCCACGCGGCAAACGCCCAGAGTAACGTTATGAACCTGTAGAGGCGAATCTGGCAGCCAGGAGGGGAAGATGATTCAGACAATGAGCCTCTTCTGGGAAACGATTTAACGGAACAATTGATGTACGCAGATATCTGAGGTGTCCAGATGATGACAACAGACGCCTACTAAGAATTAAGGTGTCCAATTTCTGATGGAACCTGCCGCCTCTGCTCTGCTTCTTCTTGCTCACCTCTCTTTTTAACGCAGAGTTTTCACTTAGGTCGGCCCGATATCACATCGCACAAGAATTTGGTAATGCAGCCAAAGACGCAGTATACTGACCAATGGCAGTCAAAGACACAATCTGTGGGCACAGCCTTGCTACCCCCATGGAGAGAGATTTCACACAAACACAAACTCTTCCTGTTCGCCACGGTCACCCAGGTAAGGAGACACGGCACTGATCCCCGCCCTACCTGAGGACTCAAAAAAAAACTGGTCAAGTAAAGGTCGGGTAGTGGAGAAACGGTATTTCCCCCGCCCAGACCCGTAGCGGCCCCTACGCACCCCATGTCATCCTCAAATTCGCTGGAATGGTTTTCTGCACGCTTCATTGCCTTGGGCAGGCCTTAATCTTCATGTCCCACCAAACCTTCTCAACAACAACAAAACCTTGTGCTTACATAGCTGGAAGAGGTTCAGAGACGGGACGATAAATTCGGGACAAGGAGACACTTGATGCAGTGGCATTGGGATGATTATTAAGCAACCAAAGTTCTATTTAACAAAGAAAGGTAATTGGTAACCTTGGTCATCACACTCGTCCATCACACTGACTCGGGAACTGCAGATTCTTTTCTCTCCGTTTGTCTCCCTGAACTCTGTGAAATTAACATCTCCAAATTAAATTTAAAACCGGGAGAGGAGCCGGAGATTTAAAAGCGCATGGGAGGAGCCGGAGATTTAACACCGGGAGAGGAGCCACGTCCTCCAACCTAAGGGGTTGAGTGAATATCAGGTAAGCTTTTACTTTCTTTCTTTCTCTTGTTTTATCCACAAGTTATCCAGGGGGGATGGCAGGGAAGGTAGTGCAATGTTCCTCCTGCAGGATGTTTGAGGTGAGGGATGCCGTTAGTGTCCCTGCTGATTTTACCTGCAGGAAGTGCAGCCATCTCCAGCTCCTCCAAGACCGAGTTAGGGAACTGGAGCTGGAGTTGGATGAACTTCGGATCATTCGGGAGGCAGAGGTGGTTATAGATAGAAGCTTCAGGGATGTAGTTACTCCGAAGAATGAAGATAGATGGGTGACGGTGAGAGGGGCTGGGAGGAAGCAGTCAGTACAGGAATCCCCTGTGGTCGTTCCCCTTAGTAACAAGTATACCGCTTTGGATACTGTTGGGGGGGGGGACTTACCAGGGGTAAGCCATGGGGTGCAGGTCTCTGGCACAGAGTCTGTCCCTGTTGCTCAGAAGGGAAGGGGGGAAAGGAGTAGAGCATTAGTCATTGGAGACTCCATAGTTAGGGGGACAGATTAGAGATTCTGTGGGAACGAGAGAGACTCACGGTTGGTGTGTTGCCTCCCAGGTGCCAGGGTCCGTGATGTCTCGGATCATGTTTTCGGGATCCTTAAGGGGGAGGGAGAGCAGCCCCAAGTCATGGTCCACATAGGCACCAATGACATAGGTAGGAAAAGGGATAGGGATGTAAGGCAGGAATTCAGGGAGCTAGGGTGGAAACTTAGATCTAGGACAAACAGAGTTATTATCTCTGGGTTGTTACCCATGCCACGTGCTAGCGAGACGAGGAATAGGGAGAGAGAACAGTTAAACACGTGGCTACAGGGATGATGCAGGAGGGAGGGTTTCAGATTTCTGGATAATTGGGGCTCATTCTGGGGTCGGTGGTGTTATTGAAAATATGGAAAGATGTGTCATTTGAAACATGGAAGTCTGGCAATATCTGGTCTGAGAGAAACATGAGAGGATACAGGGAAAGATCCCACAAAGGGTTAACAGCAGCTGCAAAGAGCAGGATTGTAAAATGCAGATATCCTTGGTCAAGCAGGCTTAGCAAACAAGACAAACAGGATTTTGAATGAAGCCAAAAACAATGGCTCACACCTTCATTGAAAGTAACTGTCTTAGTTATCAGCTGGAAAGGAAAGGATGAGGTTCAGTTGAATTTGGTGACAATTCTAGGTGTGAAATTTTGCTAATACCAGGTAAATTAAGAAAACTGGAGACTATCAGTCTATGAGAAACATAATTCAAAGCCAAAATCAAAGTCAAAATTATGAGCTGAGGACACAATTGGAAAATAAAACTATAGAAATGACAGGAATTAAAAGTAACACCTCTTGAAGTCAAAGCATTTTGAACATCACAAAGGAAACAATGTAATCAGATCTATGAGATGAAGTCATGTCAAAATGAATACTTAGTTGGATTAGAAAGTTTAGATAAAAGATACTTTTTACAATCAAAGTTAAGTAAGAGTTACTTTACAATAAAGTCATAAAAACTAGATAACTGTTAGAAAAATATATAAACCCGAAGAAAGGGGACAGCAGGCAGAACCAGAACTCAGAGAGAGGGGAGAAGCAGAGTCAGATTACAATCAGCTCGGCCATGGGAAAGAGACAGGGCAAAGCAGCCGAGCTAAAATAGCTAATACATCTAAGGAAGACTAGAATTTAAAGAGTAGGCAGAGTCAGCTCAGAGTCAGCTCAGAGACAGCCAGCAGAGCCAGCTCTCACAGCTCGCTACATGGGAAAGATAGGACACAGCAACCGAGCTCATCAGCGAATACATCTAAAGAAGACCAGATTTTAAAAAGATTGATTGTCAAGTTGGGCCTGAAGGTCCCTTCAACCAACCAGAAGGACCCAGAAGCAAGATCTTTTTCCTTTCTGTAAAGAAAGTATTTGCAGCTTTTAAAAGAAAAAAAAAATAAATAAAATAACTTAATTTAACCTGAAATATTGGTTATTCCGAAGTCTACTTTACTTACTTAGCAATGCGGGACCCAGGATCGATGCTACTAAGTGATAAATAGATGAAATCTTCGGTGAAGGTGTAGGTTATATCGGGGGATAACTTGAAAACATAGTTTGACCTGAATAGCACCCACTGAAGCCTGCATCGGAGTCAGGGAGTGAGAATCCCTGATCACCATTTAGAATGTCGGCCCTTTTTGGTATAGGGGGACTTCTAAGAATAGTGGTGAGTTTTCAAAAACAGTGGGACCTCTACAAACGGGATGGTCTACACCTGGACCAGAGGGGTACCAATATCCTGGGGGGAGATTTGCTAATGCTCTTCGGGAGGGTTTAAACTAATTCAGCAGGGGGATGGGAACCTGAATTGTAGCTCCAGTGTACAGGAGGTTGAGAGTAGTGAGGTCATGAGTAAGGTTTCAAGGTCGCAGGAGTGTACCGGCAGGAAGGTGGTTTGAAGTGTGTCTTCTTCAATGCCAGGAGCATCCGGAATAAGGTGGGTGAACTTGCAGCATGGGTTGGTACCTGGGACTTCGATGTTGTGGCCATTTCGGAGACATGGATAGAGCAGGGACAGGAATGGTTGTTGCAGGTTCCGGGGTTTAGATGTTTCAGTAAGCTCGTGGAAGGTGGTAAAAGAGGGGGAGGGATGGCATTGTTAGTCAAGGACAGTATTACGGTGGTAGATGAGGACTCATCTACTGAGGTAGTATGGGCTGAGGTTAGAAACAGGAAAGGAGAGGTCACCCTGTTGGGGGTTTTCTATAGGCCTCTGAAAAGTTCCAGAAATGTAGAGGAAAGGATTGCAAAGATGATTCTGGATGGGAGTGAAAGTAACAGGGTAGATGTTATGGGATACTTTAACTTTCCAAATATTGACTGGAAACGCTATAGTTCGAGTACTTTAGATGGGTCTGTTTTTGTCCAATGTGTGCAGGAGGGTTTCCTGACACAGTATGTAGATAGGCCAACAAGAGGAGAGGCCACATTGGATTTGGTACTGGGTAATGAACCAGGACAGGTGTTAGATTTGGAGGTAGGTGAGCACTTTGGTGATAGTGACCACAATTCGATTACGTTTACTTTAGCGATGGAAAGGGATAGGTATATACCGCAGGGCAAGAGTTATAGCTGGGGGAAAGGCAATTATGATGCGATGAGGCAAGACTTAGGATGCATCGGATGGGGAAGGAAGCTGTAGGGGATGGGCACAATGGAAATGTGGAGCTTGTTCAAGGAACAGCTACTGCGTGTCCTTGATAAGTATGTACCTGTCAGGCAGGGAGGAAGTGGTCGAGCGAGGGAACCGTGGTTTATTAAAGTAGTTGAATCACTTGTCAAGAGGAAGAAGGAGGCTTATGTAAAGATGAGACGTGAAGGTTCAGTTAGGGTGCTTGAGAGTTACAAGTTAGCCAGGAAGGACCTAAAGAGAGAGCTAAGAAGAGCCAGGAGGGGACATGAGAAGTCTTTGACAGGTAGAATCAAGGATAACCCGAAAGCTTTCTCTAGGTATGTCAGGAATAAAAGAATGACTAGGTTAAGAGTAGGGCCAGTCAAGGACAGTAGTGGGAAGTTGTGCGTGGAGTTCGAGGAGATAGGAGAGACGCTAAATGAATATTTTTCATCAGTATTCACACAGGAAAAAGACAATGTTGTCAAGGAGAATACTGAGATACAGGCTACTAGATTAGAAGGGCTTGAGGTTCATAAGGGGGAGGTGTTAGCAATTCTGGAAAGTGTGAAAATAGATAAGTCCCCTGGGCCGGATGGGATTTATCCTCGGATTCTCTTGGAAGCTAGGGAGGAGATTGCTGAGCCTTTGGCCTTGATCTTTATGTCATCTTTGTCTACAGGAATAGTGCCAGAAGACTGGAGGATAGCAAATGTTGTCCTCTTGTTCAAGAAGGGGAGTAGAGACAACCCCGGTAACTATAGACCAGTGAGCCTAACTTCTGTTGTGGGCAAAGTCTTGGAAAGGATTATAAGTGATAGGATTTATAATCATCTAGAAAGTAATCATTTGATTAGAGATAGTCAACACAGTTTTGTGAAGGGTAGGTCGTGCCTCACAAACATTATTGAGTTCTTTGAGAAGGTGACCAAACAGGTGGACGAGGGTAAAGCAGTTGATGTGGTGTATATGGATTTCAGTAAAGCGTTTGATATGGTTCCCCACTGTAGGCTACTGCAGAAAATACGGAAGCATGGGATTCAGGGTGATTTAGCAGTTTGGATCAGAAATTGGCTAGCTGGAAGAAGACAAAGGGTGGTGGTTGATGGGAAGTGTTCAGACTGGACTCCAGTTACCAGTGGTGTACCACAAGGATCTGTTTTGGGGCCACTGCTGTTTGTCATTTTTATAAATGACCTGGAGGAGGGAGTAGAAGGATGGGTGAGTAAATTTGCAGATGACACTAAAGTCGGTGGAGTTGTGGACAGTGCGGAAAGGTGTTACAAGTTACAGAGGGACATAGATAAGCTGCAGCGCTGGGCTGAGAGGTGGCAAATGGAGTTTAATGCAGAAAAGTGTGAGGTGGTTCATTTTGGAAGGAATAACAGGAAGACAGAGTACTGGGCTAATGGTAAGATTCTTGGCAGTGTGGATGAGCAGAGAGATCTCCGTGTCCATGTACATAGATCCCTGAAAGTTGGCACCCAGGTTGATAGGGTTGTTAAGAAGGCGTACGGTGGGGAGATTATGGTAGATGAGCTGAAAGGGAAATGGGAAGAGGAGCTGGGGGAGGAGATTGAGGAGGGGCTGTGGGCTGATGCCCTAAGTAGGGTAAACTCATCGTCCTCGTGTGCCAGGCTAAGCCTGATACAATTTAAGGTTCTACACAGGGCGCATATGACTGGAGCACGGCTCAGTAAATTTTTTGGAGTGGAGGATAGGTGTGCGAGATGCTCGAGAAGCCCAGCGAATCACACCCACATGTTCTGGTCATGTCCGGCACTACAGGGGTTTTGGGTGGGGGTTACAAAGGTGCTTTCGAAGGTGGTGGGGGTCCGGGTCGAACCAAGCTGGGGGCTGGCTCTATTCGGGGTTGCAGAGGAGCCGGGAGTGCAGGAGGCGAAAGAGGCTGATGTTTTGGCCTTTGCGTCCCTAGTAGCCCGGCGCAGGATACTGTTGATGTGGAAGGAAGCTAAGCCCCCGGGTGTGGAGACCTGGATAAATTACATGGCAGGGTTTATAAAGTTGGAACGGATTAAGTTCGTCCTAAAGGGATCGGCTCAAGGGTTCACCAGCTCAAGGGTTCAACCGGGGGTGGGGGGAGGGACCAGATGGACTCTCAGGGATGTTAGTGTATAAGTATAATATGTATAGGTTGTTGTTATAGGTAATTGTACATTGGACTGCTGAATTGTATTTTTGGAAAGTATTTATTTGGGACAAGGCAGTTGCCATTTAGTTTTGTTTTTTAATTTGGTGTTGTTTATATATTATTTATTTCTTGTTTATAAAACTGGCCATTGTTATTTATATTGTTTTATTGCTGTGTAAAGGATACACAATGTACTGTCATGGTTGGCCAAAAATTTTGAATAAAATATATTAAAAAAAAAAGAAGGCCTATGGTGTGTTAGCTTTTATTGGTCGAGGGATTGAGTTTCGGAGCCATGAGGTCATGTTGCAGCTGTACAAAACTCTGGTGCGGCCGCATTTGGAGTATTGCGTGCAATTCTGGTCGCCGCATTATAGGAAGGATGTGGAAGCATTGGAAAGGGTGCAGAGGAGATTTACCAGAATGTTGCCTGGTCTGGAGGGAAGATCTTATGAGGAAAGGCTGAGGGACTTGAGGCTGTTTTCGTTCGAGAGAAGAAGATTAAGAGGTGAGGCATACAAGATGATCAGAGGATTAGATAGAGTGGACAGTGACAGCCTTTTTCCTCGGATGGTGATGTCTAGCACGAGGGGACATACCTTTAAATTGAGGGGAGATAGATATAGGACAGATGTCAGAGGTAGGTTCTTTACTCAGAGAGTAGTAAGGGCGTGGAATGCCCTGCCTTCAACAGTAGTGGACTCGCCAACACTAAGTGCATTCAAATGTTCATTGGATAGACATATGGACGATAAGGGAATAGTGTAGATGGGCTTCAGAGTGGTTTCACAGGTCGGCACAACAATGAGGGCCGAAGGGCCTGTACTGCGTTGTAATGTTTGATTAAATCTATTCTCTTTATCTGTGTATTCAGGGGCTCTTAATTGTTGTGTTCTGATCTTGTTGTCTGTCTGCCAACGATAACAATAACTTGCCAATTATGATCACGATGTAACTAGTGGGGTCCCTCAAGGATCAGTGTTGGGCCCGCAGTTGTTCACAATTTACATAAACGATTTGGAGTTGGGGACCAAGTGCAATGTGTCAAAGTTTGCAGACGACACTAAGATGAGTGGTAAAGCAAAAAGTGCAGAGGATACCGGAAGTCTGCAGAAGGATTTGGATAGGTTAGGTGAATGGGCTAGGGTCTGGCAGATGGAATTCAATGTTGCCAAGTGTGAGGCTATCCATTTTGGGAGGAATAACAGCAGAATGGATTATTATTTAAACGGTAAGATGTTAAAACATGCTGCTGTGCAGAGGGACCTGGGTGTGCTGGTGCACGAGTCGCAAAAAGTTGGTGTGCAGGTGTCCAGGGCTAGGTATGGTACCAAGGCTGCAAACAGTCTTGTTCGATCTCTGAGAGTTGCCAGGGAGAGGGATGGAGTTGGTGACTTGGGCAGCACAGTAGCACAGTGGATAGCACTGTGGCTTCACAGTTCCAGGGTCCCAGGTTCGATTCCTGGCTGGGTCACTGTCTGTGCGGAGTCTGCACGTCCTCCCCGTGTGTGCGTGGGTTTCCTCCGGGTGCTCCGGTTTCCTCCCACAGTCCAAAGATGTGCAGGTTAGCTGGATTGGCCATGATCAATTGCCCTTAGTGACCAAAAAGGTTAGGAAGGGTTATTGGGTTACAGGGGCTAGGGTGGAAGTGAGGGCTTAAGTGGGTCGGTGCAGACTCAATGGGCCGAATGGCCTCCTTCTGCACTGTATGTTCTATGGTCTATTTATGTAAATAAAGTTCTTTAATGTGTGAGCAAACAGCATGAGAGGAGGTTAGCTGAGAGGTTAGTTAGAAATGGACTGTTGGTACGAATGTAATTTAAAGATGAGACAATAATTTGCAATGTATTTAATTTTGAGAAACCGTATGTAATAGTAATGAATTAGGTAAAACTGTGCAATAAATCTTAGGACAGAGTAGAGTCGGACCTGAACTGACTGACAGGTGGCCGGCACAATAAGGTAGACATGGGCTCGAGTCTGTGATCCACCACGCTTCGCGTTCAGGGTCAAGAGGACGGATATGTGGCCATCTAAAATGGCCGCCCGCAAAGGATAATGGGAATTGTGGTCAAGTCGGGACACGGACAGTACACAGCTCCTGTGTATTGGGCAAAGGAAAACCAGACCGAACTGAAACTTGCACCTGTTAAACATCAATCCCCGATTTCCCCAGGGCAATAGACTCAGATTAAGAAACAGCAACAGGAGCAGACTCCCCGGCCCACCTCCCCTTATTTGGAAAGGCCGATGTACTTGGGACAGTGGTGACTAGGACCCGCCCAGCCATCGAGGTACCCGCCCCTGATTGGCCGATATCGATCAGAGTGATCGAGACCCTGTCGATCCATTGGATCCTGAGGTGGGACCACCCAAAAGGGCACGAATGAAGAGAAGGATAAGAGGCCCTGCGCCACTAGGGATCGGTCTCTTTTGGGATCGGCCTGTGCCCACACCAATCGCAGCATAACGACCAGCCAAGTTCAAGACCCGCGATCGCGACCTGAGAGAGACGAGCCGCAGCCGAGACGCACCTGACGACTTCCAGCCAACACACCTGGGGACTCAGATAAAGGCCTTATCTACCCGCACAGAGCCGGTCACCCAGAAGTTAAGTAAAGGTCACCTTAGTTGACAGGTGTAGTTTAACACGTAGCCGCGTGTGTCATTGCACAGAGCGATCAGTCCTGTGTTTAATAATTGATGCTCGATCAATAACTCCTGAAGCGAGATTGGAGACAATTGAAGGCTTTATTGGACGAGATGTTTCCCCAGCAGCGCAGGGACAGAATGCAGCTGGTGGGGAGACACAGACTCTTATACTCTGCCTTACTGGGCGGAACCAGCAGGCAGGCTGCACCAATGATCTTCCTGTCTCAGGTACCCCCCACACCAACGATTTTACAGCCTCAACCTAGGTACCGTAATACCTCTAATACAGACTACCACATTCACCCCCTGTTAAAAAAAAGAGTCCGGCGGGGGGGGGGGGGGGGGGGGGGGGGCGGGGTGGTCTCGCATCATACAGTGGTAGAGGTTATGGTGGTACCCGTCGGTGGTACAGTGTTTTGCCTTATTACATGTCACAACTATTTACAGTATTCATTTTACATGTACATATCAGGATGAAGCAATTAGTCGATCGGGGCCCTGGTCGTCCTCTCTGATCGTCGCAGTTTCGGCGGTGATGCAGGCGCCGGCTCGGGCATCCGTGACTCCAGGAGCGTGACTTCGGCTCCTTCGGTAGCTTCATCACCCCTGGGTGGGACCAGTGGAAGAACCCATCCATCTGGAAAGGGGGCAGCCATGGGGTGCGCCGGTGGGAGGGAGGGTGGGGGGGGGTGTGGGTGAGGATCCAGCGGGCGGCAGGTCCCGTCGGGAGACCGTATCCTGCCGGCCATCGGGGTAGGCGTACTGAGCGTTAGTGTGAAGGAGGTGGATCCTCTCTACCAATGGGTCTGACTTGTGCGCCCGCACGTGTTTGCGGAGCAGGATGGGTCCGGGTGTCGCTAGCCAGGTTGGGAGCGAGGTCCCGGAGGAGGACTTCCTGGGGAAGACAAGGAGACGTTCATGAGGTGTTTCGTTTGTCGTGGTACACAGCAGTGACCGGATGGAGTGGAGGGCATCCGGGAGGACCTCCTGCCAGCGGGAGACTGGGAGATTCCTGGACCGTAGGGCCAGTAGGACGGTCTTCCAGACCGTTCCGTTCTCCCTCTCTACCTGTCCGTTACCCCGGGGGTTGTAACTGGTCGTCCTGCTCGAGGCGATGCCCTTGCTGAGCAGGAATTGACGCAGTTCATCGCTCATAATGGAGGAACCCCTATCACTGTGCATGTAAGTGGGGAACCCGAACAGTGCAAAGATGCTATGGAGGGCTTTTATGACGGTGGTTGCGGTCATGTCGGGGCAGGGGATGGCGAATGGGAACCGGGAGTACTCGTCAATCACGTTCAGGAAGTACGTGTTGCAGTCGGTGGAGGGGAGGGGCCCTTTGAAGTCCATGCTGAGGCGTTCAAAGGGACGGGAAGCCTTTATCAGGTTCGCTTTCTCTGGCCGGTAGAAGTGCGGTTTGCACTCCGCGCAGATTTGGCAATTCCTGGTGGCTGTCCTGACCTCCTCGATGGAGTCGGGCAGGTTGCAGGTCTTGACAAAATGGAAAAATCGAGTGACCCCCGGGTGGCAGAGGTCCTCGTGGAGGGCTCGGAGGCGGTCCACTTGTGCGGTGGCACATGTGCCGCGCGATAGGGCATCAGGAGGCTCGTTTAGCTTCCCGGGACAATACAAGATCTCGTAGTTGTAGGTGGGGAGCTCGATCCTCCACCGTAAGATCTTATCGTCCTTTATCTTGCCCCGCTGTGCAATATCAACGATGAAAGCTACCGACTTTAGGTGGATTGGCCATGATAAAATGCCCTTAGTGTCCAAAATTGCCCTTAGTGTTGTGTGGGGTTACTGGGTTATGGGGATAGGGTGGAGGCGTTGACCTTGGGTAGGGTGCTCTTTCCAAGAGCCGGTGCAGACTCGATGGGCTGAATGGCCTCCTTCTGCACTGTAAATTCTATGAAATTCTATGACCATTGGTCAGTGAGGAGAGTGAATCTCCTGCCGGCCAGGTAATGCCTCCAATGTCGCACAGCTTCTACTATGGCCTGGGCCTCCTTTTCAACAGAGGAATGACGGATTTCTGAAGCATGGAGGGTGCGGGAGAAGAAGGCCACGGGCCTGCCCGCTTGGTTGAGGGTGGCCGCCAGAGCTACGTCGGACACGTCGCTCTCGATTTGGAAGGGAAGGGACTCGTCGATTGTGTGCATCATGGCCTTTGCGATATCCGCTTTGATGTGGCTGAAGGCCTGGTGGGCCTCTGCCGACTGGGGGAAAACTGAGGGTTGGATTAGTGGGTGGGCCTTGTCCGCATAATTGGGGACCCACCGGGCGTAATATGAAAAAAATCCCAGGCAGAGTTTCAGAGCCTTGGAGCAGTGGGGGAGGGGAAGCTCCATGAAGGGGCGCGTGCATTCGGGATCTGGGTCGATTACTCCATCATGCACTACGTAGCCGAGGAAGGCTAGACGGTCGTTGCTGAACACGCATTCGTCCTTGTTGTAGGTCAAGTTAAGGGTTTTTGTGGTCTGGAGGAATTTGCGGAGGTTGGCGTCGTGGTCCTGCTGGTCGTGGCCGCAGATGATGACGTTGTCGAGGTACGGAAACGTGGCCCGCAAACCGTACCGGACAACCATTCGGTCCATCTCCCGTTGGAAGACCGAGACTCCATTTGTGACACCGAAGGGAACCCTTAGGAAGTGGTAGAGCTGCCCATCTGCTTCGAATGCAGTGTACCTGCGGTCGCTAGGGTGGATGGGGAGCTGGTGGTAGGCAGTTTGAGGTATGCCGTGGAAAAGACCTTGTATTGCGCTATCTGATTGACCAGATCAGATATGCGGGGGAGAGGGCAGCACGGTAGCATTGTGGATAGCACAAATGCTTCACAGCTCCAGGGTCCCAGGTTCGATTCCGGCTTGGGTCGCTGTCTGTGCGGAGTCTGCACATCCTCCCCGTGTGTGCGTGGGTTTCCTCCGGGTGCTCCGGTTTCCTCCCACAGTCCAAAGATGTGCGGGTTAAGTGGATTGGCCATGATAAATTGCCCATAGTGTCCAAAATTGCCCTTAGTGTTGGGTGGGGTTACTGGGTTATGGGGATAGGGTGGAGGTGTGGACCTTAGGTAGGGTGCTCTTTCCAAGAGCCGGTGCAGACTCGATGGGCCGAATGGCCTCCTTCTGCACTGTAAATTCTATGATAAATTCTATGATCAAGCTGCATATACCTGTTGATGGTCTGACCATAATCGATGACCATCCTGTGCTTCTCCCTGGTCTTTATAACCACTACTTGAGCTCTCCAGGGGCTGTTGCTGGCCTCGATAACACCTTCCTTCAGTAGCCGCTGGACTTCCGACCTAATGAAGGTCCGGTCCTGGGCGCTGTACCGTCTGCTCCTGGTGGCGACGGGTTTGCAATCCGGGGTGAGGTTTGCAAAAAAGGAAGGCGGGTCGACCTTGAGGGTCGCGAGGCTGCAGACAGTGAGGGGGGGTATAGGGCCGCCGAATTTAAAGGTTAAGCTCTGGAGGTTGCATTGGAAGTCCAATCCCAGGAGCGTGGCAGCGCAGAGATGAGGGAGGACGTAGAGTCGGAAATATTTTAATTCTCTTCCCTGGACCGTGAGGTTCGCTACGCAGAACCCTTTGATCTGTACCGAGTGAGACCCGGAGGCCAGGGAGATTCTTTGGTTAACTGGGTGGATGGGGAGAGAACAGCGCCTTACCGTGTTGGGATGTATGAAGCTCTCTGTGCTCCTGGAGTCGATCAGGCAGGATGTTTTGCGCCCGTTGATGAGCACGGTCGTCATCACGGTCGAGAGCGGTCGGGGCCGAGACTGGCCCAGGGTCACCGAGGTGAGTCGTGGTAAAAGTTGAAGATTTTCCTCGGGCGGTGTGTGGTCATCCGAATCGGGGTCCTGAGACTCCAGCCAAGATGGCGGCGCCCACGGGTCGCACATGGCTGGGGGTGGGCAAGATGGCGGCTCCCCCGTATCACACGTGGTCCCTGGGGAACAAGATGGCGGGGCCCGGGCCTGCACATGGCTGGGGAAAATGAAGATGGCGGCACCCACGGCCTGCACATGGCTCGTGGAGAGAGTTGTGGTGGTGGCCCCGGTTCGCCCCCGGAGACAGCGGCGACCGCCCGGGCTTGGCATACCCCCACGAAATGGCCCTTTTTGCCACAACCTTTGCAGGTGGAGGAGCGGGCCAGGCAGCGCTGCCGGGGGTGCTTGGCTTGCCTGCACATATAACAGCGGGGTCCCCCGGGATTGCGTGGTCGCCGCAACACATAAACGCGCGGGTGTTTCGGGAGGCCACATCCAGGGAGCTAGCAAGGGCCCGTGCCTCCTTGAGGCCTAGTGTCTCTTTCTCCAGCAGCCGCTGACGGATTTGGGAGAACATCATACCTGCAACGAATGCGTCCCGGATTAAAAGTTCTGTGTGGTCGCTGGCTGAAACTTGCAGGCAGTCACAGTTCCTACCCAGTACCAGGAGTGCGGTAGAATTCATCCAGCGATTCCCCCAAGATTTGTCGCCTTGTCGCCAGCAGATGTCGGGCGTATACCTGGTTTACTGGGCGAATGTAGTGTCCTTTCAACAGGGCCATCGCGGCTTCAAAATTGTCCGCATCCTCGATGAGGGTTTAGATCTCTGGGCTCACCCTCGAGTGGAGAACTTGCAGTTTCTGGTCCTCCGTAGGTTCAGTCGTGGCCGTCCTGAGGTACCCGTTGAAGCACGCCAGCCAGTGTTTGAAGATTGCCGCTGAGTTCGCCGCGTGGGGGCTGAGTTCGCCGCGTGGGGGCTGAGTTCGCCGCGTGGGGGCTGAGTTCGCCGCGTGGGGGCTGAGTTCGCCGCGTGGGGGCTGAGTTCGCCGCGTGGGGGCTGAGTTCGCCGCGTGGGGGCTGAGTTCGCCGCGTGGGGGCTGAGTTCGCCGCGTGGGGGCTGAGTTCGCCGCGTGGGGGCTGAGTTCGCCGCGTGGGGGCTGAGTTCGCCGCGTGGGGGCTGAGTTCGCCGCGTGGGGGCTGAGTTCGCCGCGTGGGGGCTGAGTTCGCCGCGTGGGGGCTGAGTTCGCCGCGTGGGGGCTGAGTTCGCCGCGTGGGGGCTGAGTTCGCCGCGTGGGGGCTGAGTTCGCCGCGTGGGGGCTGAGTTCGCCGCGTGGGGGCTGAGTTCGCCGCGTGGGGGCTGAGTTCGCCGCGTGGGGGCTGAGTTCGCCGCGTGGGGGCTGAGTTCGCCGCGTGGGGGCTGAGTTCGCCGCGTGGGGGCTGAGTTCGCCGCGTGGGGGCTGAGTTCGCCGCGTGGGGGCTGAGTTCGCCGCGTGGGGGCTGAGTTCGCCGCGTGGGGGCTGAGTTCGCCGGGTGGGGGCTGAGTTCGCCGCGTGGGGGCTGAGTTCGCCGCGTGGGGGCTGAGTTCGCCGCGTGGGGGCTGAGTTTGCCGTGTGGGGGCTGAGTTCGCCGCGTGGGGGCTGAGTTCGCCGCGTGGGGGCTGAGTTCGCCGCGTGGGGGCTGAGTTCGCCGCGTGGGGGCTGAGTTCGCCGCGTGGGGGCTGAGTTCGCCGCGTGGGGGCTGAGTTCGCCGCGTGGGGGCTGAGTTCGCCGCGTGGGGGCTGAGTTCGCCGCGTGGGGGCTGAGTTCGCCGCGTGGGGGCTGAGTTCGCCGCGTGGGGGCTGAGTTCGCCGCGTGGGGGCTGAGTTCGCCGCGTGGGGGCTGAGTTCGCCGCGTGGGGGCTGAGTTCGCCGCGTGGGGGCTGAGTTCGCCGCGTGGGGGCTGAGTTCGCCGCGTGGGGGCTGAGTTCGCCGCGTGGGGGCTAAGTTGCAGACACTCCGGCTTGATTCGGAGCTCCGTCCTTTCTTCTTAAAAAACTAGCTTATTAAACTGATGCACAATCATTGACCACTAAAACGAGGTTGTAGTCCAACTGAAGGCTTTAATAAGCTAGATGTTTCCCCCAGCAGCTCGGGTACAGAATGAGGGCTGCTGGGGAGGCACGGGTTCTTATGCCCCGCCTAGCAGGGCGGAGCTATCATACATTCTAACCAATAGAAAGCATACAGTTTCCACCAATGGTGCTTTAGCCTATCTGGTACCGTAATACCTATAATACCACACTGTGCAGCGGCAAGGGAAATTCTTCAGGTGAAGGATAGGGCAGGGAAGTTGGTGGTGGCCCCAGTGCTGATTAACAAGGTTTTTGAGGAGTTTTATGAGAGGTTGTACAGGTCAGAGCCACTCGGAGGAGACCGTGAGATGCAGGAATTTCTCGATGGGTTGGAGTACCCGAGGCTAGGGGAGGGGGACAGGGCTACATTAGATGGAGCAATAGTGGAGCAGGAGATAAAGGATGCGATTGGGAGGATGCAGTCGGGGAAGGTGGCAGGGCCGGATGGGTTTCCGGTGGAATATTATAACAAATTTAAGGATAGGTTGGCACCCCTGATGGTGGGGATGTTTGAGGAGGCGATAGGGAAGGGGGTGTTGCCGCAAACCTTGGGGCAGGCATCAATTTCACTGTTACTAAAAAAAGATAAGGATCCGACGGAGTGTGGGTCGTATTGGCCCATATCACTTCTGAAAGTGTTGGCGAAGGTACTGGCGGGTAGGCTGGAGGAGTGCCTCCCGAAGGTGATAGGGGAGGATCAGACGGGGTTCGTGAAAGGGAGGCAGCTGTTTACGAACATTAGGAGGGTTTTGAACGTTGTTATGGCACCGGCGGAAAGAAAGGAAACAGAGGTAGTTGTGGCATTGGACGCCCAGAAGGCGTTTGACCGGGTAGAATGGGGGTACCTGATGGCAGTGCTGGAGCGGTTTGGGATTGGACCAAGGTTTGTGAACTGGGTAAAGCTATTATATAAGGAGCCGAAGGCGAGTGTTCGCACAAATAACATCAGCTCGAGATACTTTTCTCTCCACCGTGGGACGAGACAGGGATGTCCCATGTCCCCCTGCTGTTTGCACTCGCGATTGAGCCGTTGGCCATCGCATTGAGAAGTTCGGGAGCATGGAAAGGAATCGTGCGGGGGGGGGGGGGGGGGGGGGGGGATAGTGCATAGGGTGTCCTTATATGCCGACTACTTGCTGCTGTATGTGTCGGAGCAGAGTGCGTCGATAGGAGGAATATTGGAGCTACTGCGGGTATTTGGGTCTTTCTCGGGGTACAAGCTGAACCTGGACAAGAGTGAGTACTTTGTGGTGTCTCGGCCGGGGTGGGGGGTGGGGGGGGCTGCCATTCCGTAGAGCAGGGGCTCATTTTAGGTATCTGGGGGTGCAGGTTGCCCGGGAGTGGGGGAGGCTTCGCAGGTACAACATCACTAGTTTGGTGGGGAGAGTGAAAGCCGATCTGGCAAGGTGGGACGGCCTTCCTCTGTCACTGGCAGGTCGGGTACAGGCGGTTAAAATGAATGTGTTGCCGTGATTCCTGTTTATTTTTCAATGCCTACCGATTTTCCTGCCAAAGGCTTTTTTCAGAGAGATTGAGGGAACGATTACCTCGTTCATATGGGGAGGGAAGGTGGCCAGAGTGAGAAAGGTGCTGCTACAGAGGGGAAGGCAGGCAGGGGGTTTGGGTCTCCCGAACCTGATGTATTACTACTGGGCGGCGAATGTGGAGAAGGTGCGGAGCTGGGTCAGAGGGGTTGATTCCCAGTGGGTCAGAATTCGCCGCGCGGGGGCTGAGTTCGCCGCGCGGGGGCTGAGTTCGCCGCGTGGGGGCTGAGTTCGCCGCTTGGGGGCTGAGTTCGCCGCGTGGGGGCTGAGTTCGCCGCGTGGGGGCTGAGTTCGCCGCGTGGGGGCTGAGTTCGCCGCGTGGGGGCTGAGTTCGCCGCGTGGGGGCTGAGTTCGCCGCGTGGGGGCTGAGTTCGCCGCGTGGGGGCTGAGTTCGCCGCGTGGGGGCTGAGTTCGCCGCGTGGGGGCTGAGTTCGCCGCGTGGGGGCTGAGTTCGCCGCGTGGGGGCTGAGTTCGCCGCGTGGGGGCTGAGTTCGCCGCGCGGGGGCTGAGTTCGCCGCGCGGGGGCTGAGTTCGCCGCGCGGGGGCTGAGTTCGCCGCGTGGGGGCTGAGTTCGCCGCGCGGGGGCTGAGTTCGCCGCGCGGGGGCTGAGTTCGCCGCGTGGGGGCTGAGTTCGCCGCGTGGGGGCTGAGTTCGCCGCGTGGGGGCTGAGTTCGCCGCGTGGGGGCTGAGTTCGCCGCGTGGGGGCTGAGTTCGCCACGTGGGGGCTGAGTTCGCCGCGTGGGGGCTGAGTTGCAGACACTCCGGCTTGATTCGGAGCTCAATTCTTTAAAACCTAGTCCAATAAATTGATGCTCGATCAATAACTCCAGAAGCGAGATTGGATGACAATGGAAGGCTTTATTGGACTAGATGTTTCCCCAGCAGCGCAGGTACAGAATGCAGCTGCTAGGGGGACACAGACTCTTATACTCCGCCTTACTGGGCGGAACCAGCAGGCAGGCTTCACCAATGAAATAGCAGTCTCAGGTACCTCCCACACAAATGATCTTACAACCTAGGTACCGTAATACCCCTAATACAGACTACCACAATAATAAACTGTCCTTTGAACGAACATACTGGCTGTGTGGCCATTTGGTCGATACAAGAAACAGACCCGCAGCTTGTGGGTTGATAATAAAAGATCAACAAGCCCAGTCCAGCCCAGCCCAGTCCAGTCCAGCCCAGCCCAGCCCAGCCCAGCCCAGCCCAGCCTAGTCCAGACCAGCCCAGCCCAGCCCAGTCCAGTCCAGCCCAGCCCAGCCCAGTCCAGCCCAGCCCAGTCCAGTCCAGCCCAACCCAGCCCAGTCCAGCACAGTCCACTCCAGCCCAGTCCAGCCCAGCCCAGTCCAGTCCAGTCCAGCCCAGTCCAGTCCAGTCCAGTCCAGTCCAGCCCAGTCCAGTCCAGTCCAGTCCAGTCCAGTCCAGCCCAGCCCAGTCCAGCCCAGCCCAGTCCAGTCCAGCCCAGTCCAGCCCAGTCCAGCCCAGCCCAGCCCAACACAGCCCAGCCCAGCCCAACCCAGCCCAGTCCAGTCCAGCCCAACCCAGCCCAGTCCAGCACAGTCCACTCCAGCCCAGCCCAGCCCAGCCCAGTCCAGTCCAGTCCAGCCCAGTCCAGTCCAGTCCAGTCCAGTCCAGTCCAGCCCAGCCCAGTCCAGTCCAGTCCAGTCCAGCCCAGTCCAGTCCAGTCCAGCCCAGCTCAGCCCAACATAGCCCAACCCAGCCCAGTCCAGCACAGTCCAGCCCAGCCCAGTCCAGTCCAGTCCAGCCCAGCCCAGCCCAGTCCAGTCCAGCCCAGTGCAGCCCAGCCCAGTCCAGTCCAGTCCAGCCCAGCCCAGCCCAGTCAAGTCCAGCCCAGCCCAGCCCAGCCCAGCCCAGTCCAGTCCAGTCCAGCCCAGCCCAGCCCAGTGCAGTCCAGTCCAGTCCAGCCCAGCCCAGTCAAGTCCAGTCCAGCCCAGCCCAGTCCAGCCCAGTCCAGCCCAGTCCAGCCCAGCCCAGTCCAGCCCAGTCCAGCCCAGCCAAGCCCAGCCCAGTCCAGTCCAGTCCAGCCCAGTCCATTCCAGCCAAGCCCAGTCCAGCCCAGCCCAGTCCAGCCCAGCCCAGTCCAGTCCAGTCCAGCCCAGTCCAGTCCAGCCCAGCCCAGTCCAGTCCAGCACAGCCTAGTCAAGCCCAGCCCAGTCCAGTCCAGTCCAGCCCAGCCCAGCCCAGCCCAGCCCAGTCCAGTCCAGCCTAGTCCAGTCCAGCCCAGCCCAGACCAGTCCAGTCCAGTCCAGTCCAGCCCAGTTCAGTCCAGCCCAGCCTAGTCCAGCCCAGTCCAGCCCAGTCCAGCCCAGCCTAGTCCAGACCAGCCCAGCCCAGCCCAGTCCAGTCCAGCCCAGCCCAGCCCAGCCCAGCCCAGCCCAGTCCAGTGCACCCCAGCCCAGCCCAGTCCAGCCCAGTCCAGCCCAGTCCAGTCCAGCCCAGTCCAGTCCAGCCCAGCCCAGTCCAGTCCAGCCCAGTCCAGCCCAGTCCAGCCCAGTCCAGTCCAGTCCAGCCCAGCCCAGTCCAGTCCAGCCCAGTCCAGCCCAGTCCAGTGCAGCACAGCCCAGTCCCATCCAGCCCAGTCCAGCCCAGCCCAGTCAACAAAGAACAAAGAACAAAGAACAAAGAAATGTACAGCACAGGAACAGGCCCTTCGGCCCTCCAAGCCCGTGCCGACCATACTGCCCGACTAAACTACAATCTTCTACACTTCCTGGGTCCGTATCCTTCTATTCCCATCCTATTCATATATTTGTCAAGATGCCCCTTAAATGTCCCTATCGTCCCTGCCTCCACTACCTCCTCCGGTAGTGAGTTCCAGGCACCCACTACCCTCTGCGTAAAAAACTTGCCTCGTACATCTACTCTAAACCTTGCCCCTCTCACCTTAAACCTATGCCCCCTAGTAATTGACCCCTCTACCCTGGGGAAAAGCCTCTGACTATCCACTCTGTCTATGCCCCTCATAATTTTGTATACCTCTATCAGGTCGCCCCTCAACCTCCTTCGTTCCAGTGAGAACAAACCGAGTTTATTCAATCGCTCCTCATAGCTTATGCCCTCCATACCAGGCAACATTCTGGTAAATCTCTTCTGCACCCTCTCTAAAGCCTCCACATCCTTCTGGTAGTGTGGCGACCAGAATTGAACACTATACTCCAAGTGTGGCCTAACTAAGGTTCTATACAGCTGCAACATGACTTGCCAATTCTTATACTCAATGCCCCGGCCAATGAAGGCAAGCATGCCGTATGCCTTCTTGACTACCTTCTCCACCTGTGTAGCCCCTTTCAGTGATCTGTGGACCTGTACTCCTAGATCTCTTTGACTTTCAATACTCTTGAGGGTTCTACCATTCACTGTATATTCCCTACCTGCATTAGCCCTTCCAAAATGCATTACCTCACATTTGTCCAGGTTAAACTCCATCTGCCATCTCTCCGCCCAAGTCTCCAGACAATCTAAATCCTGCTGTATCCTCAGACAGTCCTCATCGCTATCCGCAATTCCACCAACCTTTGTGTCGTCTGCAAACTTACTAATCAGACCAGTTACATTTTCCTCCAAATCATTTATATATACTACAAAGAGCAAAGGTCCCAGCACTGATCCCTGTGGAACACCACTGGTCACAGCCCTCCAATTAGAAAAGCATCCCTCCATTGCTACCCTCTGCCTTCTATGGCCTAGCCAGTTCTGTATCCACCTTGCCAGTTCACCCCTGATCCCGTGTGACTTCACCTTTTGTACTAGTCTACCATGAGGGACCTTGTCAAAGGCCTTACTGAAGTCCATATAGACAACATCTACTGCCCTACCTGCATCAATCATCTTAGTGACCTCCTCGAAAAACTCTATCAAGTTAGTGAGACACGACCTCCCCTTCACAAAACCGTGCTGCCTCTCACTAATACGTCCATTTGCTTCCAAATGGGAGTAGATCCTGTCTCGAAGAATTCTCTCCAGTAATTTCCCTACCACTGAAGTAAGGCTCACCGGCCTGTAGTTCCCGGGATTATCCCTGCCACCCTTCTTAAACAGAGGAACAACATTGGCTATTCTCCAGTCCTCCGGGACATCCCCTGAAGACAGCGAGGATCCAAAGATTTCTGTCAAGGCCTCAGCAATTTCCTCTCCAGCCTCCTTCAGTATTCTGGGGTAGATCCCATCCGGCCCTGGGGACTTATCTACCTTAATATTTTTTAAGACACCCAACACCTCGTCTTTTTGGATCACAATGTGACCCAGGCTATCTACACCCCCTTCTCCAGACTCAACATCTACCAATTCCTTCTCTTTGGTGAATGCTGATGCAAAGTATTCATTTAGTACCTCGCCCATTTCCTCTGGCTCCACACATAGATTCCCTTGCCTATCCTTCAGTGGGCCAACCCTTTCCCTGGCTACCCTCTTACTTTTTATGTAAGTGTAAAAAGCCTTGGGATTTTCCTTAACCCTATTTGCCAATGCCTTTTCATGACCCCTTCTAGCCCTCCTGACTCCTTGCTTAAGTTCCTTCCTACTTTCCTTATATGCCACACAGGCTTCGTCTGTTCCCAGCCTTTTAGCCCTGACAAATGCCTCCTTTTTCTTTTTGACGAGGCCTACAATATCACTCGTCATCCAAGGTTCCCGAAAATTGCCGTATTTATCTTTCTTCCTCACAGGAACATGCCTGTCCTGTATTCCTTTCAACTGACACTTGAAAGCCTCCCACATGTCAGATGTTGATTTGCCCTCAAACATCCGCCCCCAATCTATGTTCTTCAGTTCCCGCCTAATATTGTTATAATTAGCCTTCCCCCAATTTAGCACATTCATCCTCGGACCACTCTTATCCTTGTCCACCAGTACTTTAAAACTTACTGAATTGTGGTCACTGTTACCGAAATGCTCCCCTACTGAAACATCTACCACCTGGCCGGGCTCATTCCCCAATACCAGGTCCAGTACCGCCCCTTCCCTAGTTGGACTGTTTACATATTGTTTTAAGAAGCCCTCCTGGATGCTCCTTACAAACTCTGCCCCGTCTAAGCCCCTGGCACTAAGTGAGTCCCAGTCAATATTGGGGAAGTTGAAGTCTCCCATCACCACAACCCTGTTGTTTTTACTCTTTTCCAAAATCTGTCTACCTATCTGCTCCTCTATCTCCCGCTGGCTGTTGGGAGGCCTGTAGTATACCCCCAACATTGTGACTGCACCCTTCTTATTCCTGATCTCTACCCATATAGCCTCACTGCCCTCTGAGGTGTCCTCTCGCTGTATAGCTGTGATACTCTCCTGAACAAGTAGCGCAACTCCGCCTCCCCTTTTACATCCCCCTCTATCCCGCCTGAAACATCTAAATCCTGGAACGTTTAGCTGCCAATCCTGCCCTTCCCTCAACCAGGTCTCTGTAATGGCAACAACATCATAGTTCCAAGTAGTAATCCAAGCTCTAAGTTCATCTGCCTTACCCGTAATGCTCCTTGCATTAAAACATATGCACTTCAGGCCACCAGACCCGCTGTGTTCAGCAACTTCTCCCAGTCTGCGCTGCCTCAGAGCCACACTGTCCCTATTCCCTAGTTCTCCCTCAATGCTCTCACCTTCTGACCTATTGCTCCCGTGCCCACCCCCCTGCCATACTAGTTTAAACCCTCCCGTGTGACACTAGCAAACCTCGCGGCCAGTCAGCCCAGTGCAGCCCAATGCAGCCCAGTCCAGTCCAGTCCAGCCCAGTCCAGCCAAGTGCAGCCCAATGCAGCCCAGTCCAGCCCAGCCCAGTCCAGTCCAGGCCAGTCCAGCCCAGTGCAGCCCAGTGCAGCCCAGTCCAGTCCAGCTCAGCACAGTCCAGCCCAGTCCAGTCCAGCCAAGTCCAGCTCAGTCCAGTCCAGCCCAGTCCAGTCCAGCCCAGTCCAGTGCAGTCCAGTACAGCCCAGTGCAGCCCAGTCCAGTCCAGCCCAGTCCAGTCCAGCCCAGTCCAGTCCAGCCCAGTCCAGCCCAGCCCAGTCCAGTGCAGCCCAGCGCAGTCCAGCCCAGTCCAGTCCAGCCCAGTCCAGTCCAGCCCAGTCCAGTCCAGCCCAGTCCAGTCCAGCCCAGTCCAGCCCAGCGCAGTCCAGCCCAGTCCAGCCCAGCCCAGTCCAGCCCAGTCCCAGCCCAGCCCAGCCCAGCCCAGTCCAGTCCAGTGCAGTGCAGCCCAGCCCAGTCCTATCCAGCCCAGTCGAGTCCAGTCAAGTCCAGCCGAGCCCAGCCCAGTCCAGCCCAGTCCAGCCCAGTCCAGCCCAGTCCCGCCCAGCCCAGTCCAGTCCAGCCCAGTCCAGCCCAGTCCAGTCCAGCCCAGTCCAGCCCAGTCCAGTCCAGTCCAGCCCAGTCCAGCCCAGTCCCATCCAGCCCAGTCCAGCCCAGTCCAGTCCAGCCCAGTCCAGCCCAGTCCAGCCCAGTGCAGCCCAGTCCAGCCCAGTCCAGTCCAGCCCAGTCCAGCCCAGTCCCATCCAGCCCAGTCCAGCCCAGTCCTGTCCAGCCCAGTCCAGCCCAGTCCAGTCCAGTCCAGCCCAGTCCAGCCCAGTCCCATCCAGCACCGTCCAGCCCAGTCCAGTCCAGCACAGCCCAGTCCAGTCCAGCCCAGTCCAGTCCAGTGCAGCCCAGTGCAGCCCAGTCCAGTCCAGCTCAGCCCAGTCCAGCCCAGTCCAGTCCAGCCAAGTCCAGCCCAGTCCAGTCCAGCCCAGTCCAGCCCAGTCCAGTCCAGTCCAGCCCAGTCCAGCCCAGTCCCGTCCAGCCCAGCCCAGTCCAGTCCCGTCCAGCCCAGTCCAGTCCAGGCCAGTCCCATCCAGCCCAGTCCAGCCCAGTCCCGTCCAGCCCAGTCCAGTCCAGGCCAGTCCAGCCCAGTCCAGTCCAGTCCAGCCCAGTCCAGTCCAGGCCAGTCCAGCCCAGTGCAGCCCAGTGCAGCCCAGTCCAGTCCAGCTCAGCCCAGTCCAGCCCAGTCCAGTCCAGCCAAGTCCAGCCCAGCCCAGTCCAGTGCAGCCCAGCGCAGTCCAGCCCAGTCCAGTCCAGCCAAGTCCAGCCCAGTCCAGTCCAGCCCAGTCCAGCCCAGTCCAGCCCAATGCAGCCCAGTCCAGTCCAGCCCAGTCCAGTCCAGCCCAGTCCAGTCCAGCCAAGTCCAGCCCAGTCCAGTCCAGCCCAGTCCAGCCCAGTCCAGTCCAGTCCAGTCCAGTCGAGTCCAGTCAAGTCCAGCCCAGTCCAGCCCAGCCCAGTCCAGCCCAGTCCCAGCCCAGCCGAGCCCAGCCCAGTCCAGCCCAGTGCAGCCCAGCCCAGCCCAGTCCAGCCCAGTCCAGCCCAGTCCAGTCCAGTCCAGTCCAACCCAGTCCAGTCCAGCCCAGCCCAGTGCAGCCCAGCCCAGCCCAGTCCAGCCCAGTCCAGTCGAGTCCAGCCCAGTGCAGCCCAGTGCAGCCCAGTGCAGCCCAGCCCAGTCCAACCCAGTCCAGTCCAGCCCAGTCCAGCCCAGTCCAACCCAGTCCAGCCCAGCCCAGCCCAGTCCAGCCCAGTCCAGTCGAGTCCAGCCCAGTGCAGCCCAGTGCAGCCCAGCCCAGTCCAACCCAGTCCAGCCCAGCCCAGTCCAGCCCAGTCCAGCCCAGCACAGTCCAGTCCATTCCAGTCCAGCCCAGTCCAGTGCAGCCCAGCCCAGCCCAGTCCAGCCCAGTCCAGTCGAGTCCAGCCCAGTGCAGCCGAGTGCAGCCCAGTGCAGCCCAGCCCAGTCCAGCCCAGTCCAGTCCAGCCCAGCCCAGCCCAGCCCAGTCCAGCCCAGTGCAGCCCAGTCCAGACCAGTCCAGCCCAGTCCAGCCCAGCCCAGTCCAGTCCAGCCCAGCCCAGTCCAGCCCAGTGCAGCCCAGTCCAGACCAGTCCAGCCCAGCCCAGCCCAGTCCAGTCCAGCCCAGTCCAGCCCAGCCCAGTCCAGTCCAGCACAGCCTAGTCAAGCCCAGCCCAGCCCAGCCCAGTCCAGTCCAGTCCAGCCCAGCCCAGCCCAGCCCAGCCAAGTCCAGTCCAGCCTAGTCCAGTCCAGCCCAGCCCAGACCAGTCCAGTCCAGTCCAGCCCAGCCCAGTTCAGCCCTGCCCAGCCCAGTCCAGTGCAGCCCAGCCCAGCCCAGTCCAGCCCAGTCCAGTCCAGCCCAGTCCAGCCCAGTCCAGTCCAGCCCAGTCCAGCCCAGTCCAGTCCAGTCCAGCCCAGTCCAGCCCAGTCCAGTGCAGCCCAGCCCAGTCCCATCCAGCCCAGTCCAGCCCAGTCCCGCCCAGCCCAGTCCAGTCCAGCCCAGTCCAGCCCAGTCCAGTCCAGCCCAGTCCAGCCCAGTCCAGTCCAGCCCAGTCCAGCCCAGTCCAGCCCAGTCCAGTGCAGCACAGCCCAGTCCCATCCAGCCCAGTCCAGCCCAGTGCAGTCCAGCACAGCCCAGTCAGCCCAGTGCAGCCCAATGCAGCCCAGTCCAGTTCAGTCCAGCCCAGTCCAGCCCAGTGCAGCCCAATGCAGCCCAGTCCAGCCCAGCCCAGTCCAGTCCAGGCCAGTCCAGCCCAGTGCAGCCCAGTGCAGCCCAGTCCAGTCCAGCTCAGCCCAGTCCAGCCCAGTCCAGTCCAGCCAAGTCCAGCTCAGTCCAGTCCAGCCCAGTCCAGTCCAGCCCAGTCCAGTGCAGTCCAGTGCAGCCCATTGCAGCCCAGTCCAGTCCAGCCCAGTCCAGTCCAGTCCAGTCCAGTCCAGCCCAGTCCAGCCCAGCCCAGTCCAGTGCAGCCCAGCGCAGTCCAGCCCAGTTCAGTCCAGCCCAGTCCAGTCCAGCCCAGTCCAGTCCAGCCCAGTCCAGTCCAGCCCAGTCCAGCCCAGCCCAGTCCAGTGCAGCCCAGCGCAGTCCAGCCCAGTTCAGTCCAGCCCAGTCCAGTCCAGTCCAGCCCAGTCCAGCCCAGCCCAGTCCAGCCCAGTCCCAGCCCAGCCCAGCCCAGCCCAGTCCAGTCCAGTGCAGTGCAGCCCAGCCCAGTCCTATCCAGCCCAGTCGAGTCCAGTCAAGTCCAGCCGAGCCCAGCCCAGTCCAGCCCAGTCCAGCCCAGTCCAGCCCAGTCCCGCCCAGCCCAGTCCAGTCCAGCCCAGTCCAGCCCAGTCCAGTCCAGCCCAGTCCAGCCCAGTCCAGTCCAGTCCAGCCCAGTCCAGCCCAGTCCAGCCCAGTCCAGTCCCGTCCAGCCCAGTGCAGCACAGCCCAGTCCAGTCCAGCACAGCCCAGTCCAGTCCAGCCCAGTCCAGTCCAGGCCAGTCCAGCCCAGTGCAGCCCAGTGCAGCCCAGTCCAGTCCAGCTCAGCCCAGTCCAGCCCAGTCCAGTCCAGCCAAGTCCAGCCCAGTCCAGTCCAGCCCAGTCCAGCCCAGCCCAGTCCAGTGCAGCCCAGCGCAGTCCAGCCCAGTCCAGTCCAGCCAAGTCCAGCCCAGTCCAGTCCAGCCCAGTCCAGCCCAGTCCAGCCCAATGCAGCCCAGTCCAGTCCAGCCCAGTCCAGTCCAGTCCAGCCCAGTCCAGCCCAGTCCAGCCCAATGCAGCCCAGTCCAGTCCAGCCCAGTCCAGTGCAGCCCAGCGCAGTCCAGCCCAGTCCAGCCAAGCCCAGCTCAGCCCAACGTATCCCAGCCCAGTCCAGCCCAGTCCAGCCCAGTCCAACCCAGTCCAGTCCAGCCCAGCCCAGTGCAGCCCAGCCCAGCCCAGTCCAGCCCAGTCCAGTCGAGTCCAGCCCAGTGCAGCCCAGTGCAGCCCAGTGCAGCCCAGCCCAGTCCAGCCCAGTCCAGTCCAGCCCAGCCCAGCCCAGCCCAGTCCAGCCCAGTGCAGCCCAGTCCAGCCCAGTCCAGTCGAGTCCAGCCCAGTGCAGCCCAGTGCAGCCCAGCCCAGTCCAACCCAGTCCAGCCCAGCCCAGTCCAGCCCAGTCCAGCCCAGCACAGTCCAGTCCAGCCCAGTCCAGTGCAGCCCAGCCCAGTCCAGCCCAGTCCAGCCCAGTCCAGCCCAGCCCAGCCCAGTCCAGCCCAGTCCAGTCGAGTCCAGCCCAGTGCAGCCCAGTGCAGCCCAGCCCAGTCCAACCCAGTCCAGCCCAGCCCAGTCCAGCCCAGTCCAGCCCAGCACAGTCCAGTCCAGCCCAGTCCAGCCCAGTCCAGCCCAGCCCAGTCCAGCCCAGTCCAGTCGAGTCCAGCCCAGTGCAGCCCAGTGCAGCCCAGCCCAGTCCAACCCAGTCCAGCCCAGCCCAGTCCAGCCCAGCACAGTCCAGTCCAGCCCAGTCCAGTGCAGCCCAGCCCAGCCCAGTCCAGCCCAGTCCAGTCGAGTCCAGCCCAGTGCAGCCGAGTGCAGCCCAGTGCAGCCCAGTGCAGCCCAGTGCAGCCCAGCCCAGTCCAGCCCAGTCCAGTCCAGCCCAGCCCAGCCCAGCCCAGTCCAGCCCAGTGCAGCCCAGTCCAGACCAGTCCAGCCCAGTCCAGCCCAGCCCAGTCCAGTCCAGCCCAGCCCAGTCGAGCCCAGTGCAGCCCAGTCCAGACCAGTCCAGCCCAACCCAGCCCAGTCCAGCCCAGCCCAGTCCAGCCCAGCCCAGTCCAGCCCAGTCCAGCCCAGTGCAGCCCAGCCCAGCCCAGTCCAGTGCAGCCCAGCCCAGTCCAGCCCAGTCCAGTCCAGCCCAGCCCAGTCCAGCCCAGCGCAGCCCAGCCCAGTCCAGCCCAGCCCAATCCAGTCCAGTCCAGCCTAGTCCAGTCCAGCCCAGTCCAGCCCAGTCCAGTCCAGCCGAGTCCAGCCCAGTGCAGCCCAGTCCAGTGCAGCCCAGCCCAGTCCAGACCAGCCCAGTCCAGCCCAGTGCAGCCCAGTCCAGTGCAGCCCAGCCCAGTCCAGTCCAGCCCAGCCCAGCCCAGTCCAGCCCAGTCCAGTCCAGCCCAGCCCAGTCCAGTCCAGCCCAGCCCAGTCCAGTCCAGCCTAGTCCAGTCCAGCCCAGTCCAGCCCAGTCCAGTCCAGCCCAGTCCAGCCCAGTGCAGCCCAGCCCAGTCCAGTCCAGCCCAGTCCAGCCCAGTCCAGTCCAGCCCAGCCCAGCCCAGTCCAGACCAGCCCAGCCCAGCCCAGTCCAGACCAGTCCAGCCCAGTCCAGTCCAGTCCAGTCCAGCCCAGTCCAGCCCAGTCCAGCCCAGTCCAGCCCAGCCCAGCCCAGTCCAGCCCAGTCCAGTCCAGCCCAGCCCAGCCCAGTCCAGGCCAGTCCAGCCCAGCCCAGTCCAGACCAGTCCAGCCCAACCCAGCCCAGTCCAGCCCAATGCAGCCCAGTCCAGACCAGTCCAGCCCAGTCCAGCCCAGTGCAGCCCAGCCCAGCCCAGCCCAGCCCAGTCCAGTGCAGCCCAGCCCAGTCCAGCCCAGTCCGGTCCAGCCCAGCCCAGTCCAGCCCAGTGCAGCCCAGCCCAGTCCAGCCCAGCCCAGTCCAGCCCAGCCCAGTCCAGTCCAGCCCAGCCCAGTCCAGTCCAGCCTAGTCCAGTCCAGCCCAGCCCAGTCCAGCCCAGTGCAGCCCAGCCCAGTCCAGCCCAGCCCAGTCCAGTCCAGCCCAGCCCAGTGCAGCCCAGCCCAGTCCAGCCCAGCCCAGTCCAGTCCAGCCCAGCCCAGTCCAGTCCAGCCTAGTCCAGTCCAGCCCAGTCCAGTCCAGCCCAGTCCAGCCCAGTGCAGCCCAGTCCAGTGCAGCCCAGCCCAGTCCAGTCCAGCCCAGTCCAGCCCAGTCCAGCCCAGTGCAGCCCAGTCCAGTCCAGCCCAGCCCAGTCCAGTCCAGCCCAGCCCAGTCCAGTCCAGCCCAGCCCAGTTCAGTCCAGCCTAGTCCAGTCCAGCCCAGTCCAGCCCAGTCCAGTCCAGCCCAGTCCTGCCCAGTGCAGCCCAGCCCAGTCCAGTCCAGCCCAGTCCAGCCCAGTCCAGCCCAGCCCAGCCCAGTCCAGCCCAGTCCAGTCCAGCCCAGCCCAGCCCAGTCCAGCCCAGTCCAGCCCAGCCCAGCCCAGCCCAGTCCAGCCTAGTGCAGCCCAGCCCAGTCCAGCCCAGTCCAGCCCAATCCAGCCCAGCCCAGCCCAGTCCAGCCCAGTCCTACCCAGTCCAGTCCAATGCAGTCCAGCCCAGTCCAGTGCAGCCCAGCCCAGTCCAGCCCAGTCCAGCCCAGTCCAGCCCAGTCCTACCCAGTCCAGTCCAGTGCAGCCCAGCCCAGTCCAGCCCAGTGCAGCCCAGCCCAGTCCAGCCCAGTCCAGCCCAGTCCAGCCCAGTGCAACTCAGCCCAGTCCAGTGCAGCCCAGTCCAGTCCAGTCCAGCCCAGTCCAGCCCAGCCCAGTCCAGTCCAGCCCAGTCCAGCCCAGAGCAGCTCAGCCCAGCCCAGTCCAGTCCAGCCCAGTCCAGCCCAATCCAGCCCAGTCCAGCCCAGCCCAGTCCAGTCCAGCCTAGTCCAGTCCAGCCCAGTCCAGCCCAGTCCAGTCCAGCCCAGTCCAGCCCAGTCCAGTGCAGCCCAGTGCAGCCCAATCCAGCCCAGTCCAGCCCAGCCCAACCCAGCCCAGTCCAGCCCAATCCAGCCCAGTCCAGCCCAGCCCAGTCCAGCCCAGTGCAACCCACTGCAGCACAGTCCAGTCCAGTCCAGTCCAGCCCAGTCCAGCCCAGTCCAGTGCAGCCCAGTGCAGCCCAATCCAGCCCAGTCCAGCCCAGCCCAGTCCAGTCCAGCCTAGTCCAGTCCAGCCCAGTCCAGCCCAGTCCAGTCCAGCCCAGTCCAGCCCAGTGCAGCCCAATCCAGCCCAGTGCAGCCCAATCCAGCCCAGTCCAGCCCAGCCCAGTCCAGTCCAGCCTAGTCCAGTCCAGCCCAGCCCAGCCCAGTCCAGTCCAGCCCAGTCCAGCCCAGTCCAGCCCAGTCCAGCCCAGCCCAGCCCAGTCCAGCCCAGTCCAGTCCAGCCCAGCCCAGCCCAGTCCAGCCCAGTCCAGCCCAGCCCAGTCCAGACCAGTCCAGCCCAACCCAGCCCAGTCCAGCCCAATGCAGCCCAGTCCAGACCAGTCCAGCCCAGTCCAGCCCAGTGCAGCCCAGCCCAGCCCAGCCCAGCCCAGTCCAGTGCAGCCCAGCCCAGTCCAGCCCAGTCCAGTCCAGCCCAGCCCAGTCCAGCCCAGTGCAGCCCAGCCCAGTCCAGCCCAGCCCAGTCCAGTCCAGCCCAGCCCAGTCCAGTCCAGCCTAGTCCAGTCCAGCCCAGTCCAGTCCAGCCCAGTCCAGCCCAGTGCAGCCCAGTCCAGTGCAGCCCAGCCCAGTCCAGTCCAGCCCAGTCCAGCCCAGTCCAGCCCAGTGCAGCCCAGTCCAGTCCAGCCCAGCCCAGTCCAGTCCAGCCCAGCCCAGCCCAGTCCAGCCCAGTCCAGTCCAGCCCAGTCCAGTCCAGCCCAGCCCAGTCCAGCCCAGCCCAGTCCAGTCCAGCCCAGTCCAGCCCAGTCCAGTCCAGCCCAGTCCAGCCCAGTGCAGCCCAGCCCAGTCCAGTCCAGCCCAGTCCAGCCCAGTCCAGCCCAGCCCAGCCCAGTCTAGCCCAGTCCAGTCCAGCCCAGCCCAGCCCAGTCCAGCCCAGTCCAGCCCAGCCCAGCCCAGCCCAGTCCAGCCTAGTGCAGCCCAGCCCAGTCCAGCCCAGTCCAGCCCAATCCAGCCCAGCCCAGCCCAGTCCAGCCCAGTCCTACCCAGTCCAGTCCAATGCAGTCCAGCCCAGTCCAGTGCAGCCCAGCCCAGTCCAGCCCAGTCCAGCCCAGTCCAGCCCAGTCCTACCCAGTCCAGTCCAGTGCAGCCCAGCCCAGTCCAGCCCAGTGCAGCCCAGCCCAGTCCAGCCCAGTCCAGCCCAGTCCAGTCCAGTGCATCTCAGCCCAGTCCAGTGCAGCCCAGTCCAGTCCAGTCCAGCCCAGTCCAGCCCAGCCCAGTCCAGTCCAGCCCAGTCCAGCCCAGAGCAGCTCAGCCCAGCCCAGTCCAGTCCAGCCCAGTCCAGCGCAGTGCAGCCCAGTCCAGCCCAGCCCAGTCCAGCCCAGTCCAGCGCAGTGCAGCCCAGTCCAGTCCAGCCCAGTCCAGCGCAGCCCAGTGCAGCCCAGTCCAGCCCAGTGCAGCCCAGTCCAGCCCAGTGCAGCCCAGTCCAGCCCAGTGCAACCCACTGCAGCACAGTCCAGTCCAGTCCAGTCCAGCCCAGTCCAGTGCAGCCCAGTGCAGCCCAATCCAGCCCAGTGCAGCCCAATCCAGCCCAGTGCAGCACAGTCCAGTCCAGCCCAGTCCAGCCCAGTCCAGTGCAGCCCAGTGCAGCCCAATCCAGCCCAGTGCAGCCCAGCCCAGTCCAGTCCAGTCCAGCCCAGTCCAGTGCAGCCCAGTGCAGCCCAATCCAGCCCAGTCCAGCCTAGTCCAGTGCAGCCCAGCCCAGTCCAGCCCAGCCCAGTCCAGCCCAGTCCAGCCTAGTCCAGTGCAGCCCAGCCCAGTCCAGCCCAGTCCAGTCCTACCCAGTCCAGTCCAGTGCAGCCCAGCCCAGTCCAGCCCAGTCCAGTGCAGCCCAGCCCAGTCCAGCCCCGTGCAGCCCAGCCCAGTCCAGCCCAGTCCAGCCCAGAGCAGCCCAGTCCTGTCCAGCCCAGTCCAGCCCAGCCCAGTCCAGTGCAGCCCAGTCCAGTCCAGCCCAGTCCAGCCCAGTGCAGCCCAGTCCAGCCCAGTGCAGCCCAGTGCAGCCCTGCCCAGTCCAGCCCAGTGCAGCCCAGTCCAGCCCAGTGCAGCCCAGTCCAGCCCAGTGCAGCCCAGTGCAGCCCAGTCCAGCCCAGTCCAGCCCAGTCCAGTGCAGCCCAATCCAGCCCAGTGCAGCCCAATCCAGCCCAGTGCAGCCCAGCCCAGTCCAGCCCAGTGCAGCCCAGTCCAGCCCAGTGCAACCCACTGCAGCCCAGTCCAGTCCAGTCCAGTCCAGCCCAGTCCAGCCCAGTCCAGCCCAGTCCAGTGCAGCCCAGTGCAGCCCAATCCAGCCCAGTGCAGCCCAGCCCAGTCCAGTCCAGTCCAGCCCAGTCCAGTGCAGCCCAGTGCAGCCCAATCCAGCCCAGTCCAGTGCAGCCCAGCCCAGTCCAGCCCAGCCCAGTCCAGCCTAGTCCAGTGCAGCCCAGCCCAGTCCAGCCCAGTCCAGTCCAGTGCAGCCCAGCCCAGTCCAGCCTAGTCCAGTGCAGCCCAGCCCAGTCCAGCCCAGCCCAGCCCAGTCCAGTCCAGCCCAGTCCAGCCCAATCCAGCCCAGTGCAGCCCAGCCCAGTCCAGTCCAGTCCAGCCCAGTCCAGTGCAGCCCAGTGCAGCCCAATCCAGCCCAGTCCAGTGCAGCCCAGCCCAGTCCAGCCCAGCCCAGTCCAGCCTAGTCCAGTGCAGCCCAGCCCAGTCCAGCCCAGTCCAGTCCAGTGCAGCCCAGCCCAGTCCAGCCTAGTCCAGTGCAGCCCAGCCCAGTCCAGCCCAGCCCAGCCCAGTCCAGTCCAGCCCAGTCCAGCCTAGTCCAGTGCAGCCCAGCCCAGTCCAGCCCAGTCCAGTCCAGTGCAGCCCAGCCCAGCCCAGCCCAGTCCAGTCCTACCCAGTCCAGTCCAGTGCAGCCCAGCCCAGTCCAGCCCAGTGCATCTCAGCCCAGTCCAGTGCAGCCCAGCCCAGTCCAGTCCAGTGCAGCCCAGCCCAGTCCAGTCCAGTCCAGCCCTGCCCAGTCCAGCCCAGTGCAGCCCAGTGCAGCCCTGCCCAGTCCAGCCCAGTCCAGCCCAGCCCAGCCCAGCCCAGCCCAGTCCAGCCCAGTCCAGCCCAGCCCAGTCCAGTCCAACCCAGCCCAGTCCAGCCCAGTCCAGCCCAGCCCAGCCCAGTCCAGCCCAGCCCAGTCCAGTCCAGCCCAGTCCAGCCCTGCCCATTCCAGCCCAGTGCAGCCCAGTCCAGCCCAGTGCAGCCCAGTGCAGCCCAGCCCAGTCCAGCCCAGTCCAGCCTTGTCCAGGCCAGCCCAGCCCAGCCCAGTCCAGCCCAGCCCAGTCCAACCCAGCCCAGTCCAGCCCAGCCCAGCCCAGCCCAGCCCAGTCCAGCCCAGTCCAGCCCAGCCCAGTCCAGTCCAACCCAGCCCAGTCCAGCCCAGTCCAGCCCAGCCCAGCCCAGTCCAGCCCAGTCCAGCCCAGCCCAGTCCAGCCCAGCCCAGCCCAGCCCAGTCCAGCCCAGCCCAGCCCAGCCCAGCCCAGTCCAGCCCAGTCCAGCCCAGCCCAGTCCAGTCCAACCCAGCCCAGTCCAGCCCAGTCCAGCCCAGCCCAGTCCAGCCCAGTCCAGCCCAGCCCAGTCCAGCCCAGCCCAGTCCAGTCCAGCCCAGTCCAGCCCTGCCCAGTCCAGCCCAGTGCAGCCCAGTCCAGCCCAGTGCAGCCCAGTCCAGCCCAGCCCAGTCCAGCCCAGTGCAGCCCAGTCCAGTCCAGCCCAGTCCAGCCCAGTGCAGCCCAGTCCAGTCCAGCCCAGTCCAGCCCAGTCCAGTCCTACCCAGTCCAGTCCAGTGCAGCCCAGCCCAGTCCAGCCCAGTCCAGCCCAGTCCAGTCCAGCCCAGCCCAGTCCAGCCCAGCCCAGTCCAGTCCAGCCCAGTCCAGCCCTGCCCAGTCCAGCCCAGTGCAGCCCAGTCCAGCCCAGTGCAGCCCAGTCCAGCCCAGCCCAGTCCAGCCCAGTGCAGCCCAGTCCAGTCCAGCCCAGTCCAGCCCAGTGCAGCCCAGTCCAGTCCAGCCCAGTGCAGCCCAGTGCAGCCCAGTCCAGCCCAGCCCAGTCCAGTCCAGTCCAGTCCAGCCCAGTCCAGCCCAGTCCAGTGCAGCCCAGTGCAGCCCAATCCAGCCCAGTGCAGCCCAGCCCAGTCCAGTCCAGTCCAGCCCAGCCCAGTGCAGCCCAGTCCAGCCCAGCCCAGTCCAGCCCAGTCCAGCCCAGCCCAGCCCAGTCCAGCCTTGTCCAGGCCAGCCCAGTCCAGCCCAGTCCAGTGCAGCCCAGTGCAGCCCAGTCCAGCCCAGTGCAGCCCAGCCCAGTCCAGCCCAGCCCAGTCCAGCCCAGCCCAGTCCAGCCCAGCCCAGTCCAGCCCAGCCCAGCCCAGTCCAGCCGAGCCGAGCGACAACACTCTTGACCACTGCTACTCAAAAATCAAGGGTGCCTACCGTTCCATCCCCCGACCGCACTTTGGGAAATCAGACCATAAGACGGTGCTCCTTCTCCTGGCATACAAGCAGAAACTCAAGCGGGAGAATCCAGCTAAGAAGGTTGTGCAGTGCTGGTCCGAGGAGACAGAAGAGCTCTTACGTGACTGCTTAGAGACAGTGGACTGGTCCATATTTAAGAACTCAGCGACCAACTTAAATGAGTATGCCACCCCCGTCACAGACTTCATCAGCAAATGTGTGGATGACTGCGTGTCAAAGAAAGCAGTACGTGCGTTCCCCAACCGGAAACCATGGCTCAGTCGCGAGATTGACTCCCTACTGAAGGACAGATCTGAGGCGTTCAAGGCAGACGACCCTGACCTATACAAGAAATCCAGGTACGACCCCCGCAAAGCCATCAGAGATGCCAAGAGAGAATATCAAACCAAGCTAGAGTCACAGACAGACTCTCGGCGGTTGTGGCAAGGACTAAACAACATAACGGGCTACAAAGCGAAGCCGAACAGTGGGCGTCATTCTCCGACCCCCCGCCGGGTCGGAGAATGGCCGTTGGCCACCGTGAATCCCGCCCCCGCCCTCGCCGAAGTCTCTGGTACCGGAGATTGGGCGGGGGCGGGAATCGGGCCGCGCCGGTTGGCGGGACCCCCCGCTGGATTCTCCGGCCTGGATGGGCCGAAGTCCCGCCCAGAAATTGCCTGTCCCGCCGGCGTAAATCAAACCTGGTATTTACCGGCGGGACCAGGCGGCGTGGGCGGGCTCCGGGGTCCTGGGGGAGGGCGCGGGGCGATCTGACCCCGGGGGGTGCCCCCACGGTGGCCTGGCCCGCGATCGGGGCCCACCGATCCGCGGGCGGGCCTGTGCCGTGGGGGCACTCTTTCCCTTCCGCCTCCGCTACGGCCTCCACCATGGCGGAGGCGGAAGAGACTCTCCCCACTGCGCATGCGTGGGAAACTGACAGCGGTCGCTGACGCTCCCGCGCATGCGCCGCATTTCCGCGCCAGCTGGCGGGGCAACAAACGCCATTTCCGCCAGCTGGCGGGGCAGAAATCCCTCCGGCGTCGGCCTAGCCCCTCAATGTTGGGGCTAGGCCGCCAAAGATGCGGAGCCTTCCGCACCTTTGGGCATGCGCGATGCCCGTCTGATTGGCGCCGTGTTTGGCACCAGTCGGCGGACATCCCGCCATTGGGGGAGAATTTCGCCCCAGTATCTCTGGCAGCAGCTCACCCCTCCCCGATGAACTCAATGCATGCTCGGTTCGAGCAGGTAACCAACAATCCGCTGGCGAGTGCCCCAGCAGCCCATAATTCACCCATACCCACCATCACAGCTTCCGAAGTCCGATTGGCCTTCCTGAAAGTGAACCCTCGGAAGGCGACGGGCCCAGACGGGATCCCTGGTCGTGCACTCAGAGCCTGCGCGGACCAGCTGGCAGAGGTATTCACGGACATCTTTAACCTGTCCCGACTCCACTCCGAGGTCCCCACCTGCTTCAAGAAGACCACCATCATACCGGTACCAAAGAAGAACCAGGCAACGTGCCTCAATGACTACCGTCCAGTGGTCCTGACTTCAATCGTAATGAAGTGCTTCGAGAGGTTGATCATGAAGCGCATCACCTCCATACTCCCAGAACGCCTTGATCCACTGCAATTCGCATACCGCTGCAACCGGTCCACATCAGACACCATTTCCCTGGCCCTACACTCATCCCTAGAGCATCTCGAAAACAAGGACTCCTACATCAGACTCCTATTTATTGACTACAGCTCCGCCTTCAACACCATAATCCAAGCCAAGCTCATATCAAAGCTCCAAAACCTAGGACTTGTCTCCCCACTCTGCAACTGGATCCTCGATTTTCTGACCAACAGACCACAATCAGTAAGAATGAACAACAACACCTCCTCCACAATAGTCCTCAACACCGGCACCCCGCAAGGCTGCGTACTTAGCCCCCTACTCTACTCCCTGTACACACACGACTGCGTGGCAAAACTTGGTTCCAACTCCATCTACAAGTTTGCTGACGATACGACCATAGTGGGCCGGATCTCGAATAACGATGAGTCAGAATACAGGAGGGAGATAGAGAACCTAGTGGAGTGGTGTAGCGACTACAATCTCTCCCTCAATGCCAGCAAAACTAAAGAGCTGGTAATTGACTTCAGGAAGCAAAGTACTGTACACACCCCTGTCAGCGTCAACGGGGCCGAGGTGGAGATGGTTAGCAGTTCCAAATTCCTAGGGGTGCACATCTCAAAATCTGTCCTAGTCCACCCACATCGACGCTACCACCAAGAAAGCACAACAGCGCCTATACTTCCTCAGGAAACTAAGGAAATTCGGCATGTCCACATTGACTCTTATCAACTTTTACAGATGCACCATAGAAAGCATCCTATCGGGCTGCATCACAGCCTGGTATGGCAACTGCTCGGCCCAGGACCGCAAGAAACTTCAGAGAGTCGTGAACACCGCCCAGTCCATCACACGAACCTGCCTCCCATCCATTGACTCCATCTACACCTCCCGCTGCCTGGGGAAAGCGGGCAGTATATCAAAGATCCCTCCCACCCGGCTTACTCACTCTTCCAACTTCTTCCATCGGGCAGGAGATACAGAAGTCTGAGAACACGCACTAACAGACTCAAAAACAGCTTCTTCCCCACTGTCACCAGACTCCTAAATGACCCTCTTATGGACTGACCTCATTAACACTACACCCTGTATGCTTCATCCGATGCCGGTGTTCTGTAGTTACATTGTGTACCTTGTGTTGCCCTATTATGTATTTTCTTTTATTCCCTTTTATTCCCATGTACTTAATGATCTGTTGAGCTGCTCACAGAAAAATACTTTTCACTGTACCTCGGTACACGTGACAATAAACAAATCCAATCCAATCCAATCCCAGTCCAGTCCTGTCCAGTCCAGCCCAGTCCAGCCGAGCCCAGACCAGGTGAGCCTAGCCCAGTCCAGTCCAGCCCAGCCCAGTCCAGCCCAGTGCAGCCCAGTCCAGCTGAGCCCAGACCAGTGCAGCCCAGTCCAGCTGAGCCCAGACCAGTGCAGCCCAGTCCAGTCCAGCCCAGTCCAGTCCAGCCCAGTCCAGTTCAGCCCAGTGCAGGCCAGCCCAGCCCAGCCCAGCCCAGTCCAGTTCAGCCCAGTCCAGCCCAGCCCAGTCCAGCTGAGCCCAGCCCAGCCCAGTCCAGTTCAGCCCAGTCCAGCCCAGTCCAGCCCAGTCCAGTTCAGCCCAGTTCAGCCCAGCCCAGTCCAGCTGAGCCCAGCCCAGTCCAGTCCAGTCCAGCCTAGTCCAGTCCAGTCCAGCCTAGTCCAGCCCAGCCCAGCCCAGTCCAGTCCAGCCTAGTCCAGTCCAGCCCAGTCCAGTTCAGCCCAGTCCAGTCCAGCCCAGTCCAGCCCAGCCCAGTCCAGTCCAGCCCAGTCCAGCCCAGCCCAGCCCAGTCCAGCCCAGTCCATTCCAGTCCAGCCCAGTCCAGTTCAGCCCAGTCCAGCCCAGTCCAGTCCAGTCCAGCCCAGTCCAGTCCAGCCCAGCTCAGCCCAGTCCAGTCCAGCCCAGTCCAGCCCAGCCCAACCCAGTCCAGCCCAGTCCATTCCAGTCCAGCCCAGTCCAGTTCAGCCCAGTCGAGCCCAGTCCAGTTCAGCCCAGTCCAGCCGAGCCCAGTCCAGCCCAGTCCATTCCAGTCCATTCCAGTCCAGCCCAGTCCAGTTCAGCCCAGCCCAGTCCAGTCCAGCCCAGCTCAGCCCAGTCCAGCCCAGCTCAGCCCAGCCCAGCCCAGCTCAGCCTAGTCCAGCCCAGTCCAGTCCAGCCCAGCTCAGCCCAGTGCAGCCCAGCTCAGCCCAGCTCAGCCCAGTCCAGTCCAGCCCAGTCCAGTGCAGCCCAGTGCAGCCCAATTCAGCCCAGTCCAGTCCAGCCCAACCCATTCCAGTCCAGCCTAGTCCAGTGCAGCCCAGCCCAGTCCAGTCCAGCCCAGTGCAGCCCAGTCCAGCCCAGTCCAGCCCAGCCCAGTCCAGCCCAGCCCAGTCCAGTCCAGCCCAGCCCAGTCCAGCCCAGCCCAGTCCAGCCCATCCCAGTCCAGTCCATCCCAGTGCAGCCCAGCCCAGCCCAGTCCAGTCCAGCCCAGCCCAGTCCAGTCCATCCCAGTGCAGCCCAGCCCAGCCCAATCCAGCCCAGCCCAGCCCAGCATAGCTCTGCCCAGCCCAGTCCAGTCTAGACCAGTCCAGTCCAGCCCAGCCCAGTCCAGTTCAGCCCAGTCCAGTCCAGCCCAGCTCAGCCCAGTCCAGCCCAGCTCAGCCCAGCCCAGTCCAGCTCAGCCCAGTCCAGCCCAGTCCAGCCCAGCCCAGTCCAGCCCAGCCCAGTGCAGCCCAGCCCAGCCCAATCCAGCCCAGCCCAGCTCTGCCCAGCCCAGTCCAGTCTAGTCCAGTCCAGCCCAGCCCAGTACAGTTCAGCCCAGTCCAGTCCAGCCCAGCTCAGCCCAGTCCAGCCCAGCTCAGCCCAGCCCAGCCCAATCCAGCCCAGCCCAGCTCTGCCCAGCCCAGTCCAGTCCAGCCCAACCCATTCCAGTCCAGCCTAGTCCAGTGCAGCCCAGCCCAGTCCAGTCCAGCCCAGTCCAGTCCAGTCCAGCCCAGTGCAGCCCAGTGCAGCCCAGTCCAGCCCAGCCCAGTCCAGCCCAGCCCAGTCCAGTCCAGCCCAGCCCAGTCCAGCCCAGCCCAGTCCAGCCCATCCCAGTCCAGTCCATCCCAGTGCAGCCCAGCCCAGCCCAGTCCAGTCCAGCCCAGTCCAGTCCAGTCCAGCCCAGTGCAGCCCAGTGCAGCCCAGTCCAGCCCAGCCCAGTCCAGCCCAGCCCAGTCCAGTCCAGCCCAGCCCAGTCCAGCCCAGCCCAGTCCAGTCCAGCCCAGCCCAGTCCAGCCCAGCCCAGTCCAGTCCATCCCAGTGCAGCCCAGCCCAGCCCAATCCAGCCCAGCCCAGCCCAGCCCAGCTCTGCCCAGCCCAGTCCAGTCTAGTCCAGTCCAGCCCAGTCCAGCCCAGCTCAGCCCAGTCCAGCCCAGCTCAGCCCAGCCCAGCCCAGCTCAGCCCAGCCCAGTCCAGCTCAGCCCAGTCCAGCCTAGTCCAGTGCAGCCCAGCCCAGCCCAGTCCAGCCCAGCCCAGTCCAGCCCAGCCCAGTCCAGTCCAGTCCATCCCAGTCCAGCCCAGTCCAGCCCAGCCGAGCCCAGCTCAGCCTAGTCCAGCTCAGCCCAGCCCAGCCCAGCTCAGCCTAGTCCAGCCCAGTCCTGTCCAGCCCAGCTCAGCCCAGTCCAGCCCAGCTCAGCCCAGTCCAGCCCAGCCCAGCCCAGCCCAGTCCAGCCCAGTGCAGCCCAGTCCAGGCCAATCCAGCCCAGCCCAGTCCAGCCCAGCCCAGCCCAGTCCAGCCCAGCTCAGCCCAGCCCAGCCCAGCCCAGCTCAGCCTAGTCCAGCCCAGTCCAGTCCAGTCCAGCTCAGTCCTGTCCAGCCCAGCTCAGCCCAGCCCAGCCCAGCTCAGCCCAGTCCAGCCCAGCCCAGTCCAGCCCAGTCCAGTGTAGCCCAGCTCAGCCCAGCCCAGCCCAGCTCAGCCCAGTCCAGCCCAGCTCAGCCCAGCCGAGTGCAGCCCAGTCACCGCAAACTAAATGAGAATTTGAGCGTTTTAACTCGAGTCGTTCTGTTGGCCTCCATTCTGGATAAAGAACAAACCATGTCCAGCAAATAAAGACAAGAAGGAAATGTGGAGAAGGATGAAGGGAGGGTGAAAGGGCGAGAGGGCTGGAGTTGGTGAAAACGCCACCCGTTCTGATGAAGGTCAGTGAAAGGACTTTATCGTTCTGTTTGATGAACAAAGTTCGATTTGTATTCAGAATGAACTTGTATGTTGATGTTTTATGGGCTGCTGAAGACTCCAGCCCTGACTGCGCGGAGATAGTTCACCAAAGGGCCCCTCTGTCAGGCTTTGGAGAATTCGCCCGTCCCCTGCTCCCCCTCCCATCGTTAATGAGTGATTTCATTATCTTCACTTCTGTCATTCTCACCTCCGCCCCGCACACCCAGTCCTAATGGCTCTGATTTGTACAGAGTGGGGCGCTGACCCAGATGTGTCCAGCTTCCTGCTAATGCATTCCTGCAGCCCACTTTCCACAACATTGTTCAAAAAATCCTTAAAAGGCTGTTGTTGTCTTTCTGTGTACATTAGTGCAATGTGCAAACAGCTGGGCACCTCTCAACACATCCTGAAGAGAAAAGCAGACACGTGGGTTCTTTTTGTCGCTGATGGATGGACATTCATTCAGAATACGAGTGAATCATTTCAGTACAGACTAGAAATGAGAACCAAGGCAGGAACATTGATTGAATAGAGTGCACATGGAACTGAGTACATTTCTGCAAAATAGCTAAAGAATCATTCACTTATTCTCCCATCATGGCCTTACAAAAGCTGATGGGGAATCTGGTTAGAACCCGCCCCCTCTGACTGCTACCCAATTTGTCGAATGGCCATGTTCAGTCTGCCTAACCCCAGCTGAGATGAGCCCCCAGCCTTTGGAGAGAAGGTCCTGAAAGGAGGTCCCAGGGACAACCTCCAACTGGTTCATTCTCAGCTGGTAGCAGGGTCTGGGCCTGTTGGAGGGGAAGCTGCCCTCCGCCTGTGACCTCCTCTGTCTAATGTTTCAGGGAAATTGGTCCCATGCTCGGCTGAGAAGTGGAGGAAGTGACCCGTGCCCAGGAGCTGACTGTGGCCCCGTCCTCAGGGGAATTGTCTAACATGCTGAGCTAACAGCTCGGTCCGAGGGGGTGACCAGCTGGGGCCTTGCATGGCTTCCACAGAAGACCAGCTGAGCCTGGCTTGAGTATCATTCAGTGGCTGGGAGCTGAGCTGGAGGCTTCATTTCACTGCCCAGTCCCCCACCCCGCCCCCCCACCCCCACCCCAAACCTGCCCAGTCCCCTGCCCCCTCACCACCCCCACCCCCAAACCTGCCCAGTCCCCTGCCCCGCCCCCTCAGCACCCTGCCCCGCTCTCCCCCGCCCCCCTCAACACCCTGCCCCGCTCTCTCTCGCCCCCCTCAGCACCCTGCCCGCCCCCCTCACCACCCTGCCCCGCCCCCACCCCAACCCACCCCAAACCTGCCCAGTCCCCCGCCCCCCCCACCCCCACCCCAAACCTGCCCAGTCCCCTGCCCCCTCACCACCCCCACCCCCAAACCTGCCCAGTCCCCTGCCCCGTCCCCACCCCAACCCACCCCAAACCTGCCCAGTCCCCCGCCCCCCCACCCCCACCCCAAACCTGCCCAGTCCCCCAACCCCTCCCACCCCCTCCCCCAAACCTGCCCAGTCCCGTGGCCCCCCACCCCCACCCCAAACCTGCCCAGTCCCCCGCCCCCCCCACTCACCACCCTGCCCGCCCCCCTCACCCCCCTGCCCCTCCCCCTCACCACACTGCCCCCCCACTCACCACCCTGCCCCTCCCCTTCACCACCCTGCCCCTCCCCCTCACCACCCTGCCCCTCCCCCTCACCACCCTGCCCCTCCCCCTCACCACCCTGCCCCTCCCCCTCACCATCCTGCCCCTCCCCCTCACCACCCTGCCCCTCCCCTTCACCACCCTGCCCCTCCCCCTCACCCCCTGCCCCTCCCCCTCACCACCCTGCCCCTCCCTTCACATCCCTGCACCGCCCCCTGCCCCTCCCCTCACCACCCTGGCCCGCCTCCTCAGCACCCTGCCCCTCCCCCTCACCACCCTGCCCCGCCCCCTCAGCACCCTGCCCGCCCCCCTCACCACCCTGCCCCGCCCCCTCAGCACCCTGCCCCGCCCCCTCAGCACCCTGCCCCGCTCTCCCTCGCCCCCCTCAGCACCCTGCCCCTCCCCCTCACCACCCTGCCCCGCCCCCTCAGCACCCTGCCCGCCCCCCTCACCACCCTGCCCCGCCCCCTCAGCACCCTGCCCCTCCCCTCAGCACCCTGCCCCACGCTCCCACATCCCACTGGTCCCCTCACCCACTCGTGCCCACTCCCAGCCCCCCCCCCCCCCCCCAATTCCGTCCCCCACCCCCACCCCTGCTCTCCTGGACTGTGTTGTTTTCTGACCTTTGCAGCCTGAAGTGAGGTGGGAAAGGTGTTCGTTCCAGTGAAGCGAGGCTGCTTTCCTCGGACTGGGGAAAATCAGAAACAAAAGAAGCTGAGAAGTGAGCTTGTGTTACCGCAGCCTCTAATTGCCGGCCTGACAGAGAGCGGATCAGTGAAAAGGTTCTGTGGAAATTCACACTGAAGCTTGAAATCCGCATTTCATGGAGAGGAAAAGGTTCAAAATTAAAAATGGTGTCATCAGTGGCCTGAGGATTTGTGAGAGGCGCGGGGTTTTGACAGGATTGTGTAAAATCTCCTGAGTCTGGTGAGGTGCTAATCCCCCCCCCCCCCCTCAGTAACCAGGGGAGAGCTCCTGTTTACAGATGCCACGTCTGTTAAAAGCTCCGATTCCTTTGGAGTGCGGGAAAGATCAGCTTTCCAGACATTATTGTCCTTGAAAAGGTTGTTTCAATCGTGATGACGAATTTCTATCAAATACAATTGGAAAGGAGGGTATAAAAGCATGTGGTGCTGCAGGAGAGGCAGGTACACAGCTCGATCCCGCAGACACACTTCAACAAGAACAGGTAAGGTGACTCTGCAAGCAGCACTGCGATTCTTTGCAACTGTGAGGAAGGACTCGGAGCTCACCAGAGAACGCTGTTTTCGATCTAACAAATACTTGCAAGTCTCGGAATGCTCGACAATCTTTCCGATCCTGTTTCTGAGCAGATCTTCAGGTCTTTCAAATATTCCTCAACTTGTCACTTCACAGCATTCTGTTACTTCAACACTCCGACACCCTGCAGTGACCCAGACTGATGTCCAGTCTCTCCGACACTCCGACACTCCGCAGTGACCCAGACTGATGTCCAGTCTCTCCGACACTCCGACACTCCGCAGTGACCCAGACTGATGTCCAGTCTCTCCGACACTCCGCAGTGACCCAGACTGATGTCCAGTCTCTCCGACACTCCGACACTCCGCAGTGACCCAGACTGATGTCCAGTCTCTCCTACACTCCGACACTCCGCAGTGACCCAGACTGATGTCCAGTCTCTCCAACACTCCGACACTCCGCAGTGACCCAGACTGATGTCCAGTCTCTCCTACACTCCGACACTCCGCAGTGACCCAGACTGATGTCCAGTCTCTCCAACACTCCGACACCCTGCAGTGACCCAGACTGATGTCCAGTCTCTCCGAAACTCCGCAGTGACCCAGACTGATGTCCAGTCTCTCCGACACTCCGACACTCCGCAGTGACCCAGACTGATGTCCAGTCTCTCCGACACTCCGATACTCCGCAGTGCCCCAGACTGATGTCCCGTCTCTCCGAAATTCCGCAGTGACCCAGACTGATGTCCAGTCTCTCCGACATTCCGTCACTCCGCAGTGACCCAGACTGATGTCCAGTCTCTACGACACTCCGCAGTGACCCAGACTGATGTCCAGTCACTCCGACACTCCGCAGTGACCCAGACTAATGTCCAGTCTCTCCGACACTCCGACACTCCGCAGTGACCCAGACTGGTGTCCAGTCTCTCCGACAATCCGACACTCCGCAGTGACCCAGATTGATGTCCAGTCTCTCCGTCACTCCGCAGTGACCCAGAGTAATGTCCAGTCTCTCCGACACTCCGACACTCCGCAGTGACCCAGACTGATGTCCAGTCTCTCCGACACTCCGACACTCCGCAGTGACCCAGACTGATGTCCAGTCTCTCCGACACTCCGACACTCCGCAGTGACCCAGACTGATGTCCAGTCTCTCCAACACTCCGACACCCTGCAGTGACCCAGACTGATGTCCAGTCTCTCCGACACTCCGACCCTCCGCAGTGACCCAGACTGATGTCCAGTCTCTCCGACACTCCGCAGTGACCCAGACTGATGTCCAGTCTCTCCGACACTCCGCAGTGACCCAGACTGATGTCCAGTCTCTCCGACACTCCGACACTCCGCAGTGACCCAGACTGATGTCCAGTCTCTCCGACACTCCGCAGTGACCCAGACTGATGTCCAGTCTCTCCGACACTCCGACACTCCGCAGTGACCCAGACTGATGTCCAGTCTCTCCGACACTCCGACACCCTGCAGTGACCCAGACTGATGTCCAGTCACTCCGACACTCCGCAGTGACCCAGACTGATGTCCAGTCTCTCCAACACTCCGACACCCTGCAGTGACCCAGACTGATGTCCAGTCTCTCCGACACTCCGACACTCCGCAGTGACCCAGACTGATGTCCAGTCTCTCCTACACTCCGACACTCCGCAGTGACCCAGACTGATGTCCAGTCTCTCCGACACTCCGCAGTGACCCAGACTGATGTCCAGTCTCTCCGACACTCCGACACTCCGCAGTGACCCAGACTGATGTCCAGTCTCTCCGACACTCCGCAGTGACCCAGACTGATGTCCAGTCTCTCCGACACTCCGACACTCCGCAGTGACCCAGACTGATGTCCAGTCTCTCCGACTCTCCGACACTCCGCAGTGACCCAGACTGATGTCCAGTCTCTCCGACACTCCGACACCCTGCAGTGACCCAGACTGATGTCCAGTCTCTCCGACACTCCGACACTCCGCAGTGACCCAGACTGATGTCCAGTCTCTCCGACACTCCGACACTCCGCAGTGACCCAGACTGATGTCCAGTCTCTCCGACACTCCGACACCCTGCAGTGACCCAGACTGATGTCCAGTCTCTCCGACACTCCGACACTCCGCTGTGACCCAGACTGATGTCCAGTCTCTCCGCCACTCCGCAGTGACCCAGACTGATGTCCAGTCTCTCCGACATTCCGACACTCCGACACTCCGCAGTGACCCAGACAGATGTCCAGTCTCTCCGACACTCCGCAGTGACCCAGACTGATGTCCAGTCTCTCCGACATTCCGACACTCCGCAGTGACCCAGACTGATGTCCAGTCTCTCCGACACTCCGCAGTGACCCAGACTGATGTCCAGTCTCTCCGACACTCCGCAGTGACCCAGACTGATGTCCAGTCTCTCCGACACTCCGACACCCTGCAGTGACCCAGACTGATGTCCAGTCTCTCCGACACTCCGCAGTGACCCAGACAGATGTCCAGTCTCTCCGACACTCCGCAGTGACCCAGACTGATGTCCAGTCTCTCCGACATTCCGACACTCCGCAGTGACCCAGACTGATGTCCAGTCTCTCCGACACTCCGCAGTGACCCAGACTGATGTCCAGTCTCTCCGACACTCCGCAGTGACCCAGACTGATGTCCAGTCTCTCCGACATTCCGACACTCCGCAGTGACCCAGACTGATGTCCAGTCTCTCCGACATTCCGCAGTGACCCAGACTGATGTCCAGTCTCTCCGACACTCCGCAGTGACCCAGACTGATGTCCAGTCTCTCCGACACTCCGCAGTGACCCAGACTGATGTCCCGTCTCTCCGACACTCCGCAGTGACCCAGACTGATGTCCAGTCTCTCCGACATTCCGCAGTGACCCAGACGGATGCCCAGTCTCTCCGACACTCCGCAGTGACCCAGACTGATGTCCAGTCTCTCCGACATTCCGCAGTGACCCAGACTGATGTCCAGTCTCTCCGACACTCCGACACTCCGCAGTGACCCAGACTTATGTCCAGTCTCTCCGACACTCCGCAGTGACCCAGACTGATGTCCAGTCTCTCCGACATTCCGACACTCCGCAGTGACCCAGACTGATGTCCAGTCTGTCCAACACTCCGCAGTGACCCAGACTGATGTCCAGTCTCTCCGACACTCCGCAGTGACCCAGACTGATGTCCAGTCTCTCCGACATTCCGACACTCCGCAGTGACCCAGACTGATGTCCAGTCTCTCCGACATTCCGCAGTGACCCAGACTGATGTCCAGTCCCTCCGACACTCCGCAGTGACCCAGACTGATGTCCAGTCTCTCCGACACTCCGCAGTGACCCAGACTGATGTCCAGTCTCTCCGACACTCCGCAGTGACCCAGACTGATGTCCAGTCTCTCCGACATTCCGCAGTGACCCAGACGGATGCCCAGTCTCTCCGACACTCCGCAGTGACCCAGACTGATGTCCAGTCTCTCCGACATTCCGCAGTGACCCAGACTGATGTCCAGTCTCTCCGACACTCCGCAGTGCCCCAGACTGATGTCCAGTCTCTCCGACATTCCGCAGTGACCCAGACGGATGCCCAGTCTCTCCGACACTCCGCAGTGACCCAGACTGATGTCCAGTCTCTCCGACACTCCGCAGTGACCCAGACTGATGTCCAGTCTCTCCGACACTCCACAGTGACCCAGACTGATGTCCAGTCTCTCCGACACTCCGCAGTGCCCCAGACTGATGTCCAGTCTCTCCAACACTCCGACATTCCGCAGTGACCCAGACTGATGTCCAGTCTCTCCGACACTCCGCAGTGACCCAGACTGATGTCCAGTCTCTTCGACACTCCCCAGAGACCCAGACTGATGTCCAGTCTCTCCGACATTCCGAGACCCCGCATTGACCCAGACTGATGTCCAGTCTCTCCGACACTCCGCAGTGACCCAGACTGATGTCCAGTCTCTCTGACACTCCGACACTCCACAGTGACCCAGACTGATGTCCAGTCTCTCCGACACTCCGCAGGGACCCAGACTGATGTCCAGTCTCTCCGACATTCCGAGACCCCGCATTGACCCAGACTGATGTCCAGTCTCTCCGACACTCCGCAGTGACCCAGACTGATGTCCAGTCTCTCTGACACTCCGCAGTGACCCAGACTGATGTCCAGTCTCTCCGACACTCCGCAGTGACCCAGACTGATGTCCAGTCTCTCCGACACTCCGACATTCCGCAGTGACCCAGACTGATGTCCAGTCTCTCCGACACTCCGCAGTGACCCAGACTGATATCCAGTCTCTCCGACACTCCGACACTCCGCAGTGCCCCAGACTGATGTCCAGTCTCTCCAACACTCCGACATTCCGCAGTGACCCAGACTGATGTCCAGTCTCTCCGACACTCCGCAGTGCCCCAGACTGATGTCCAGTCTCTCCGACACTCCGCAGTGACCCAGACTGATGTCCAGTCTCTCCGACACTCCGCAGTGAACCAGACTGATGTCCAGTCTCTCCAACACTCCGACATTCCGCAGTGACCCAGACTGATGTCCAGTCTCTCCGACACTCCGCAGTGACCCAGACTGATGTCCAGTCTCTCCGACACTCCGCAGTGAACCAGACTGATGTCCAGTCTCTCCAACACTCCGACATTCCGCAGTGACCCAGACTGATGTCCAGTCTCTCCGACACTCCGCAGTGACCCAGACTGATGTCCAGTCTCTCCGACACTCCGACACTCCGCAGTGACCCAGACTGATGTCCAGTCTCTCTGACACTCCGCAGTGACCCAGACTGATGTCCAGTCTCTCCGACACTCCGCAGTGACCCAGACTGATGTCCAGTCTCTCCGACACTCCGCAGTGACCCAGACTGATGTCCAGTCTCTCTGACACTCCGACACTCCGCAGTGACCCAGACTGATGTCCAGTCTCTCCGACACTCCGCAGTGACCCAGACTGATGTCCAGTCTCTCCGACACTCCGCAGTGACCCAGACTGATGTCCAGTCTCTCCGAAACCCTGCAGTGACCCAGACTGATGTCCAGTCTCTCCGACACTCCGCAGTGACCCAGACTGATGTCCAGTCTCTCCGACACTCCACAGTGACCCAGACTGATGTCCAGTCTCTCCGACACCCCGCAGTGACCCAGTCTGATGTCCAGTCTCTCTGACACTCCGATACTCCGCAGTGACCCAGACTGATGTCCAGTCTCTCCGACACTCCGCAGTGACCCAGACTGATGTCCAGACTCTCCGACACTCCGACACTCCGCAGTGACCCAGACTGATGTCCAGACTCTCCGACACTCCGACACACCGCAGTGACCCAGACTATTGTCCAGTCTCTCCGACACTCCGACACTCCGCAGTGACCCAGACTGATGTCCAGTCTCTCCGACACTCCGCAGTGACCCAGACTGATGTCCAGACTCTCCGACACTCCGCAGTGACCCAGACTGATGTCCAGTCTCTCCGACACTCCGCAGTGACCCAGACTGAGGTCCAGTCTCCCCGACACTCCGACATTACGCAGTGAACCAGACTGATGTCCCGACTCTCCGACACTCCGCAGTGACCCAGACCGATGTCCAGTCTCTCCGACACTCCGCAGTGACCCAGACTGATGTCCAGTCTCTCCGACACTCCGCAGTGACCCAGACTGATGTCCAGTCTCTCCGACACTCCGCAGTGACCCAGACTGATGTCCAGTCTCTCCGACACTCCGCAGTGACCCAGACTGATGTCCAGTCTCTCCGACACTCCGCAGTGACCCAGACTGATGTCCAGTCTCTCCGACACTCCGACACTCCGCAGTGACCCAGACTGATGTCCAGTCTCTCTGACACTCTGCAGTGACCCAGACTGATGTCCAGTCTCTCCGACACTCCGCAGTGACCCAGACTGATGTCCAGTCTCTCAGACACGACGATGTGTCCCAGAATGATGTCCAGACTCTCCGACGCTCCGCAGGGACCCAGACTAATGTCCAGTCCCTCCGACACTCCGCAGTGACCCAGACTGATGTCCAGTCTCTCCGACACTCCACAGTGACCCAGACTGATATCCAATCTCTCCGACACTCCGCAGTGACCCAGACTGATGTCCAGTCTCTCCGACACTCCGACACTCCGCAGTGACCCAGACTGATGTCCAGTCTCTCCGACACTCCACAGTGACCCAGACTGATATCCAATCTCTCCGACACTCCACAGTGACCCAGACTGATATCCAATCTCTCCGACACTCCGCAGTGACCCAGACTGATATCCAATCTCTCCGACACTCCTCAGTGACCCAGACTGATGTCCAGTCTCTCCGACACTCCGCAGTGACCCAGACTGATGTCCAGTCTCTCAGACACGACGATGTGTCCCAGAATGATGTCCAGTCTCTCCAACAATCCGCAGTGACCCAGACTGATGTCCAGTCCCTCCGACACTCCGCAGTGACCCAGACTGATGTCCAGTCTCTCCGACACTCCGACACTCCTCAGTGACCCAGACTGATGTCCAGTCTCTCCAACAATCCGCAGTGACCCAGACTGATGTCCAGTCCCTCCGACACTCCGCAGTGACCCAGACTGATGTCCAGTCTCTCCGACACTCCGACACTCCGCAGTGACCCAGACTGATGTCCAGTCTCTCCGACACTCCGACTCTGCGCAGTGACCAAGACCAATGTCCACTTTCTCCGACATTCCGCAGTGACCCAGACTGATGTCCAGACTCTCCGACACTCCGCAGTGACCCAGACTGATGTCCAGTCTCTCCGACACTCCGCAATGACCCAGACTGAGGTCCAGTCTCCCCGACACTCCGACATTACGCAGTGAACCAGACTGATGTCCAGTCTCTCCGACATTCCGCAGTGACCCAGACTGATGTCCAGTCTCTCCGACACTCCGACACTCCGCAGTGACCCAGACTGAGGTCCAGTCTCTCCGACACTCCGACACTCCGCAGTGACCCAGACTGATGTCCAGTCTCTCCGACACTCCGCAGTGACCCAGACTGATGTCCAGTCTCTACGACACTCCGCAGTGACCCAGACTGATGTCCAGACTCTCCGACACTCCGACACTCCGCAGTGACCCAGACTGATGTCCAGTCTCTCCGACACTCCGCAGTGACCCAGACTGATGTCCAGTCTCTCCGACACTCCGCAGTGACCCAGACTGATGTCCCGACTCTCCGACACTCCGACACTCCGCAGTGACCCAGACTGATGTCCCGACTCTCCGACACTCCGACACTCCGCAGTGACCCAGACTGATGTCCCGACTCTCCGACACTCCGACACTCCGCAGTGACCCAGACTGATGTCCCGACTCTCCGACACTCCGACACTCCGCAGTGACCCAGACTGATGTCCAGTCTCTCCGACACTCCGCAGTGACCCAGACTGATGTCCAGTCTCCCCGACACTCCGACACTCCGCAGTGACCCAGACTGATGTCCCGACTCTCCGACACTCCGACACTCCGCAGTGACCCAGACTGATGTCCAGTCTCTCCGACACTCCGCAGTGACCCAGACTGATGTCCAGTCTCTCCGACACTCCGCAGTGACCCAGACTGAGGTCCAGTCTCCCCGACACTCCGACACTCCGCAGTGACCCAGACTGATGTCCCGACTCTCCGACACTCCGCAGTGACCCAGACCGATGTCCAGTCTCTCCGACACTCCGCAGTGACCCAGACTGATGTCCAGTCTCTCCGACACTCCGCAGTGACCCAGACTGATGTCCAGTCTCTCCGACACTCCGCAGTGACCCAGACTGATGTCCAGTCTCTCCGACACTCCGACACTCCGCAGTGACCCAGACTGATGTCCAGTCTCTCTGACACTCTGCAGTGACCCAGACTGATGTCCAGTCTCTCCGACACTCCGCAGTGACCCAGACTGATGTCCAGTCTCTCCGACACTCCGCAGTGACCCAGACTGATGTCCAGTCTCTCAGACACGACGATGTGTCCCAGAATGATGTCCAGACTCTCCGACGCTCCGCAGGGACCCAGACTAATGTCCAGTCCCTCCGACACTCCGCAGTGACCCAGACTGATGTCCAGTCTCTCCGACACTCCACAGTGACCCAGACTAATGTCCAGTCCCTCCGACACTCCGCAGTGACCCAGACTGATGTCCAGTCTCTCCGACACTCCACAGTGACCCAGACTGATATCCAATCTCTCCGACACTCCACAGTGACCCAGACTGATATCCAATCTCTCCGACACTCCTCAGTGACCCAGACTGATGTCCAGTCTCTCCGACACTCCGCAGTGACCCAGACTGATGTCCAGTCTCTCCGACACTCCGCAGTGACCCAGAATGATGTCCAGTCTCTCCAACACTCCGCAGTGACCCAGACTGATGTCCAGTCCCTCCGACACTCCGCAGTGACCCAGACTGATGTCCAGTCTCTCCGACACTCCGACACTCCGCAGTGACCCAGACTGATGTCCAGTCTCTCCGACACTCCGACTCTGCGCAGTGACCAAGACCAATGTCCACTTTCTCCGACATTCCGCAGTGACCCAGAATGATGTCCAGTCTCTCCAACACTCCGCAGTGACCCAGACTGATGTCCAGTCTCTCCGACACTCCGCAGTGACCCAGACTGATGTCCAGTCTCTCCGACACTCCGACACTCCGCAGTGACCCAGACTGATGTCCAGTCTCTCCGACACTCCGCAGTGACCCAGACTGATGTCCAGTCTCTCCGACACTCCGCAGTGACCCAGACTGAGGTCCAGTCTCCCCGACACTCCGACATTACGCAGTGAACCAGACTGATGTCCAGTCTCTCCGACATTCCGCAGTGACCCAGACTGATGTCCAGTCTCTCCGACACTCCGACACTCCGCAGTGACCCAGACTGATGTCCAGTCTCTACGACACTCCGCAGTGACCCAGACTGATGTCCAGTCTCTCCAACACTCCCACACTCCGCAGTGACCCAGACTGATGTCCAGTCTCTCCGACACCCCGCAGTGACCCAGACTGCTGTCCAGTCTCTCCGACACTCCGCAGTGACCCAGACTGATGTCCAGTCTCTCCGACACTCCGCAGTGACCCAGACTGATGTCCAGTCTCTCCGACACTCCGCAGTGACCCAGACTGATATCCAGTCTCTCCGACACTCCGCAGTGACCCAGACTGATGTCCAGTCTCTCCGACACTCCGACACTCCGCAGTGACCAAGACTGATGTCCAGTCTCTCCGACACTCCGCAGTGACCCAGACTGATGTCCAGTCTCTCCGACACTCCGACACTCCGCAGTGACCAAGACTGATGTCCAGTCTCTCCGACACTCCGCAGTGACCCAGACTGATGTCCAGTCTCTCCGACATTCCGCAGTGACCCAGACTGATGTCCAGTCTCTCCGACACTCCACAGTGACCCAGACTGATGTCCAGTCTCTCCGACATTCCGCAGTGACCCAGACTGATGTCCAGTCTCTCCGACACTCCGCAGTGACCCAGACTGATGTCCAGTCTCTCCGACACTCCGCAGTGACCCAGACTGATATCCAGTCTCTCCGACACTCCGCAGTGACCCAGACTGATGTCCAGTCTCTCCGACACTCCGCAGTGTCCCAGACTGATGTCCAGTCTCTCCGACACTCTGACACTCCGCAGTGACCCAGACTGATGTCCAGTCTCTTCGACACTCCCCAGAGGCCCAGACTGATGTCCAGTCTCTCCGACACTCCGCAGGGACCCAGACTGATGTCCAGTCTCTCCGACACTCCGCAGTGACCCAGACTGATGTCCAGTCTCTCCGACATTCCGAGACCCCGCATTGACCCAGACTGATGTCCAGTCTCTCCGACATTCCGCAGTGACCCAGACTGATGTCCAGTCTCTCCGACACTCCGCAGTGACCCAGACTGATGTCCAGTCTCTCCGACACTCCGCAGTGACCCAGACTGATGTCCAGTCTCTCCGACACTCCGCAGTGACCCAGACTGATGTCCAGTCTCTCCGACATTCCGCAGTGACCCAGACTGATGTCCAGTCTCTCCGAGACTCCGCAGTGACCCAGACTGATGTCCAGTCTCTCCGACACTCCGCAGTGACCCAGACTGATGTCCAGTCTCTCCGACACACCGACACACCGCAGTGACCCAGGCTGATGTCCAGTCTCTCCGACACTCCGCGGTGACCCAGTCTGATGTCCAGTCTCTACGACACTCCGCAGTGACCCAGACTGATGTCCAGTCTCTCCGACACTCCGCAGTGACCCAGACTGATGTCCAGTCTCTCGGACATTCCGCAGTGACCCAGACTGATGTCCTGTCTCTCCGACACTCCGACACTCCGCAGTGACCCAGACTGATGTCCAGTCTCTCCGACATTCCGCAGTGACCCAGACTGATGTCCAGTCTCTCCGACACTCCACAGTGACCCAGACTGATGTCCAGTCTCTCCGACATTCCGCAGTGACCCAGACTGATGTCCAGTCTCTCCGACACTCCGCAGTGACCCAGACTGATGTCCAGTCTCTCCGACATTCCGCAGTGACCCAGACTGATGTCCAGTCTCTCCGACACTCCGCAGTGACCCAGACTGATGTCCAGTCTCTCCGACACTCCGCAGTGACCCAGACTGATGTCCAGTCTCTTCGACACTCCCCAGAGACCCAGACTGATGTCCAGTCTCTCCGACATTCCGCAGGGACCCAGACTGATGTCCAGTCTCTCCGACACTCCGCAGTGACCCAGACTGATGTCCAGTCTCTCCGACATTCCGCAGGGACCCAGACTGATGTCCAGTCTCTTCGACACTCTCCAGAGACCCAGACTGATGTCCAGTCTCTCCGACATTCCGCAGGGACCCAGACTGATGTCCAGTCTCTCCGACACTCCGCATTGACCCAGACTGATGTCCAGTCTCTCCGACACTCCGCAGTGACCCAGACTGATGTCCAGTCTCTCTGACACTCCGACACTCCACAGTGACCCAGACTGATGTCCAGTCTCTCCGACATTCCGACACTCCGCAGTGACCCAGACTGATGTCCAGTCTCTCCGACACTCTGCAGTGACCCAGACTGATGTCCAGTCTCTCCGACACTCCGCAGTGACCCAGACTGGTGTCCAGTCTCTCCGACACTCCGCAGTGACCCAGACTAATGTCCAGTCTCTCCGACACTCCGCAGTGACCCAGGCTGATGTCCAGTCTCTCCGACACTCCGCAGTGACCCAGACTGATGTCCAGTCTCTCCGACACTCCGCAGTGACCCAGACTGATGTCCAGTCTCTCCGACATTCCGAGACCCCGCATTGACCCAGACTGATGTCCAGTCTCTCCGACACTCCGCAGTGACCCAGACTGATGTCCAGTCTCTCCGACACCCCGCAGTGACCCAGTCTGATGTCCAGTCTCTCTGACACTCCGATACTCCGCAGTGACCCAGACTGATGTCCAGTCTCTCCGACACTCCGACACTCCGCAGTGACCCAGACTGATGTCCAGTCTCTCCGACACTCCGCAGTGACCCAGACTGATGTCCAGACTCTCCGATACTCCGACACTCCGCAGTGACCCAGACTGATGTCCAGACTCTCCGACACTCCGACACACCGCAGTGACCCAGACTAATGTCCAGTCTCTCCGACACTCCGACACTCCGCAGTGACCCAGACTGATGTCCAGTCTCTCCGACACTCCGCAGTGACCCAGACTGATGTCCAGTCTCCCCGACACTCCGACATTACGCAGTGAACCAGACTGATGTCCCGACTCTCCGACACTCCGCAGTGACCCAGACTGATGTCCAGTCTCTCCGACACTCCGCAGTGACCCAGACTGATGTCCAGTCTCTCCGACACTCCGCAGTGACCCAGACTGATGTCCAGTCTCTCAGACACGACGATGTGTCCCAGAATGATGTCCAGTCTCTCCGACGCTCCGCAGGGACCCAGACTAATGTCCAGTCCCTCCGACACTCCGCAGTGACCCAGACTGATGTCCAGTCTCTCCGACACTCCACAGTGACCCAGACTGATATCCAATCTCTCCGACACTCCTCAGTGACCCAGACTGATATCCAATCTCTCCGACACTCCTCAGTGACCCAGACTGATGTCCAGTCTCTCCGACACTCCGCAGTGACCCAGACTGATGTCCAGTCTCTCAGACACGACGATGTGTCCCAGAATGATGTCCAGTCTCTCCAACACTCCGCAGTGACCCAGACTGATGTCCAGTCCCTCCGACACTCCGCAGTGACCCAGACTGATGCCCAGTCTCTCCGACACTCCGACACTCCGCAGTGACCCAGACTGATGTCCAGTCTCTCCGACACTCCGACTCTGCGCAATGACCAAGACCAATGTCCACTTTCTCCGACATTCCGCAGTGACCCAGACTGATGTCCAGACTCTCCGACACTCCGCAGTGACCCAGACTGATGTCCAGTCTCTCCGACACACCGCAATGACCCAGACTGAGGTCCAGTCTCCCCGACACTCCGACATTACGCAGTGAACCAGACTGATGTCCAGTCTCTCCGACATTCCGCAGTGACCCAGACTGATGTCCAGTCTCTCCGACACTCCGACACCCCGCAGTGACCCAGACTGCTGTCCAGTCTCTCCGACACTCCGCAGTGACCCAGACTGATGTCCAGTCTCTCCGACACTCCGCAGTGACCCAGACTGATGTCCAGTCTCTCCGACACTCCGCAGTGACCCAGACTGATATCCAGTCTCTCCGACACTCCGCAGTGACCCAGACTGATGTCCAGTCTCTCCGACACTCCGACACTCCGCAGTGACCAAGACTGATGTCCAGTCTCTCCGACACTCCGCAGTGACCCAGACTGATGTCCAGTCTCTCCGACACTCCGACACTCCGCAGTGACCAAGACTGATGTCCAGTCTCTCCGACACTCCGCAGTGACCCAGACTGATGTCCAGTCTCTCCGACATTCCGCAGTGACCCAGACTGATGTCCAGTCTCTCCGACACTCCACAGTGACCCAGACTGATGTCCAGTCTCTCCGACATTCCGCAGTGACCCAGACTGATGTCCAGTCTCTCCGACACTCCGCAGTGACCCAGACTGATGTCCAGTCTCTCCGACACTCCGCAGTGACCCAGACTGATATCCAGTCTCTCCGACACTCCGCAGTGACCCAGACTGATGTCCAGTCTCTCCGACACTCCGCAGTGTCCCAGACTGATGTCCAGTCTCTCCGACACTCTGACACTCCGCAGTGACCCAGACTGATGTCCAGTCTCTTCGACACTCCCCAGAGGCCCAGACTGATGTCCAGTCTCTCCGACACTCCGCAGGGACCCAGACTGATGTCCAGTCTCTCCGACACTCCGCAGTGACCCAGACTGATGTCCAGTCTCTCCGACATTCCGAGACCCCGCATTGACCCAGACTGATGTCCAGTCTCTCCGACATTCCGCAGTGACCCAGACTGATGTCCAGTCTCTCCGACACTCCGCAGTGACCCAGACTGATGTCCAGTCTCTCCGACACTCCGCAGTGACCCAGACTGATGTCCAGTCTCTCCGACACTCCGCAGTGACCCAGACTGATGTCCAGTCTCTCCGACATTCCGCAGTGACCCAGACTGATGTCCAGTCTCTCCGAGACTCCGCAGTGACCCAGACTGATGTCCAGTCTCTCCGACACTCCGCAGTGACCCAGACTGATGTCCAGTCTCTCCGACACACCGACACACCGCAGTGACCCAGGCTGATGTCCAGTCTCTCCGACACTCCGCGGTGACCCAGTCTGATGTCCAGTCTCTACGACACTCCGCAGTGACCCAGACTGATGTCCAGTCTCTCCGACACTCCGCAGTGACCCAGACTGATGTCCAGTCTCTCGGACATTCCGCAGTGACCCAGACTGATGTCCTGTCTCTCCGACACTCCGACACTCCGCAGTGACCCAGACTGATGTCCAGTCTCTCCGACATTCCGCAGTGACCCAGACTGATGTCCAGTCTCTCCGACACTCCACAGTGACCCAGACTGATGTCCAGTCTCTCCGACATTCCGCAGTGACCCAGACTGATGTCCAGTCTCTCCGACACTCCGCAGTGACCCAGACTGATGTCCAGTCTCTCCGACATTCCGCAGTGACCCAGACTGATGTCCAGTCTCTCCGACACTCCGCAGTGACCCAGACTGATGTCCAGTCTCTCCGACACTCCGCAGTGACCCAGACTGATGTCCAGTCTCTTCGACACTCCCCAGAGACCCAGACTGATGTCCAGTCTCTCCGACATTCCGCAGGGACCCAGACTGATGTCCAGTCTCTCCGACACTCCGCAGTGACCCAGACTGATGTCCAGTCTCTCCGACATTCCGCAGGGACCCAGACTGATGTCCAGTCTCTTCGACACTCTCCAGAGACCCAGACTGATGTCCAGTCTCTCCGACATTCCGCAGGGACCCAGACTGATGTCCAGTCTCTCCGACACTCCGCATTGACCCAGACTGATGTCCAGTCTCTCCGACACTCCGCAGTGACCCAGACTGATGTCCAGTCTCTCTGACACTCCGACACTCCACAGTGACCCAGACTGATGTCCAGTCTCTCCGACATTCCGACACTCCGCAGTGACCCAGACTGATGTCCAGTCTCTCCGACACTCTGCAGTGACCCAGACTGATGTCCAGTCTCTCCGACACTCCGCAGTGACCCAGACTGGTGTCCAGTCTCTCCGACACTCCGCAGTGACCCAGACTAATGTCCAGTCTCTCCGACACTCCGCAGTGACCCAGGCTGATGTCCAGTCTCTCCGACACTCCGCAGTGACCCAGACTGATGTCCAGTCTCTCCGACACTCCGCAGTGACCCAGACTGATGTCCAGTCTCTCCGACATTCCGAGACCCCGCATTGACCCAGACTGATGTCCAGTCTCTCCGACACTCCGCAGTGACCCAGACTGATGTCCAGTCTCTCCGACACCCCGCAGTGACCCAGTCTGATGTCCAGTCTCTCTGACACTCCGATACTCCGCAGTGACCCAGACTGATGTCCAGTCTCTCCGACACTCCGACACTCCGCAGTGACCCAGACTGATGTCCAGTCTCTCCGACACTCCGCAGTGACCCAGACTGATGTCCAGACTCTCCGATACTCCGACACTCCGCAGTGACCCAGACTGATGTCCAGACTCTCCGACACTCCGACACACCGCAGTGACCCAGACTAATGTCCAGTCTCTCCGACACTCCGACACTCCGCAGTGACCCAGACTGATGTCCAGTCTCTCCGACACTCCGCAGTGACCCAGACTGATGTCCAGTCTCCCCGACACTCCGACATTACGCAGTGAACCAGACTGATGTCCCGACTCTCCGACACTCCGCAGTGACCCAGACTGATGTCCAGTCTCTCCGACACTCCGCAGTGACCCAGACTGATGTCCAGTCTCTCCGACACTCCGCAGTGACCCAGACTGATGTCCAGTCTCTCAGACACGACGATGTGTCCCAGAATGATGTCCAGTCTCTCCGACGCTCCGCAGGGACCCAGACTAATGTCCAGTCCCTCCGACACTCCGCAGTGACCCAGACTGATGTCCAGTCTCTCCGACACTCCACAGTGACCCAGACTGATATCCAATCTCTCCGACACTCCTCAGTGACCCAGACTGATATCCAATCTCTCCGACACTCCTCAGTGACCCAGACTGATGTCCAGTCTCTCCGACACTCCGCAGTGACCCAGACTGATGTCCAGTCTCTCAGACACGACGATGTGTCCCAGAATGATGTCCAGTCTCTCCAACACTCCGCAGTGACCCAGACTGATGTCCAGTCCCTCCGACACTCCGCAGTGACCCAGACTGATGCCCAGTCTCTCCGACACTCCGACACTCCGCAGTGACCCAGACTGATGTCCAGTCTCTCCGACACTCCGACTCTGCGCAATGACCAAGACCAATGTCCACTTTCTCCGACATTCCGCAGTGACCCAGACTGATGTCCAGACTCTCCGACACTCCGCAGTGACCCAGACTGATGTCCAGTCTCTCCGACACACCGCAATGACCCAGACTGAGGTCCAGTCTCCCCGACACTCCGACATTACGCAGTGAACCAGACTGATGTCCAGTCTCTCCGACATTCCGCAGTGACCCAGACTGATGTCCAGTCTCTCCGACACTCCGACACTCCGCAGTGACCCAGACTGATGTCCAGTCTCTCCGACACTCCGCAGTGACCCAGACTGATGTCCAGTCTCTCCGACACTCCGCAGTGACCCAGACTGATGTCCAGTCTCTCCGACACTCCGACACTCCGCAGTGACCCAGACTGATGTCCAGTCTCTCCGACACTCCGACACTCCGCAGTGACCCAGACTGATGTCCAGTCTCTCCGACACTCCGCAGTGAGCCAGACTGATGTCCTGTCTCTCCGACACTCCGACACTCCGCAGTGACCCAGACTGATGTCCAGTCTCTCCGACACTCCGCAGTGACCCAGAATGATGTCCAGTCTCTCCGACACCCCGCAGTGACCCAGACTGCTGTCCAGTCTCTCCGACACTCCGCAGTGACCCAGACTGATGTCCAGTCTCTCCGACACTCCGCAGTGACCCAGACTGATGTCCAGTCTCTCCGACACTCCGCAGTGACCCAGACTGATGTCCAGTCTCTCCGACACTCCGCAGTGACCCAGACTGATGTCCAGTCTCTCCGACATTCCGCAGTGACCCAGACTGATGTCCAGTCTCTCCGACACTCCACAGTGACCCAGACTGATGTCCAGTCTCTCCGACATTCCGCAGTGACCCAGACTGATGTCCAGTCTCTCCGACACTCCGCAGTGACCCAGACTGATGTCCAGTCTCTCCGACACTCCGCAGTGACCCAGACTGATATCCAGTCTCTCCGACATTCCGCAGTGACCCAGACTGATGTCCAGTCCCTCCGACACTCCGCAGTGACCCAGACTGATGTCCAGTCTCTCCGACATTCCGACACTCCGCAGTGACCCAGACTGATGTCCAGTCTCTCCGACACTCCGCAGTGACCCAGACTGATGTCCAGTCTCTCCGACATTCCGACACTCCGCAGTGACCCAGACTGATGTCCAGTCTCTCCGACATTCCGCAGTGACCCAGACGGATGCCCAGTCTCTCCGACACTCCGCAGTGACCCAGACTGATGTCCAGTCTCTCCGACATTCCGCAGTGACCCAGACTGATGTCCAGTCTCTCCGACACTCCGACACTCCGCAGTGCCCCAGACTGATGTCCAGTCTCTCCGACATTCCGCAGTGACCCAGACGGATGCCCAGTCTCTCCGACACTCCGCAGTGACCCAGACTGATGTCCCGTCTCTCCGAAATTCCGCAGTGACCCAGACTGATGTCCAGTCTCTCCGACACTCCGCAGTGACCCAGACTGATGTCCAGTCTCTCCGACACTCCGCAGTGACCCAGACTGATGTCCAGTCTCTCCGACACTCCGCAGTGACCCAGACTGATGTCCAGTCTCTCCGACACTCCGCAGTGACCCAGACTGATGTCCAGTCTCTCCGACATTCCGCAGTGACCCAGACTGATGTCCAGTCTCTCCGACACTCCACAGTGACCCAGACTGATGTCCAGTCTCTCCGACACTCCGCAGTGCCCCAGACTGATGTCCAGTCTCTCCAACACTCCGACATTCCGCAGTGACCCAGACTGATGTCCAGTCTCTCCGACACTCCGCAGTGACCCAGACTGATGTCCAGTCTCTTCGACACTCCCCAGAGACCCAGACTGATGTCCAGTCTCTCCGACATTCCGAGACCCCGCATTGACCCAGACTGATGTCCAGTCTCTTCGACACTCCCCAGAGACCCAGACTGATGTCCAGTCTCTCCGACATTCCGAGACCCCGCATTGACCCAGACTGATGTCCAGTCTCTCCGACACTCCGCAGTGACCCAGACTGATGTCCAGTCTCTCTGACACTCCGACACTCCACAGTGACCCAGACTGATGTCCAGTCTCTCCGACACTCCGCAGGGACCCAGACTGATGTCCAGTCTCTCCGACATTCCGAGACCCCGCATTGACCCAGACTGATGTCCAGTCTCTCCGACACTCCGCAGTGACCCAGACTGATGTCCAGTCTCTCTGACACTCCGACACTCCGCAGTGACCCAGACTGATGTCCAGTCTCTCCGACACTCCGCAGTGACCCAGACTGATGTCCAGTCTCTCTGACACTCCGACACTCCGCAGCGACCCAGACTGATGTCCAGTCTCTCTGACACTCCGCAGTGACCCAGACTGATGTCCTGTCTCTCCGACACTCCGTCACTCCGCAGTGACCCAGACTGATGTCCAGTCTCTCCGACACTCCGCAGTGACCCAGACTGATGTCCAGTCTCTCCGACACTCCGCAGTGACCCAGACTGATGTCCAGTCTCTCCGACACTCCGCAGTGCCCCAGACTGATGTCCAGTCTCTCCAACACTCCGACACTCCGCAGTGACCCAGACTGATATCCAGTCTCTCCGACACTCCGACACTCCGCAGTGCCCCAGACTGATGTCCAGTCTCTCCAACACTCCGACATTCCGCAGTGACCCAGACTGATGTCCAGTCTCTCCGACACTCCGCAGTGCCCCAGACTGATGTCCAGTCTCTCCAACACTCCGACATTCCGCAGTGACCCAGACTGATGTCCTGTCTCTCCGACACTCCGTCACTCCGCAGTGACCCAGACTGATGTCCAGTCTCTCCGACATTCCGCAGTGACCCAGACTGATGTCCAGTCTCTCCGACACTCCACAGTGACCCAGACTGATGTCCAGTCTCTCCGACACTCCGCAGTGCCCCAGACTGATGTCCAGTCTCTCCAACACTCCGACATTCCGCAGTGACCCAGACTGATGTCCAGTCTCTCCGACACTCCGCAGTGACCCAGACTGATATCCAGTCTCTCCGACACTCCGCAGTGACCCAGACTGATGTCCAGTCTCTTCGACACTCCCCAGAGACCCAGACTGATGTCCAGTCTCTCCGACATTCCGAGACCCCGCATTGACCCAGACTGATGTCCAGTCTCTCCGACACTCCGCAGTGACCCAGACTGATGTCCAGTCTCTCTGACACTCCGACACTCCACAGTGACCCAGACTGATGTCCAGTCTCTCCGACACTCCGCAGGGACCCAGACTGATGTCCAGTCTCTCCGACATTCCGAGACCCCGCATTGACCCAGACTGATGTCCAGTCTCTCCGACACTCCGCAGTGACCCAGACTGATGTCCAGTCTCTCTGACACTCCGCAGTGACCCAGACTGATGTCCAGTCTCTCCGACACTCCGCAGTGACCCAGACTGATGTCCAGTCTCTCCGACACTCCGCAGTGACCCAGACTGATGTCCAGTCTCTCCGACACTCCGCAGTGACCCAGACTGATGTCCAGTCTCTCCGACACTCCGACACTCCGCAGTGACCCAGACTGATGTCCAGTCTCTCTGACACTCCGCAGTGACCCAGACTGATGTCCAGTCTCTCCGACACTCCGCAGTGACCCAGACTGATGTCCAGTCTCTCCGACACTCCGCAGTGACCCAGACTGATGTCCAGTCTCTCCGACATTCCGAGACCCCGCATTGACCCAGACTGATGTCCAGTCTCTCCGACACTCCGCAGTGACCCAGACTGATGTCCAGTCTCTCCGACACTCCACAGTGACCCAGACTGATGTCCAGTCTCTCCGACACCCCGCAGTGACCCAGTCTGATGTCCAGTCTCTCTGACACTCCGATACTCCGCAGTGACCCAGACTGATGTCCAGTCTCTCCGACACTCCGCAGTGACCCAGACTGATGTCCAGACTCTCCGACACTCCGACACTCCGCAGTGACCCAGACTGATGTCCAGACTCTCCGACACTCCGACACACCGCAGTGACCCAGACTATTGTCCAGTCTCTCCGACACTCCGACACTCCGCAGTGACCCAGACTGATGTCCAGTCTCTCCGACACTCCGCAGTGACCCAGACTGATGTCCAGACTCTCCGACACTCCGCAGTGACCCAGACTGATGTCCAGTCTCTCCGACACTCCGCAGTGACCCAGACTGAGGTCCAGTCTCCCCGACACTCCGACATTACGCAGTGAACCAGACTGATGTCCCGACTCTCCGACACTCCGCAGTGACCCAGACCGATGTCCAGTCTCTCCGACACTCCGCAGTGACCCAGACTGATGTCCAGTCTCTCCGACACTCCGCAGTGACCCAGACTGATGTCCAGTCTCTCCGACACTCCGCAGTGACCCAGACTGATGTCCAGTCTCTCCGACACTCCGACACTCCGCAGTGACCCAGACTGATGTCCAGTCTCTCTGACACTCTGCAGTGACCCAGACTGATGTCCAGTCTCTCCGACACTCCGCAGTGACCCAGACTGATGTCCAGTCTCTCCGACACTCCGCAGTGACCCAGACTGATGTCCAGTCTCTCAGACACGACGATGTGTCCCAGAATGATGTCCAGACTCTCCGACGCTCCGCAGGGACCCAGACTAATGTCCAGTCCCTCCGACACTCCGCAGTGACCCAGACTGATGTCCAGTCTCTCCGACACTCCACAGTGACCCAGACTGATATCCAATCTCTCCGACACTCCGCAGTGACCCAGACTGATGTCCAGTCTCTCCGACACTCCGACACTCCGCAGTGACCCAGACTGATATCCAATCTCTCCGACACTCCTCAGTGACCCAGACTGATGTCCAGTCTCTCCGACACTCCGCAGTGACCCAGACTGATGTCCAGTCTCTCAGACACGACGATGTGTCCCAGAATGATGTCCAGTCTCTCCAACAATCCGCAGTGACCCAGACTGATGTCCAGTCCCTCCGACACTCCGCAGTGACCCAGACTGATGTCCAGTCTCTCCGACACTCCGACACTCCTCAGTGACCCAGACTGATGTCCAGTCTCTCCAACAATCCGCAGTGACCCAGACTGATGTCCAGTCCCTCCGACACTCCGCAGTGACCCAGACTGATGTCCAGTCTCTCTGAAATTCCGCAGTGACCCAGACTGATGTCCAGTCTCTCCGACACTCCGACTCTGCGCAGTGACCAAGACCAATGTCCACTTTCTCCGACATTCCGCAGTGACCCAGACTGATGTCCAGACTCTCCGACACTCCGCAGTGACCCAGACTGATGTCCAGTCTCTCCGACACTCCGACATTACGCAGTGAACCAGACTGATGTCCAGTCTCTCCGACATTCCGCAGTGACCCAGACTGATGTCCAGTCTCTCCAACACTCCGACACTCCGCAGTGACCCAGACTGATGTCCAGACTCTCCGACACTCCGCAATGACCCAGACTGAGGTCCAGTCTCCCCGACACTCCGACATTACGCAGTGAACCAGACTGATGTCCAGTCTCTCCGACATTCCGCAGTGACCCAGACTGATGTCCAGTCTCTCCGACACTCCGACACTCCGCAGTGACCCAGACTGAGGTCCAGTCTCTCCGACACTCCGACACTCCGCAGTGACCCAGACTGATGTCCAGTCTCTACGACACTCCGCAGTGACCCAGACTGATGTCCAGACTCTCCGACACTCCGACACTCCGCAGTGACCCAGAATGATGTCCAGTTTCTCCGACACTCCGCAGTGACCCAGACTGATGTCCAGTCTCTCCGACACTCCGCAGTGACCCAGACTGAGGTCCAGTCTCCCCGACACTCCGACACTCCGCAGTGACCCAGACTGATGTCCCGACTCTCCGACACTCCGACACTCCGCAGTGACCCAGACTGATGTCCAGTCTCTCCGACACTCCGACACTCCGCAGTGACCCTGACTGATGTCCAGTCTCTCCGACACTCCGACACTCCGCAGTGACCCAGACTGATGTCCAGTCTCTCCGACACTCCGCAGTGACCCAGACTGAGGTCCAGTCTCCCCGACACTCCGACACTCCGCAGTGACCCAGACTGATGTCCCGACTCTCCGACACTCCGCAGTGACCCAGACCGATGTCCAGTCTCTCCGACACTCCGCAGTGACCCAGACTGATGTCCAGTCTCTCCGACACTCCGCAGTGACCCAGACTGATGTCCAGTCTCTCCGACACTCCGCAGTGACCCAGACTGATGTCCAGTCTCTCCGACACTCCGACACTCCGCAGTGACCCAGACTGATGTCCAGTCTCTCTGACACTCTGCAGTGACCCAGACTGATGTCCAGTCTCTCCGACACTCCGCAGTGACCCAGACTGATGTCCAGTCTCTCCGACACTCCGCAGTGACCCAGACTGATGTCCAGTCTCTCAGACACGACGATGTGTCCCAGAATGATGTCCAGACTCTCCGACGCTCCGCAGGGACCCAGACTAATGTCCAGTCCCTCCGACACTCCGCAGTGACCCAGACTGATGTCCAGTCTCTCCGACACTCCACAGTGACCCAGACTGATATCCAATCTCTCCGACACTCCTCAGTGACCCAGACTGATATCCAATCTCTCCGACACTCCTCAGTGACCCAGACTAATGTCCAGTCCCTCCGACACTCCGCAGTGACCCAGACTGATGTCCAGTCTCTCCGACACTCCACAGTGACCCAGACTGATATCCAATCTCTCCGACACTCCACAGTGACCCAGACTGATATCCAATCTCTCCGACACTCCTCAGTGACCCAGACTGATGTCCAGTCTCTCCGACACTCCGCAGTGACCCAGACTGATGTCCAGTCTCTCCGACACTCCGCAGTGACCCAGAATGATGTCCAGTCTCTCCAACACTCCGCAGTGACCCAGACTGATGTCCAGTCCCTCCGACACTCCGCAGTGACCCAGACTGATGTCCAGTCTCTCCGACACTCCGACTCTGCGCAGTGACCAAGACCAATGTCCACTTTCTCCGACATTCCGCAGTGACCCAGACTGATGTCCAGACTCTCCGACACTCCGCAGTGACCCAGACTGATGTCCAGTCTCTCCGACACTCCGCAATGACCCAGACTGAGGTCCAGTCTCCCCGACACTCCGACATTACGCAGTGACCCAGACTGATGTCCAGTCTCTCCGACACTCCGCAGTGACCCAGACTGATGTCCAGTCTCTACGACACTCCGACACTCCGCAGTGATCCAGACTGATGTCCAGTCTCTCCGACACTCCGACACTCCGCAGTGACCCAGACTGAGGTCCAGTCTCTCCGACACTCCGACACTCCGCAGTGACCCAGACTGATGTCCAGTCTCTACGACACTCCGCAGTGACCCAGACTGATGTCCAGTCTCTCCAACACTCCCACACTCCGCAGTGACCCAGACTGATGTCCAGTCTCTCCGACACCCCGCAGTGACCCAGACTGCTGTCCAGTCTCTCCGACACTCCGCAGTGACCCAGACTGATGTCCAGTCTCTCCGACACTCCGCAGTGACCCAGACTGATGTCCAGTCTCTCCGACACTCCGCAGTGACCCAGACTGATATCCAGTCTCTCCGACACTCCGCAGTGACCCAGACTGATGTCCAGTCTCTCCGACACTCCGACACTCCGCAGTGACCAAGACTGATGTCCAGTCTCTCCGACACTCCGCAGTGACCCAGACTGATGTCCAGTCTCTCCGACACTCCGACACTCCGCAGTGACCAAGACTGATGTCCAGTCTCTCCGACACTCCGCAGTGACCCAGACTGATGTCCAGTCTCTCCGACATTCCGCAGTGACCCAGACTGATGTCCAGTCTCTCCGACACTCCACAGTGACCCAGACTGATGTCCAGTCTCTCCGACATTCCGCAGTGACCCAGACTGATGTCCAGTCTCTCCGACACTCCGCAGTGACCCAGACTGATGTCCAGTCTCTCCGACACTCCGCAGTGACCCAGACTGATATCCAGTCTCTCCGACACTCCGCAGTGACCCAGACTGATGTCCAGTCTCTCCGACACTCCGCAGTGTCCCAGACTGATGTCCAGTCTCTCCGACACTCTGACACTCCGCAGTGACCCAGACTGATGTCCAGTCTCTTCGACACTCCCCAGAGGCCCAGACTGATATCCAGTCTCTCCGACACTCCGCAGTGACCCAGACTGATGTCCAGTCTCTCCGACACTCCGCAGTGTCCCAGACTGATGTCCAGTCTCTCCGACACTCTGACACTCCGCAGTGACCCAGACTGATATCCAGTCTCTCCGACACTCCGCAGGGACCCAGACTGATGTCCAGTCTCTCCGACACTCCGCAGTGACCCAGACTGATGTCCAGTCTCTCCGACATTCCGAGACCCCGCATTGACCCAGACTGATGTCCAGTCTGTCCGACACTCCGCAGTGACCCAGACTGATGTCCAGTCTCTCCGACACTCCGCAGTGCCCCAGACTGATGTCCAGTCTCTCCGACACTCCGCAGTGACCCAGACTGATGTCCAGTCTCTCCGACACTCCGCAGTGACCCAGACTGATGTCCAGTCTCTCCGACATTCCGCAGTGACCCAGACTGATGTCCAGTCTCTCCGAGACTCCGCAGTGACCCAGACTGATGTCCAGTCTCTCCGACACTCCGCAGTGACCCAGACTGATGTCCAGTCTCTCCAACACACCGACACACCGCAGTGACCCAGGCTGATGTCCAGTCTCTCCGACACTCCGCGGTGACCCAGTCTGATGTCCAGTCTCTACGACACTCCGCAGTGACCCAGACTGATGTCCAGTCTCTCCGACACTCCGCAGTGACCCAGACTGATGTCCAGTCTCTCGGACATTCCGCAGTGACCCAGACTGATATCCAGTCTCTCCGACACTCCGACACTCCGCAGTGACCCAGACTGATGTTCAGTCTCTCCGACATTCCGCAGTGACCCAGACTGATGTCCAGTCTCTCCGACACTCCACAGTGACCCAGACTGATGTCCAGTCTCTCCGACATTCCGCAGTGACCCAGACTGATGTCCAGTCTCTCCGACACTCCGCAGTGACCCAGACTGATGTCCAGTCTCTCCGACATTCCGCAGTGACCCAGACTGATGTCCAGTCTCTCCGACACTCCGACACTCCGCAGTGACCCAGACTGATGTCCAGTCTCTCCGACATTCCGCAGGGACCCAGACTGATGTCCAGTCTCTCCGACACTCCGCATTGACCCAGACTGATGTCCAGTCTCTCCGACACTCCGCAGTGACCCAGACTGATGTCCAGTCTCTCTGACACTCCGACACTCCACAGTGACCCAGACTGATGTCCAGTCTCTCCGACATTCCGACACTCCGCAGTGACCCAGACTGATGTCCAGTCTCTCCGACACTCTGCAGTGACCCAGACTGATGTCCAGTCTCTCCGACACTCCGCAGTGACCCAGACTGATGTCCAGTCTCTCCGACACTCCGCAGTGACCCAGACTGATGTCCAGTCTCTCCGACATTCCGAGACCCCGCATTGACCCAGACTGATGTCCAGTCTCTCCGACACTCCGCAGTGACCCAGACTGATGTCCAGTCTCTCCGACACTCCACAGTGACCCAGACTGATGTGCAGTCTCTCCGACACCCCGCAGTGACCCAGTCTGATGTCCAGTCTCTCTGACACTCCGATACTCCGCAGTGACCCAGACTGATGTCCAGTCTCTCCGACACTCCGACACTCCGCAGTGACCCAGACTGATGTCCAGTCTCTCCGACACTCCGCAGTGACCCAGACTGATGTCCAGACTCTCCGATACTCCGACACTCCGCAGTGACCCAGACTGATGTCCAGACTCTCCGACACTCCGACACACCGCAGTGACCCAGACTAATGTCCAGTCTCTCCGACACTCCGACACTCCGCAGTGACCCAGACTGATGTCCAGTCTCTCCGACACTCCGCAGTGACCCAGACTGATGTCCAGTCTCCCCGACACTCCGACATTACGCAGTGAACCAGACTGATGTCCCGACTCTCCGACACTCCGCAGTGACCCAGACCGATGTCCAGTCTCTCCGACACTCCGCAGTGACCCAGACTGATGTCCAGTCTCTCCGACACTCCGCAGTGACCCAGACTGATGTCCAGTCTCTCCGACACTCCGCAGTGACCCAGACTGATGTCCAGTCTCTCCGACACTCCGACACTCCGCAGTGACCCAGACTGATGTCCAGTCTCTCTGACACTCTGCAGTGACCCAGACTGATGTCCAGTCTCTCCGACACTCCGCAGTGACCCAGACTGATGTCCAGTCTCTCCGACACTCCGCAGTGACCCAGACTGATGTCCAGTCTCTCAGACACGACGATGTGTCCCAGAATGATGTCCAGTCTCTCCGACGCTCCGCAGGGACCCAGACTAATGTCCAGTCCCTCCGACACTCCGCAGTGACCCAGACTGATGTCCAGTCTCTCCGACACTCCACAGTGACCCAGACTGATATCCAATCTCTCCGACACTCCTCAGTGACCCAGACTGATATCCAATCTCTCCGACACTCCTCAGTGACCCAGACTGATGTCCAGTCTCTCCGACACTCCGCAGTGACCCAGACTGATGTCCAGTCTCTCAGACACGACGATGTGTCCCAGAATGATGTCCAGTCTCTCCAACACTCCGCAGTGACCCAGACTGATGTCCAGTCCCTCCGACACTCCGCAGTGACCCAGACTGATGCCCAGTCTCTCCGACACTCCGACACTCCGCAGTGACCCAGACTGATGTCCAGTCTCTCCGACACTCCGACTCTGCGCAATGACCAAGACCAATGTCCACTTTCTCCGACATTCCGCAGTGACCCAGACTGATGTCCAGACTCTCCGACACTCCGCAGTGACCCAGACTGATGTCCAGTCTCTCCGACACTCCGCAATGACCCAGACTGAGGTCCAGTCTCCCCGACACTCCGACATTACGCAGTGAACCAGACTGATGTCCAGTCTCTCCGACATTCCGCAGTGACCCAGACTGATGTCCAGTCTCTCCGACACTCCGACACTCCGCAGTGACCCAGACTGATGTCCAGTCTCTCCGACACTCCGCAGTGACCCAGACTGATGTCCAGTCTCTCCGACACTCCGCAGTGACCCAGACTGATGTCCAGTCTCTCCGACACTCCGACACTCCGCAGTGACCCAGACTGATGTCCAGTCTCTCCGACACTCCGACACTCCGCAGTGACCCAGACTGATGTCCAGTCTCTACGACACTCCGCAGTGACCCAGACTGATGTCCAGTCTCTCCAACACTCCCACACTCCGCAGTGACCCAGACTGATGTCCAGTCTCTCCGACACTCCGCAGTGACCCAGAATGATGTCCAGTCTCTCCGACACCCCGCAGTGACCCAGACTGCTGTCCAGTCTCTCCGACACTCCGCAGTGACCCAGACTGATGTCCAGTCTCTCCGACACTCCGCAGTGACCCAGACTGATGTCCAGTCTCTCCGACACTCCGCAGTGACCCAGACTGATGTCCAGTCTCTCCGACACTCCGACACTCCGCAGTGACCCAGACTGATGTCCAGTCTCTCCGACACTCCGCAGTGACCCAGACTGATGTCCAGTCTCTCCGACATTCCGCAGTGACCCAGACTGATGTCCAGTCTCTCCGACACTCCACAGTGACCCAGACTGATGTCCAGTCTCTCCGACACTCCGCAGTGACCCAGACTGATGTCCAGTCTCTCCGACACTCCGCAGTGACCCAGACTGATATCCAGTCTCTCCGACACTCCGCAGTGACCCAGACTGATGTCCAGTCTCTCCGACACTCCGCAGTGTCCCAGACTGATGTCCAGTCTCTCCGACACTCTGACACTCCGCAGTGACCCAGACTGATGTCCAGTCTCTTCGACACTCCCCAGAGACCCAGACTGATGTCCAGTCTCTCCGACACTCCGCAGGGACCCAGACTGATGTCCAGTCTGTCCGACACTCCGCAGTGACCCAGACTGATGTCCAGTCTCTCCGACACTCCGCAGTGACCCAGACTGATGTCCAGTCTCTCCGACATTCCGACACTCCGCAGTGACCCAGACTGATGTCCAGTCTCTCCGACACTCCGCAGTGACCCAGACTGGTGTCCAGTCTCTCCGACACTCCGCAGTGACCCAGACTGATGTCCAGTCTCTCCGACACTCCGCAGTGACCCAGACTGATGTCCAGTCTCTCCGACACTCCGCAGTGACCCAGACTGATGTCCAGTCTCTCCGAAACCCTGCAGTGACCCAGACTGATGTCCAGTCTCTCCGACATTCCGAGACCCCGCAGTGACCCAGACTGATGTCCAGTCTCTCCGACACTCCGACACTCCGCAGTGACCCAGACTGATGTCCAGTCTCTCCGACACTCCGACACTCCGCAGTGACCCAGACTGATGTCCAGTCTCTCCGACACTCCGACACTCCGCAGTGACCCAGACTGATGTCCAGTCTCTCCAACACTCCCACACTCCGCAGTGACCCAGACTGATGTCCAGTCTCTCCGACACTCCGCAGTGACCCAGAATGATGTCCAGTCTCTCCGACACCCCGCAGTGACCCAGACTGCTGTCCAGTCTCTCCGACACTCCGCAGTGACCCAGACTGATGTCCAGTCTCTCCGACACTCCGCAGTGACCCAGACTGATGTCCAGTCTCTCCGACACTCCGCAGTGACCCAGACTGATGTCCAGTCTCTCCGACACTCCGACACTCCGCAGTGACCCAGACTGATGTCCAGTCTCTCCGACACTCCGCAGTGACCCAGACTGATGTCCAGTCTCTCCGACATTCCGCAGTGACCCAGACTGATGTCCAGTCTCTCCGACACTCCACAGTGACCCAGACTGATGTCCAGTCTCTCCGACACTCCGCAGTGACCCAGACTGATGTCCAGTCTCTCCGACACTCCGCAGTGACCCAGACTGATATCCAGTCTCTCCGACACTCCGCAGTGACCCAGACTGATGTCCAGTCTCTCCGACACTCCGCAGTGTCCCAGACTGATGTCCAGTCTCTCCGACACTCTGACACTCCGCAGTGACCCAGACTGATGTCCAGTCTCTTCGACACTCCCCAGAGACCCAGACTGATGTCCAGTCTCTCCGACACTCCGCAGGGACCCAGACTGATGTCCAGTCTGTCCGACACTCCGCAGTGACCCAGACTGATGTCCAGTCTCTCCGACACTCCGCAGTGACCCAGACTGATGTCCAGTCTCTCCGACATTCCGACACTCCGCAGTGACCCAGACTGATGTCCAGTCTCTCCGACACTCCGCAGTGACCCAGACTGGTGTCCAGTCTCTCCGACACTCCGCAGTGACCCAGACTGATGTCCAGTCTCTCCGACACTCCGCAGTGACCCAGACTGATGTCCAGTCTCTCCGACACTCCGCAGTGACCCAGACTGATGTCCAGTCTCTCCGAAACCCTGCAGTGACCCAGACTGATGTCCAGTCTCTCCGACATTCCGAGACCCCGCATTGACCCAGACTGATGTCCAGTCTCTCCGACACTCCGCAGTGACCCAGACTGATGTCCAGTCTCTCCGACACTCCACAGTGACCCAGACTGATGTCCAGTCTCTCCGACACCCCGCAGTGACCCAGTCTGATGTCCAGTCTCTCTGACACTCCGACACTCCGCAGTGACCCAGACTGATGTCCAGTCTCTCCGACACTCCGCAGTGACCCAGACTGGTGTCCAGTCTCTCCGACACTCCGCAGTGACCCAGACTGATGTCCAGTCTCTCCGACACTCCGCAGTGACCCAGACTGATGTCCAGTCTCTCCGACACTCCGCAGTGACCCAGACTGATGTCCAGTCTCTCCGACACTCCGCAGTGACCCAGACTGATGTCCAGTCTCTCCGAAACCCTGCAGTGACCCAGACTGATGTCCAGTCTCTCCGACACTCCGCAGTGACCCAGACTGATGTCCAGTCTCTCCGACATTCCACAGTGACCCAGACTGATGTCCAGTCTCTCCGACACCCCGCAGTGACCCAGTCTGATGTCCAGTCTCTCTGACACTCCGACACTCCGCAGTGACCCAGACTGATGTCCAGACTCTCCGACACTCCGACACACCGCAGTGACCCAGACTGATGTCCAGTCTCTCCGACACTCCGCAGTGACCCAGACTAATGTCCAGTCTCTCCGACACTCCGACACTCCGCAGTGACCCAGACTGATGTCCAGTCTCTCCGACACTCCGCAGTGACCCAGACTGAGGTCCAGTCTCCCCGACACTCCGACATTACGCAGTGAACCAGACTGATGTCCAGTCTCTCCGACGCTCCGCAGTGACCCAGACTGATGTCCCGACTCTCCGACACTCCGCAGTGACCCAGACCGATGTCCAGTCTCTCCGACACGCCGCAGTGACCCAGACTGATGTCCAGTCTCTCCGACACTCCGACACTCCGCAGTGACCCAGACTGATGTCCAGTCTCTCTGACACTCTGCAGTGACCCAGACTGATGTCCAGTCTCTCCGACACTCCGCAGTGACCCAGACTGATGTCCAGTCTCTCCGACACTCCGCAGTGATCCAGACTGATGTCCAGTCTCTCCGAAACTCCGACACTCCACAGTGACCCAGACTGATATCCAATCTCTCCGACACTCCTCAGTGACCCAGACTGATGTCCAGTCTCTCCGACACTCCGCAGTGACCCAGACTGATGTCCAGTCTCTCAGACACGACAATGTGTCCCAGAATGATGTCCAGTCTCTCCGACGCTCCGCAGGGACCCAGACTAATGTCCAGTCCCTCCGACACTCCGCAGTGACCCAGACTGATGTCCAGTCTCTCCGACACTCCACAGTGACCCAGACTGATATCCAATCTCTCCGACACTCCTCAGTGACCCAGACTGATATCCAATCTCTCCGACACTCCTCAGTGACCCAGACTGATGTCCAGTCTCTCCGACACTCCGCAGTGACCCAGACTGATGTCCAGTCTCTCAGACACGACGATGTGTCCCAGAATGATGTCCAGTCTCTCCAACACTCCGCAGTGACCCAGACTGATGTCCAGTCCCTCCGACACTCCGCAGTGACCCAGACTGATGTCCAGTCTCTCCGACACTCCGACACTCCGCAGTGACCCAGACTGATGTCCAGTCTCTCCGACACTCCGACTCTGCGCAGTGACCAAGACCAATGTCCACTTTCTCCGACATTCCGCAGTGACCCAGACTGATGTCCAGACTCTCCGACACTCCGCAGTGACCCAGACTGATGTCCAGTCTCTCCGACACTCCGCAATGACCCAGACTGAGGTCCAGTCTCCCCGACACTCCGACATTACGCAGTGAACCAGACTGATGTACAGTCTCTCCGACACTCCGCAGTGACCCAGACTGATGTCCAGTCTCTCCGACACTCCGACACTCCGCAGTGACCCAGACTGAGGTCCAGTCTCTCCGACACTCCGACACTCCGCAGTGACCCAGACTGATGTCCAGTCTCTACGACACTCCGCAGTGACCCAGACTGATGTCCAGTCTCTCCGACACTCCGCAGTGACCCAGACTGATGTCCAGTCTCTCCGAAACCCTGCAGTGACCCAGACTGATGTCCAGTCTCTCCGACATTCCGAGACCCCGCAGTGACCCAGACTGATGTCCAGTCTCTCCGACACTCCGACACTCCGCAGTGACCCAGACTGATGTCCAGTCTCTCCGACACTCCGACACTCCGCAGTGACCCAGACTGATGTCCAGTCTCTCCGACACTCCGACACTCCGCAGTGACCCAGACTGATGTCCAGTCTCTCCAACACTCCCACACTCCGCAGTGACCCAGACTGATGTCCAGTCTCTCCGACACTCCGCAGTGACCCAGAATGATGTCCAGTCTCTCCGACACCCCGCAGTGACCCAGACTGATGTCCAGTCTCTCCGACACTCCGCAGTGACCCAGACTGATGTCCAGTCTCTCCGACACTCCGACACTCCGCAGTGACGCAGACAGATGTCCAGTCTCTCCGACACTCCGACACTCCGCAGTGACCCAGACTGATGTCCAGTCTCACCGACACTCCGACACTCCGCAGTGACCCAGACTGATGTCCAGTCTCTCCAACACTCCCACACTCCGCAGTGAGCCAGACTGATGTCCAGTCTCTCCGACACTCCGACACTCCGCAGTGACCCAGACTGATGTCCAGTCTCTCCGACACTCCGCAGTGACCCAGACTGATATCCAGTCTCTCCGACACTCCGCAGTGACCCAGACTGATGTCCAGTCTCTCCGACACTCCGCAGTGTCCCAGACTGATGTCCAGTCTCTCCGACACTCTGACACTCCGCAGTGACCCAGACTGATGTCCAGTCTCTTCGACACTCCCCAGAGACCCAGACTGATGTCCAGTCTCTCCGACACTCCGCAGGGACCCAGACTGATGTCCAGTCTCTCCGACACTCCGCAGTGACCCAGACTGATGTCCAGTCTCTCCGACATTCCGAGACCCCGCATTGACCCAGACTGATGTCCAGTCTCTCCGACACTCCGACACTCCGCAGTGACCCAGACTGATGTCCAGTCTCTCCGACATTCCGACACTCCGCAGTGACCCAGACTGATGTCCAGTCTCTCCGACACTCCGCAGTGACCCAGACTGGTGTCCAGTCTCTCCGACACTCCGCAGTGACCCAGACTGATGTCCAGTCTCTCCGACACTCCGCAGTGACCCAGACTGATGTCCAGTCTCTCCGACACTCCGCAGTGACCCAGACTGATGTCCAGTCTCTCCGAAACCCTGCAGTGACCCAGACTGATGTCCAGTCTCTCCGACACTCCGCAGTGACCCAGACTGATGTCCAGTCTCTCCGACATTCCGAGACCCCGCATTGACCCAGACTGATGTCCAGTCTCTCCGACACTCCGCAGTGACCCAGACTGATGTCCAGTCACTCCGACACTCCACAGTGACCCAGACTGATGTCCAGTCTCTCCGACACCCCGCAGTGACCCAGTCTGATGTCCAGTCTCTCTGACACTCCGATACTCCGCAGTGACCCAGACTGATGTCCAGTCTCTCCGACACTCCGCAGTGACCCAGACTGATGTCCAGACTCTCCGACACTCCGACACACCGCAGTGACCCAGACTGATGTCCAGTCTCTCCGACACTCCGCAGTGACCCAGACTAATGTCCAGTCTCTCCGACACTCCGACACTCCGCAGTGACCCAGACTGATGTCCAGTCTCTCCGACACTCCGCAGTGACCCAGACTGATGTCCAGACTCTCCGACACTCCGCAGTGACCCAGACTGATGTCCAGTCTCTCCGACACTCCGCAGTGACCCAGACTGAGGTCCAGTCTCCCCGACACTCCGATATTACGCAGTGAACCAGACTGATGTCCAGTCTCTCCGACACTCCGCAGTGACCCAGACTGATGTCCCGACTCTCCGACACTCCGCAGTGACCCAGACCGATGTCCAGTCTCTCCGACACGCCGCAATGACCCAGACTGATGTCCAGTCTCTCCGACACTCCGCAGTGACCCAGACTGATGTCCAGTCTCTCCGACACTCCGCAGTGACCCAGACTGATGTCCAGTCTCTCCGACACTCCGACACTCCGCATTGACCCAGACTGAGGTCCAGTCTCTCCGACACTCCGACACTCCGCAGTGACCCAGACTGATGTCCAGTCTCTACGACACTCCGCAGTGACCCAGACTGATGTCCAGTCTCTCCAACACTCCCACACTCCGCAGTGACCCAGACTGATGTCCAGTCTCTCCGACACTCCGCAGTGACCCAGAATGATGTCCAGTCTCTCCGACACCCCGCAGTGACCCAGACTGCTGTCCAGTCTCTCCGACACTCCGCAGTGACCCAGACTGATGTCCAGTCTCTCCGACACTCCGCAGTGACCCAGACTGATGTCCAGTCTCTCCGACACTCCGACACTCCGCAGTGACCCAGACTGATGTCCAGTCTCTCCGACACTCCGCAGTGACCCAGACTGATGTCCAGTCTCTCCGACATTCCGCAGTGACCCAGACTGATGTCCAGTCTCTCCGACACTCCACAGTGACCCAGACTGATGTCCAGTCTCTCCAACACTCCGCAGTGACCCAGACTGATGTCCAGTCTCTCCGACACTCCGCAGTGACCCAGACTGATGTCCAGTCTCTCCGACACTCCGACACTCCGCAGTGACCCAGACTGATGTCCAGTCTCTCCGACACTCCGCAATGACCCAGACTGAGGTCCAGTCTCCCCGACACTCCGACATTACGCAGTGAACCAGACTGATGTCCAGTCTCTCCGACATTCCGCAGTGACCCAGACTGATGTCCAGTCTCTCCGACACTCCGACACTCCGCAGTGACCCAGACTGAGGTCCAGTCTCTCCGACACTCCGACACTCCGCAGTGACCCAGACTGATGTCCAGTCTCTACGACACTCCGCAGTGACCCAGACTGATGTCCAGTCTCTCCAACACTCCCACACTCCGCAGTGACCCAGACTGATGTCCAGTCTCTCCGACACCCCGCAGTGACCCAGACTGCTGTCCAGTCTCTCCGACACTCCGCAGTGACCCAGACTGATGTCCAGTCTCTCCGACACTCCGCAGTGACCCAGACTGATGTCCAGTCTCTCCGACACTCCGCAGTGACCCAGACTGATATCCAGTCTCTCCGACACTCCGCAGTGACCCAGACTGATGTCCAGTCTCTCCGACACTCCGACACTCCGCAGTGACCAAGACTGATGTCCAGTCTCTCCGACACTCCGCAGTGACCCAGACTGATGTCCAGTCTCTCCGACACTCCGACACTCCGCAGTGACCAAGACTGATGTCCAGTCTCTCCGACACTCCGCAGTGACCCAGACTGATGTCCAGTCTCTCCGACATTCCGCAGTGACCCAGACTGATGTCCAGTCTCTCCGACACTCCACAGTGACCCAGACTGATGTCCAGTCTCTCCGACATTCCGCAGTGACCCAGACTGATGTCCAGTCTCTCCGACACTCCGCAGTGAGCCAGACTGATGTCCAGTCTCTCCGACACTCCGCAGTGACCCAGACTGATATCCAGTCTCTCCGACACTCCGCAGTGACCCAGACTGATGTCCAGTCTCTCCGACACTCCGCAGTGTCCCAGACTGATGTCCAGTCTCTCCGACACTCTGACACTCCGCAGTGACCCAGACTGATGTCCAGTCTCTTCGACACTCCCCAGAGGCCCAGACTGATGTCCAGTCTCTCCGACACTCCGCAGGGACCCAGACTGATGTCCAGTCTCTCCGACACTCCGCAGTGACCCAGACTGATGTCCAGTCTCTCCGACATTCCGAGACCCCGCATTGACCCAGACTGATGTCCAGTCTGTCCGACACTCCGCAGTGACCCAGACTGATGTCCAGTCTCTCCGACACTCCGCAGTGACCCAGACTGATGTCCAGTCTCTCCGACATTCCGCAGTGACCCAGACTGATGTCCAGTCTCTCCGACACTCCGCAGTGACCCAGACTGATGTCCAGTCTCTCCGACACTCCGCAGTGACCCAGACTGATGTCCAGTCTCTCCGACATTCCGCAGTGACCCAGACTGATGTCCAGTCTCTCCGAGACTCCGCAGTGACCCAGACTGATGTCCAGTCTCTCCGACACTCCGCAGTGACCCAGACTGATGTCCAGTCTCTCCGACACACCGACACACCGCAGTGACCCAGGCTGATGTCCAGTCTCTCCGACACTCCGCGGTGACCCAGTCTGATGTCCAGTCTCTACGACACTCCGCAGTGACCCAGACTGATGTCCAGTCTCTCCGACACTCCGCAGTGACCCAGACTGATGTCCAGTCTCTCGGACATTCCGCAGTGACCCAGACTGATGTCCTGTCTCTCCGACACTCCGACACTCCGCAGTGACCCAGACTGATGTCCAGTCTCTCCGACATTCCGCAGTGACCCAGACTGATGTCCAGTCTCTCCGACACTCCACAGTGACCCAGACTGATGTCCAGTCTCTCCGACATTCCGCAGTGACCCAGACTGATGTCCAGTCTCTCCGACACTCCGCAGTGACCCAGACTGATGTCCAGTCTCTCCGACATTCCGCAGTGACCCAGACTGATGTCCAGTCTCTCCGACACTCCGCAGTGACCCAGACTGATGTCCAGTCTCTCCGACACTCCGCAGTGACCCAGACTGATGTCCAGTCTCTTCGACACTCCCCAGAGACCCAGACTGATGTCCAGTCTCTCCGACATTCCGCAGGGACCCAGACTGATGTCCAGTCTCTCCGACACTCCGCATTGACCCAGACTGATGTCCAGTCTCTCCGACACTCCGCAGTGACCCAGACTGATGTCCAGTCTCTCTGACACTCCGACACTCCACAGTGACCCAGACTGATGTCCAGTCTCTCCGACATTCCGACACTCCGCAGTGACCCAGACTGATGTCCAGTCTCTCCGACACTCTGCAGTGACCCAGACTGATGTCCAGTCTCTCCGACACTCCGCAGTGACCCAGACTGGTGTCCAGTCTCTCCGACACTCCGCAGTGACCCAGACTAATGTCCAGTCTCTCCGACACTCCGCAGTGACCCAGGCTGATGTCCAGTCTCTCCGACACTCCGCAGTGACCCAGACTGATGTCCAGTCTCTCCGACACTCCGCAGTGACCCAGACTGATGTCCAGTCTCTCCGACATTCCGAGACCCCGCATTGACCCAGACTGATGTCCAGTCTCTCCGACACTCCGCAGTGACCCAGACTGATGTCCAGTCTCTCCGACACTCCACAGTGACCCAGACTGATGTCCAGTCTCTCCGACACCCCGCAGTGACCCAGTCTGATGTCCAGTCTCTCTGACACTCCGATACTCCGCAGTGACCCAGACTGATGTCCAGTCTCTCCGACACTCCGCAGTGACCCAGACTGATGTCCAGTCTCTCCGACACTCCGCAGTGACCCAGACTGATGTCCAGACTCTCCGATACTCCGACACTCCGCAGTGACCCAGACTGATGTCCAGACTCTCCGACACTCCGACACACCGCAGTGACCCAGACTAATGTCCAGTCTCTCCGACACTCCGACACTCCGCAGTGACCCAGACTGATGTCCAGTCTCTCCGACACTCCGCAGTGACCCAGACTGATGTCCAGTCTCCCCGACACTCCGACATTACGCAGTGAACCAGACTGATGTCCCGACTCTCCGACACTCCGCAGTGACCCAGACCGATGTCCAGTCTCTCCGACACTCCGCAGTGACCCAGACTGATGTCCAGTCTCTCCGACACTCCGCAGTGACCCAGACTGATGTCCAGTCTCTCCGACACTCCGCAGTGACCCAGACTGATGTCCAGTCTCTCCGACACTCCGACACTCCGCAGTGACCCAGACTGATGTCCAGTCTCTCTGACACTCTGCAGTGACCCAGACTGATGTCCAGTCTCTCCGACACTCCGACACTCCGCAGTGACCCAGACTGATGTCCAGTCTCTCCGACACTCCGCAGTGACCCAGACTGATGTCCAGTCTCTCCGACACTCCGCAGTGACCCAGACTGATGTCCAGTCTCTCAGACACGACGATGTGTCCCAGAATGATGTCCAGTCTCTCCGACGCTCCGCAGGGACCCAGACTAATGTCCAGTCCCTCCGACACTCCGCAGTGACCCAGACTGATGTCCAGTCTCTCCGACACTCCACAGTGACCCAGACTGATATCCAATCTCTCCGACACTCCTCAGTGACCCAGACTGATATCCAATCTCTCCGACACTCCTCAGTGACCCAGACTGATGTCCAGTCTCTCCGACACTCCGCAGTGACCCAGACTGATGTCCAGTCTCTCAGACACGACGATGTGTCCCAGAATGATGTCCAGTCTCTCCAACACTCCGCAGTGACCCAGACTGATGTCCAGTCCCTCCGACACTCCGCAGTGACCCAGACTGATGCCCAGTCTCTCCGACACTCCGACACTCCGCAGTGACCCAGACTGATGTCCAGTCTCTCCGACACTCCGACTCTGCGCAATGACCAAGACCAATGTCCACTTTCTCCGACATTCCGCAGTGACCCAGACTGATGTCCAGACTCTCCGACACTCCGCAGTGACCCAGACTGATGTCCAGTCTCTCCGACACTCCGCAATGACCCAGACTGAGGTCCAGTCTCCCCGACACTCCGACATTACGCAGTGAACCAGACTGATGTCCAGTCTCTCCGACATTCCGCAGTGACCCAGACTGATGTCCAGTCTCTCCGACACTCCGACACTCCGCAGTGACCCAGACTGATGTCCAGTCTCTCCGACACTCCGCAGTGACCCAGACTGATGTCCAGTCTCTCCGACACTCCGCAGTGACCCAGACTGATGTCCAGTCTCTCCGACACTCCGACACTCCGCAGTGACCCAGACTGATGTCCAGTCTCTCCGACACTCCGACACTCCGCAGTGACCCAGACTGATGTCCAGTCTCTACGACACTCCGCAGTGACCCAGACTGATGTCCAGTCTCTCCAACACTCCCACACTCCGCAGTGACCCAGACTGATGTCCAGTCTCTCCGACACTCCGCAGTGACCCAGACTGATGTCCAGTCTCTCCAACACTCCCACACTCCGCAGTGACCCAGACTGATGTCCAGTCTCTCCGACACTCCGCAGTGACCCAGAATGATGTCCAGTCTCTCCGACACCCCGCAGTGACCCAGACTGATGTCCAGTCTCTCCGACACTCCGCAGTGACCCAGACTGATGTCCAGTCTCTCCGACACTCCGCAGTGACCCAGACTGATGTCCAGTCTCTCCGACACTCCGCAGTGACCCAGACTGATGTCCAGTCTCTCCGACACTCCGCAGTGACCCAGACTGATGTCCAGTCTCTCCGACACTCCGCAGTGACCCAGACTGATGTCCAGTCTCTCCGACACTCCGCAGTGACCCAGACTGATGTCCAGTCTCTCCGACACTCCGCAGTGACCCAGACTGATGTCCAGTCTCTCCGACACTCCGCAGTGATCCAGACTGATGTCCAGTCTCTCCGACATTCCGCAGTGACCCAGACTGATGTCCAGTCTCTCCGACACTCCACAGTGACCCAGACTGATGTCCAGTCTCTCCGACATTCCGCAGTGACCCAGACTGATGTCCAGTCTCTCCGACACTCCGCAGTGACCCAGACTGATGTCCAGTCTCTCCGACACTCCGCAGTGACCCAGACTGATATCCAGTCTCTCCGACATTCCGCAGTGACCCAGACTGATGTCCAGTCCCTCCGACACTCCGCAGTGACCCAGACTGATGTCCAGTCTCTCCGACATTCCGACACTCCGCAGTGACCCAGACTGATGTCCAGTCTCTCAGACACTCCGCAGTGACCCAGACTGATGTCCAGTCTCTCCGACATTCCGACACTCCGCAGTGACCCAGACTGATGTCCAGTCTCTCCGACATTCCGCAGTGACCCAGACGGATGCCCAGTCTCTCCGACACTCCGCAGTGACCCAGACTGATGTCCAGTCTCTCCGACATTCCGCAGTGACCCAGACTGATGTCCAGTCTCTCCGACACTCCGACACTCCGCAGTGCCCCAGACTGATGTCCAGTCTCTCCGACATTCCGCAGTGACCCAGACGGATGCCCAGTCTCTCCGACACTCCGCAGTGACCCAGACTGATGTCCAGTCTCTCCGACACTCCGCAGTGACCCAGACTGATGTCCAGTCTCTCCGACACTCCGCAGTGACCCAGACTGATGTCCAGTCTCTCCGACACTCCGCAGTGACCCAGACTGATGTCCAGTCTCTCCGACACTCCGCAGTGACCCAGACTGATGTCCAGTCTCTCCGACATTCCGCAGTGACCCAGACTGATGTCCAGTCTCTCCGACACTCCACAGTGACCCAGACTGATGTCCAGTCTCTCCGACACTCCGCAGTGCCCCAGACTGATGTCTAGTCTCTCCAACACTCCGACATTCCGCAGTGACCCAGACTGATGTCCAGTCTCTCCGACACTCCGCAGTGACCCAGACTGATGTCCAGTCTCTCCGACACTCCGCAGTGACCCAGACTGATGTCCAGTCTCTCCGACACTCCACAGTGACCCAGACTGATGTCCAGTCTCTCCGACACTCCGCAGTGCCCCAGACTGATGTCCAGTCTCTCCAACACTCCGACATTCCGCAGTGACCCAGACTGATGTCCAGTCTCTTCGACACTCCCCAGAGACCCAGACTGATGTCCAGTCTCTCCGACATTCCGAGACCCCGCATTGACCCAGACTGATGTCCAGTCTCTTCGACACTCCCCAGAGACCCAGACTGATGTCCAGTCTCTCCGACATTCCGAGACCCCGCATTGACCCAGACTGATGTCCAGTCTCTCCGACACTCCGCAGTGACCCAGACTGATGTCCAGTCTCTCTGACACTCCGACACTCCACAGTGACCCAGACTGATGTCCAGTCTCTCCGACACTCCGCAGGGACCCAGACTGATGTCCAGTCTCTCCGACATTCCGAGACCCCGCATTGACCCAGACTGATGTCCAGTCTCTCCGACACTCCGCAGTGACCCAGACTGATGTCCAGTCTCTCTGACACTCCGACACTCCGCAGTGACCCAGACTGATGTCCAGTCTCTCCGACACTCCGCAGTGACCCAGACTGATGTCCAGTCTCTCTGACACTCCGACACTCCGCAGCGACCCAGACTGATGTCCAGTCTCTCTGACACTCCGCAGTGACCCAGACTGATGTCCTGTCTCTCCGACACTCCGTCACTCCGCAGTGACCCAGACTGATGTCCAGTCTCTCCGACACTCCGCAGTGACCCAGACTGATGTCCAGTCTCTCCGACACTCCGCAGTGACCCAGACTGATGTCCAGTCTCTCCGACACTCCGCAGTGCCCCAGACTGATGTCCAGTCTCTCCAACACTCCGACACTCCGCAGTGACCCAGACTGATATCCAGTCTCTCCGACACTCCGACACTCCGCAGTGCCCCAGACTGATGTCCAGTCTCTCCAACACTCCGACATTCCGCAGTGACCCAGACTGATGTCCAGTCTCTCCGACACTCCGCAGTGCCCCAGACTGATGTCCAGTCTCTCCAACACTCCGACATTCCGCAGTGACCCAGACTGATGTCCTGTCTCTCCGACACTCCGTCACTCCGCAGTGACCCAGACTGATGTCCAGTCTCTCCGACATTCCGCAGTGACCCAGACTGATGTCCAGTCTCTCCGACACTCCACAGTGACCCAGACTGATGTCCAGTCTCTCCGACACTCCGCAGTGCCCCAGACTGATGTCCAGTCTCTCCAACACTCCGACATTCCGCAGTGACCCAGACTGATGTCCAGTCTCTCCGACACTCCGCAGTGACCCAGACTGATATCCAGTCTCTCCGACACTCCGCAGTGACCCAGACTGATGTCCAGTCTCTTCGACACTCCCCAGAGACCCAGACTGATGTCCAGTCTCTCCGACATTCCGAGACCCCGCATTGACCCAGACTGATGTCCAGTCTCTCCGACACTCCGCAGTGACCCAGACTGATGTCCAGTCTCTCTGACACTCCGACACTCCACAGTGACCCAGACTGATGTCCAGTCTCTCCGACACTCCGCAGGGACCCAGACTGATGTCCAGTCTCTCCGACATTCCGAGACCCCGCATTGACCCAGACTGATGTCCAGTCTCTCCGACACTCCGCAGTGACCCAGACTGATGTCCAGTCTCTCTGACACTCCGCAGTGACCCAGACTGATGTCCAGTCTCTCCGACACTCCGCAGTGACCCAGACTGATGTCCAGTCTCTCTGACACTCCGACACTCCGCAGCGACCCAGACTGATGTCCAGTCTCTCTGACACTCCGCAGTGAGCCAGACTGATGTCCTGTCTCTCCGACACTCCGTCACTCCGCAGTGACCCAGACTGATGTCCAGTCTCTCCGACACTCCGCAGTGACCCAGACTGATGTCCAGTCTCTCCGACACTCCGCAGTGACCCAGACTGATGTCCAGTCTCTCCGACACTCCGCAGTGACCCAGACTGATGTCCAGTCTCTCCGACACTCCGACACTCCGCAGTGACCCAGACTGATGTCCAGTCTCTCTGACACTCCGCAGTGACCCAGACTGATGTCCAGTCTCTCCGACACTCCGCAGTGACCCAGACTGATGTCCAGTCTCTCCGACACTCCGACACCCCGCAGTGACCCAGACTGATGTCCAGTCTCTCTGACACTCCGCAGTGACCCAGACTGATGTCCAGTCTCTCCGACACTCCGCAGTGACCCAGACTGATGTCCAGTCTCTCCGACACTCCGCAGTGACCCAGACTGATGTCCAGTCTCTCCGACATTCCGAGACCCCGCATTGACCCAGACTGATGTCCAGTCTCTCCGACACTCCGCAGTGACCCAGACTGATGTCCAGTCTCTCCGACACTCCACAGTGACCCAGACTGATGTCCAGTCTCTCCGACACCCCGCAGTGACCCAGTCTGATGTCCAGTCTCTCTGACACTCCGATACTCCGCAGTGACCCAGACTGATGTCCAGTCTCTCCGACACTCCGCAGTGACCCAGACTGATGTCCAGTCTCTCCGACACTCCACAGTGACCCAGACTGATGTCCAGTCTCTCCGACACTCCGCAGTGACCCAGACTGATGTCCAGAATCTCCGACACTCCGACACACCGCAGTGACCCAGACTATTGTCCAGTCTCTCCGACACTCCGACACTCCGCAGTGACCCAGACTGATGTCCAGTCTCTCCGACACTCCGCAGTGACCCAGACTGATGTCCAGACTCTCCGACACTCCGCAGTGACCCAGACTGATGTCCAGTCTCTCCGACACTCCGCAGTGACCCAGACTGAGGTCCAGTCTCCCCGACACTCCGACATTACGCAGTGAACCAGACTGATGTCCCGACTCTCCGACACTCCGCAGTGACCCAGACCGATGTCCAGTCTCTCCGACACTCCGCAGTGACCCAGACTGATGTCCAGTCTCTCCGACACTCCGCAGTGACCCAGACTGATGTCCAGTCTCTCCGACACTCCGCAGTGACCCAGACTGATGTCCAGTCTCTCCGACACTCCGACACTCCGCAGTGACCCAGACTGATGTCCAGTCTCTCTGACACTCTGCAGTGACCCAGACTGATGTCCAGTCTCTCCGACACTCCGCAGTGACCCAGACTGATGTCCAGTCTCTCCGACACTCCGCAGTGACCCAGACTGATGTCCAGTCTCTCAGACACGACGATGTGTCCCAGAATGATGTCCAGACTCTCCGACGCTCCGCAGGGACCCAGACTAATGTCCAGTCCCTCCGACACTCCGCAGTGACCCAGACTGATGTCCAGTCTCTCCGACACTCCACAGTGACCCAGACTGATATCCAATCTCTCCGACACTCCGCAGTGACCCAGACTGATGTCCAGTCTCTCCGACACTCCGACACTCCGCAGTGACCCAGACTGATATCCAATCTCTCCGACACTCCTCAGTGACCCAGACTGATGTCCAGTCTCTCCGACACTCCGCAGTGACCCAGACTGATGTCCAGTCTCTCAGACACGACGATGTGTCCCAGAATGATGTCCAGTCTCTCCAACAATCCGCAGTGACCCAGACTGATGTCCAGTCCCTCCGACACTCCGCAGTGACCCAGACTGATGTCCAGTCTCTCCGACACTCCGACACTCCTCAGTGACCCAGACTGATGTCCAGTCTCTCCAACAATCCGCAGTGACCCAGACTGATGTCCAGTCCCTCCGACACTCCGCAGTGACCCAGACTGATGTCCAGTCTCTCTGAAATTCCGCAGTGACCCAGACTGATGTCCAGTCTCTCCGACACTCCGACTCTGCGCAGTGACCAAGACCAATGTCCACTTTCTCCGACATTCCGCAGTGACCCAGACTGATGTCCAGACTCTCCGACACTCCGCAGTGACCCAGACTGATGTCCAGTCTCTCCGACACTCCGACATTACGCAGTGAACCAGACTGATGTCCAGTCTCTCCGACATTCCGCAGTGACCCAGACTGATGTCCAGTCTCTCCAACACTCCGACACTCCGCAGTGACCCAGACTGATGTCCAGACTCTCCGACACTCCGCAATGACCCAGACTGAGGTCCAGTCTCCCCGACACTCCGACATTACGCAGTGAACCAGACTGATGTCCAGTCTCTCCGACATTCCGCAGTGACCCAGACTGATGTCCAGTCTCTCCGACACTCCGACACTCCGCAGTGACCCAGACTGAGGTCCAGTCTCTCCGACACTCCGACACTCCGCAGTGACCCAGACTGATGTCCAGTCTCTACGACACTCCGCAGTGACCCAGACTGATGTCCAGACTCTCCGACACTCCGACACTCCGCAGTGACCCAGACTGATGTCCAGTCTCTCCGACACTCCGCAGTGACCCAGACTGATGTCCAGTCTCTCCGACACTCCGCAGTGACCCAGACTGATGTCCAGTCTCTCCGACACTCCGCAGTGACCCAGACTGATGTCCAGTCTCTCCGACACTCCGCAGTGACCCAGACTGAGGTCCAGTCTCCCCGACACTCCGACACTCCGCAGTGACCCAGACTGATGTCCCGACTCTCCGACACTCCGCAGTGACCCAGACCGATGTCCAGTCTCTCCGACACTCCGCAGTGACCCAGACTGATGTCCAGTCTCTCCGACACTCCGCAGTGACCCAGACTGATGTCCAGTCTCTCCGACACTCCGCAGTGACCCAGACTGATGTCCAGTCTCTCCGACACTCCGACACTCCGCAGTGACCCAGACTGATGTCCAGTCTCTCTGACACTCTGCAGTGACCCAGACTGATGTCCAGTCTCTCCGACACTCCGCAGTGACCCAGACTGATGTCCAGTCTCTCCGACACTCCGCAGTGACCCAGACTGATGTCCAGTCTCTCAGACACGACGATGTGTCCCAGAATGATGTCCAGACTCTCCGACGCTCCGCAGGGACCCAGACTAATGTCCAGTCCCTCCGACACTCCGCAGTGACCCAGACTGATGTCCAGTCTCTCCGACACTCCACAGTGACCCAGACTGATATCCAATCTCTCCGACACTCCTCAGTGACCCAGACTGATATCCAATCTCTCCGACACTCCTCAGTGACCCAGACTAATGTCCAGTCCCTCCGACACTCCGCAGTGACCCAGACTGATGTCCAGTCTCTCCGACACTCCACAGTGACCCAGACTGATATCCAATCTCTCCGACACTCCACAGTGACCCAGACTGATATCCAATCTCTCCGACACTCCTCAGTGACCCAGACTGATGTCCAGTCTCTCCGACACTCCGCAGTGACCCAGACTGATGTCCAGTCTCTCCGACACTCCGCAGTGACCCAGAATGATGTCCAGTCTCTCCAACACTCCGCAGTGACCCAGACTGATGTCCAGTCCCTCCGACACTCCGCAGTGACCCAGACTGATGTCCAGTCTCTCCGACACTCCGACTCTGCGCAGTGACCAAGACCAATGTCCACTTTCTCCGACATTCCGCAGTGACCCAGACTGATGTCCAGACTCTCCGACACTCCGCAGTGACCCAGACTGATGTCCAGTCTCTCCGACACTCCGCAATGACCCAGACTGAGGTCCAGTCTCCCCGACACTCCGACATTACGCAGTGACCCAGACTGATGTCCAGTCTCTCCGACACTCCGCAGTGACCCAGACTGATGTCCAGTCTCTCCGACACTCCGACACTCCGCAGTGACCCAGACTGAGGTCCAGTCTCTCCGACACTCCGACACTCCGCAGTGACCCAGACTGATGTCCAGTCTCTACGACACTCCGCAGTGACCCAGACTGATGTCCAGTCTCTCCAACACTCCCACACTCCGCAGTGACCCAGACTGATGTCCAGTCTCTCCGACACCCCGCAGTGACCCAGACTGCTGTCCAGTCTCTCCGACACTCCGCAGTGACCCAGACTGATGTCCAGTCTCTCCGACACTCCGCAGTGACCCAGACTGATGTCCAGTCTCTCCGACACTCCGCAGTGACCCAGACTGATATCCAGTCTCTCCGACACTCCGCAGTGACCCAGACTGATGTCCAGTCTCTCCGACACTCCGACACTCCGCAGTGACCAAGACTGATGTCCAGTCTCTCCGACACTCCGCAGTGACCCAGACTGATGTCCAGTCTCTCCGACACTCCGACACTCCGCAGTGACCAAGACTGATGTCCAGTCTCTCCGACACTCCGCAGTGACCCAGACTGATGTCCAGTCTCTCCGACATTCCGCAGTGACCCAGACTGATGTCCAGTCTCTCCGACACTCCACAGTGACCCAGACTGATGTCCAGTCTCTCCGACATTCCGCAGTGACCCAGACTGATGTCCAGTCTCTCCGACACTCCGCAGTGACCCAGACTGATGTCCAGTCTCTCCGACACTCCGCAGTGACCCAGACTGATATCCAGTCTCTCCGACACTCCGCAGTGACCCAGACTGATGTCCAGTCTCTCCGACACTCCGCAGTGTCCCAGACTGATGTCCAGTCTCTCCGACACTCTGACACTCCGCAGTGACCCAGACTGATGTCCAGTCTCTTCGACACTCCCCAGAGGCCCAGACTGATATCCAGTCTCTCCGACACTCCGCAGTGACCCAGACTGATGTCCAGTCTCTCCGACACTCCGCAGTGTCCCAGACTGATGTCCAGTCTCTCCGACACTCTGACACTCCGCAGTGACCCAGACTGATATCCAGTCTCTCCGACACTCCGCAGGGACCCAGACTGATGTCCAGTCTCTCCGACACTCCGCAGTGACCCAGACTGATGTCCAGTCTCTCCGACATTCCGAGACCCCGCATTGACCCAGACTGATGTCCAGTCTGTCCGACACTCCGCAGTGACCCAGACTGATGTCCAGTCTCTCCGACACTCCGCAGTGACCCAGACTGATGTCCAGTCTCTCCGACATTCCGCAGTGACCCAGACTGATGTCCAGTCTCTCCGACACTCCGCAGTGACCCAGACTGATGTCCAGTCTCTCCGACACTCCGCAGTGACCCAGACTGATGTCCAGTCTCTCCGACATTCCGCAGTGACCCAGACTGATGTCCAGTCTCTCCGAGACTCCGCAGTGACCCAGACTGATGTCCAGTCTCTCCGACACTCCGCAGTGACCCAGACTGATGTCCAGTCTCTCCGACACACCGACACACCGCAGTGACCCAGGCTGATGTCCAGTCTCTCCGACACTCCGCGGTGACCCAGTCTGATGTCCAGTCTCTACGACACTCCGCAGTGACCCAGACTGATGTCCAGTCTCTCCGACACTCCGCAGTGACCCAGACTGATGTCCAGTCTCTCGGACATTCCGCAGTGACCCAGACTGATGTCCTGTCTCTCCGACACTCCGACACTCCGCAGTGACCCAGACTGATATCCAGTCTCTCCGACACTCCGACACTCCGCAGTGACCCAGACTGATGTTCAGTCTCTCCGACATTCCGCAGTGACCCAGACTGATGTCCAGTCTCTCCGACACTCCACAGTGACCCAGACTGATGTCCAGTCTCTCCGACATTCCGCAGTGACCCAGACTGATGTCCAGTCTCTCCGACACTCCGCAGTGACCCAGACTGATGTCCAGTCTCTCCGACATTCCGCAGTGACCCAGACTGATGTCCAGTCTCTCCGACACTCCGACACTCCGCAGTGACCCAGACTGATGTCCAGTCTCTCCGACATTCCGCAGGGACCCAGACTGATGTCCAGTCTCTCCGACACTCCGCATTGACCCAGACTGATGTCCAGTCTCTCCGACACTCCGCAGTGACCCAGACTGATGTCCAGTCTCTCTGACACTCCGACACTCCACAGTGACCCAGACTGATGTCCAGTCTCTCCGACATTCCGACACTCCGCAGTGACCCAGACTGATGTCCAGTCTCTCCGACACTCTGCAGTGACCCAGACTGATGTCCAGTCTCTCCGACACTCCGCAGTGACCCAGACTGGTGTCCAGTCTCTCCGACACTCCGCAGTGACCCAGACTGATGTCCAGTCTCTCCGACACTCCGCAGTGACCCAGACTGATGTCCAGTCTCTCCGACACTCCGCAGTGACCCAGACTGATGTCCAGTCTCTCCGACATTCCGAGACCCCGCATTGACCCAGACTGATGTCCAGTCTCTCCGACACTCCGCAGTGACCCAGACTGATGTCCAGTCTCTCCGACACTCCACAGTGACCCAGACTGATGTCCAGTCTCTCCGACACCCCGCAGTGACCCAGTCTGATGTCCAGTCTCTCTGACACTCCGATACTCCGCAGTGACCCAGACTGATGTCCAGTCTCTCCGACACTCCGACACTCCGCAGTGACCCAGACTGATGTCCAGTCTCTCCGACACTCCGCAGTGACCCAGACTGATGTCCAGACTCTCCGATACTCCGACACTCCGCAGTGACCCAGACTGATGTCCAGACTCTCCGACACTCCGACACACCGCAGTGACCCAGACTAATGTCCAGTCTCTCCGACACTCCGACACTCCGCAGTGACCCAGACTGATGTCCAGTCTCTCCGACACTCCGCAGTGACCCAGACTGATGTCCAGTCTCCCCGACACTCCGACATTACGCAGTGAACCAGACTGATGTCCCGACTCTCCGACACTCCGCAGTGACCCAGACCGATGTCCAGTCTCTCCGACACTCCGCAGTGACCCAGACTGATGTCCAGTCTCTCCGACACTCCGCAGTGACCCAGACTGATGTCCAGTCTCTCCGACACTCCGCAGTGACCCAGACTGATGTCCAGTCTCTCCGACACTCCGACACTCCGCAGTGACCCAGACTGATGTCCAGTCTCTCTGACACTCTGCAGTGACCCAGACTGATGTCCAGTCTCTCCGACACTCCGCAGTGACCCAGACTGATGTCCAGTCTCTCCGACACTCCGCAGTGACCCAGACTGATGTCCAGTCTCTCAGACACGACGATGTGTCCCAGAATGATGTCCAGTCTCTCCGACGCTCCGCAGGGACCCAGACTAATGTCCAGTCCCTCCGACACTCCGCAGTGACCCAGACTGATGTCCAGTCTCTCCGACACTCCACAGTGACCCAGACTGATATCCAATCTCTCCGACACTCCTCAGTGACCCAGACTGATATCCAATCTCTCCGACACTCCTCAGTGACCCAGACTGATGTCCAGTCTCTCCGACACTCCGCAGTGACCCAGACTGATGTCCAGTCTCTCAGACACGACGATGTGTCCCAGAATGATGTCCAGTCTCTCCAACACTCCGCAGTGACCCAGACTGATGTCCAGTCCCTCCGACACTCCGCAGTGACCCAGACTGATGCCCAGTCTCTCCGACACTCCGACACTCCGCAGTGACCCAGACTGATGTCCAGTCTCTCCGACACTCCGACTCTGCGCAATGACCAAGACCAATGTCCACTTTCTCCGACATTCCGCAGTGACCCAGACTGATGTCCAGACTCTCCGACACTCCGCAGTGACCCAGACTGATGTCCAGTCTCTCCGACACTCCGCAATGACCCAGACTGAGGTCCAGTCTCCCCGACACTCCGACATTACGCAGTGAACCAGACTGATGTCCAGTCTCTCCGACATTCCGCAGTGACCCAGACTGATGTCCAGTCTCTCCGACACTCCGACACTCCGCAGTGACCCAGACTGATGTCCAGTCTCTCCGACACTCCGCAGTGACCCAGACTGATGTCCAGTCTCTCCGACACTCCGCAGTGACCCAGACTGATGTCCAGTCTCTCCGACACTCCGACACTCCGCAGTGACCCAGACTGATGTCCAGTCTCTCCGACACTCCGACACTCCGCAGTGACCCAGACTGATGTCCAGTCTCTCCAACACTCCCACACTCCGCAGTGACCCAGACTGATGTCCAGTCTCTCCGACACTCCGCAGTGACCCAGAATGATGTCCAGTCTCTCCGACACCCCGCAGTGACCCAGACTGATGTCCAGTCTCTCCGACACTCCGCAGTGACCCAGACTGATGTCCAGTCTCTCCGACACTCCGACACTCCGCAGTGACCCAGACTGATGTCCAGTCTCTCCGACACTCCGCAGTGACCCAGACTGATGTCCAGTCTCTCCGACATTCCGCAGTGACCCAGACTGATGTCCAGTCTCTCCGACACTCCACAGTGACCCAGACTGATGTCCAGTCTCTCCGACACTCCGCAGTGACCCAGACTGATGTCCAGTCTCTCCGACACTCCGCAGTGACCCAGACTGATATCCAGTCTCTCCGACACTCCGCAGTGACCCAGACTGATGTCCAGTCTCTCCGACACTCCGCAGTGTCCCAGACTGATGTCCAGTCTCTCCGACACTCTGACACTCCGCAGTGACCCAGACTGATGTCCAGTCTCTTCGACACTCCACAGAGACCCAGACTGATGTCCAGTCTCTCCGACACTCCGCAGGGACCCAGACTGATGTCCAGTCTGTCCGACACTCCGCAGTGACCCAGACTGATGTCCAGTCTCTCCGACACTCCGCAGTGACCCAGACTGATGTCCAGTCTCTCCGACATTCCGACACTCCGCAGTGACCCAGACTGATGTCCAGTCTCTCCGACACTCCGCAGTGACCCAGACTGGTGTCCAGTCTCTCCGACACTCCGCAGTGACCCAGACTGATGTCCAGTCTCTCCGACACTCCGCAGTGACCCAGACTGATGTCCAGTCTCTCCGACACTCCGCAGTGACCCAGACTGATGTCCAGTCTCTCCGAAACCCTGCAGTGACCCAGACTGATGTCCAGTCTCTCCGACATTCCGAGACCCCGCATTGACCCAGACTGATGTCCAGTCTCTCCGACACTCCGCAGTGACCCAGACTGATGTCCAGTCTCTCCGACACTCCACAGTGACCCAGACTGATGTCCAGTCTCTCCGACACCCCGCAGTGACCCAGACTGATGTCCAGTCACTCCGACACTCCGACCCTCCGCAGTGACCCAGACTGATGTCCAGTCTCTCCGACACTCCGCAGTGACCCAGTCTGATGTCCAGTCTCTCTGACACTCCGACACTCCGCAGTGACCCAGACTGATGTCCAGTCTCTCCGACACTCCGCAGTGACCCAGACTGGTGTCCAGTCTCTCCGACACTCCGCAGTGACCCAGACAGATGTCCAGTCTCTCCGAAACCCTGCAGTGACCCAGACTGATGTCCAGTCTCTCCAACACTCCGCAGTGACCCAGACTGATGTCCAGTCTCTCCGACATTCCACAGTGACCCAGACTGATGTCCAGTCTCTCCGACACCCCGCAGTGACCCAGTCTGATGTCCAGTCTCTCTGACACTCCGACACTCCGCAGTGACCCAGACTGATGTCCAGACTCTCCGACACTCCGACACACCGCAGTGACCCAGACTGATGTCCAGTCTCTCCGACACTCCGCAGTGACCCAGACTAATGTCCAGTCTCTCCGACACTCCGACACTCCGCAGTGACCCAGACTGATGTCCAGTCTCTCCGACACTCCGCAGTGACCCAGACTGATGTCCAGACTCTCCGACACTCCGCAGTGACCCAGACTGATGTCCAGTCTCTCCGACACTCCGCAGTGACCCAGACTGAGGTCCAGTCTCCCCGACACTCCGACATTACGCAGTGAACCAGACTGATGTCCAGTCTCTCCGACGCTCCGCAGTGACCCAGACTGATGTCCCGACTCTCCGACACTCCGCAGTGACCCAGACCGATGTCCAGTCTCTCCGACACGCCGCAGTGACCCAGACTGATGTCCAGTCTCTCCGACACTCCGCAGTGACCCAGACTGATGTCCAGTCTCTCCGACACTCCGCAGTGACCCAGACTGATGTCCAGTCTCTCCGACACTCCGACACTCCGCAGTGACCCAGACTGATGTCCAGTCTCTCTGACACTCTGCAGTGACCCAGACTGATGTCCAGTCTCTCCGACACTCCGCAGTGACCCAGACTGATGTCCAGTCTCTCCGACACTCCGCAGTGATCCAGACTGATGTCCAGTCTCTCCGAAACTCCGACACTCCACAGTGACCCAGACTGATATCCAATCTCTCCGACACTCCTCAGTGACCCAGACTGATGTCCAGTCTCTCCGACACTCCGCAGTGACCCAGACTGATGTCCAGTCTCTCAGACACGACAATGTGTCCCAGAATGATGTCCAGTCTCTCCGACGCTCCGCAGGGACCCAGACTAATGTCCAGTCCCTCCGACACTCCGCAGTGACCCAGACTGATGTCCAGTCTCTCCGACACTCCACAGTGACCCAGACTGATATCCAATCTCTCCGACACTCCTCAGTGACCCAGACTGATATCCAATCTCTCCGACACTCCTCAGTGACCCAGACTGATGTCCAGTCTCTCCGACACTCCGCAGTGACCCAGACTGATGTCCAGTCTCACCGACACTCCGACACTCCGCAGTGACCCAGACTGATGTCCAGTCTCTCAGACACGACGATGTGTCCCAGAATGATGTCCAGTCTCTCCAACACTCCGCAGTGACCCAGACTGATGTCCAGTCCCTCCGACACTCCGCAGTGACCCAGACTGATGTCCAGTCTCTCCGACACTCCGACACTCCGCAGTGACCCAGACTGATGTCCAGTCTCTCCGACACTCCGACTCTGCGCAGTGACCAAGACCAATGTCCACTTTCTCCGACATTCCGCAGTGACCCAGACTGATGTCCAGACTCTCCGACACTCCGCAGTGACCCAGACTGATGTCCAGTCTCTCCGACACTCCGCAATGACCCAGACTGAGGTCCAGTCTCCCCGACACTCCGACATTACGCAGTGAACCAGACTGATGTACAGTCTCTCCGACACTCCGCAGTGACCCAGACTGATGTCCAGTCTCTCCGACACTCCGACACTCCGCAGTGACCCAGACTGAGGTCCAGTCTCTCCGACATTCCGACACTCCGCAGTGACCCAGACTGATGTCCAGTCTCTCCGACACTCCGCAGTGACCCAGACTGATGTCCAGTCTCTCCGACACTCCGCAGTGACCCAGACTGATGTCCAGTCTCTCCGACACTCCGCAGTGACCCAGAATGATGTCCAGTCTCTCCGACACCCCGCAGTGACCCAGACTGATGTCCAGTCTCTCCGACACTCCGCAGTGACCCAGACTGATGTCCAGTCTCTCCGACACTCCGACACTCCGCAGTGACGCAGACAGATGTCCAGTCTCTCCGACACTCCGACACTCCGCAGTGACCCAGACTGATGTCCAGTCTCACCGACACTCCGACACTCCGCAGTGACCCAGACTGATGTCCAGTCTCTCCAACACTCCCACACTCCGCAGTGAGCCAGACTGATGTCCAGTCTCTCCGACACTCCGACACTCCGCAGTGACCCAGACTGATGTCCAGTCTCTCCGACACTCCGCAGTGACCCAGACTGATATCCAGTCTCTCCGACACTCCGCAGTGACCCAGACTGATGTCCAGTCTCTCCGACACTCCGCAGTGTCCCAGACTGATGTCCAGTCTCTCCGACACTCTGACACTCCGCAGTGACCCAGACTGATGTCCAGTCTCTTCGACACTCCCCAGAGACCCAGACTGATGTCCAGTCTCTCCGACACTCCGCAGGGACCCAGACTGATGTCCAGTCTCTCCGACACTCCGCAGTGACCCAGACTGATGTCCAGTCTCTCCGACATTCCGAGACCCCGCATTGACCCAGACTGATGTCCAGTCTGTCCGACACTCCGCAGTGACCCAGACTGATGTCCAGTCTCTCCGACATTCCGACACTCCGCAGTGACCCAGACTGATGTCCAGTCTCTCCGACACTCCGCAGTGACCCAGACTGGTGTCCAGTCTCTCCGACACTCCGCAGTGACCCAGACTGATGTCCAGTCTCTCCGACACTCCGCAGTGACCCAGACTGATGTCCAGTCTCTCCGACACTCCGCAGTGACCCAGACTGATGTCCAGTCTCTCCGAAACCCTGCAGTGACCCAGACTGATGTCCAGTCTCTCCGACACTCCGCAGTGACCCAGACTGATGTCCAGTCTCTCCGACATTCCGAGACCCCGCATTGACCCAGACTGATGTCCAGTCTCTCCGACACTCCGCAGTGACCCAGACTGATGTCCAGTCACTCCGACACTCCACAGTGACCCAGACTGATGTCCAGTCTCTCCGACACCCCGCAGTGACCCAGTCTGATGTCCAGTCTCTCTGACACTCCGATACTCCGCAGTGACCCAGACTGATGTCCAGTCTCTCCGACACTCCGCAGTGACCCAGACTGATGTCCAGACTCTCCGACACTCCGACACACCGCAGTGACCCAGACTGATGTCCAGTCTCTCCGACACTCCGCAGTGACCCAGACTAATGTCCAGTCTCTCCGACACTCCGACACTCCGCAGTGACCCAGACTGATGTCCAGTCTCTCCGACACTCCGCAGTGACCCAGACTGATGTCCAGACTCTCCGACACTCCGCAGTGACCCAGACTGATGTCCAGTCTCTCCGACACTCCGCAGTGACCCAGACTGAGGTCCAGTCTCCCCGACACTCCGATATTACGCAGTGAACCAGACTGATGTCCAGTCTCTCCGACACTCCGCAGTGACCCAGACTGATGTCCCGACTCTCCGACACTCCGCAGTGACCCAGACCGATGTCCAGTCTCTCCGACACGCCGCAATGACCCAGACTGATGTCCAGTCTCTCCGACACTCCGCAGTGACCCAGACTGATGTCCAGTCTCTCCGACACTCCGCAGTGACCCAGACTGATGTCCAGTCTCTCCGACACTCCGACACTCCGCATTGACCCAGACTGAGGTCCAGTCTCTCCGACACTCCGACACTCCGCAGTGACCCAGACTGATGTCCAGTCTCTACGACACTCCGCAGTGACCCAGACTGATGTCCAGTCTCTCCAACACTCCCACACTCCGCAGTGACCCAGACTGATGTCCAGTCTCTCCGACACTCCGCAGTGACCCAGAATGATGTCCAGTCTCTCCGACACCCCGCAGTGACCCAGACTGCTGTCCAGTCTCTCCGACACTCCGCAGTGACCCAGACTGATGTCCAGTCTCTCCGACACTCCGCAGTGACCCAGACTGATGTCCAGTCTCTCCGACACTCCGACACTCCGCAGTGACCCAGACTGATGTCCAGTCTCTCCGACACTCCGCAGTGACCCAGACTGATGTCCAGTCTCTCCGACATTCCGCAGTGACCCAGACTGATGTCCAGTCTCTCCGACACTCCACAGTGACCCAGACTGATGTCCAGTCTCTCCGACACTCCGCAGTGACCCAGACTGATGTCCAGTCTCTCCGACACTCCGCAGTGACCCAGACTGATATCCAGTCTCTCCGACACTCCGCAGTGACCCAGACTGATGTCCAGTCTCTCCGACACTCCGCAGTGACCCAGACTGATATCCAGTCTCTCCGACACTCCGCAGTGACCCAGACTGATATCCAGTCTCTCCGACACTCCGCAGAGACCCAGACTGATGTCCAGTCTCTCCGACACTCCGCAGTGACCCAGACTGATGTCCAGTCTCTCCGACACTCCGCAGTGACCCAGACTGATGTCCAGTCTCTCCGACATTCCGACACTCCGCAGTGACCCAGACTGATGTCCAGTCTCTCCGACACTCCGCAGTGACCCAGACTGGTGTCCAGTCTCTCCGACACTCCGCAGTGACCCAGACTGATGTCCAGTCTCTCCGACACTCCGCAGTGACCCAGACTGATGTCCAGTCTCTCCGACACTCCGCAGTGACCCAGACTGATGTCCAGTCTCTCCGAAACCCTGCAGTGACCCAGACTGATGTCCAGTCTCTCCGACACTCCGCAGTGACCCAGACTGATGTCCAGTCTGTCCGACATTCCGAGACCCCGCATTGACCCAGACTGATGTCCAGTCTCTCCGACACTCCGCAGTGACCCAGACTGATGTCCAGTCTCTCCGACACTCCACAGTGACCCAGACTGATGTCCAGTCTCTCCGACACCCCGCAGTGACCCAGTCTGATGTCCAGTCTCTCTGACACTCCGATACTCCGCAGTGACCCAGACTGATGTCCAGTCTCTCCGACACTCCGCAGTGACCCAGACTGATGTCCAGACTCTCCGACACTCCGACACACCGCAGTGACCCAGACTGATGTCCAGTCTCTCCGACACTCCGCAGTGACCCAGACTAATGTCCAGTCTCTCCGACACTCCGACACTCCGCAGTGACCCAGACTGATGTCCAGTCTCTCCGACACTCCGCAGTGACCCAGACTGATGTCCAGACTCTCCGACACTCCGCAGTGACCCAGACTGATGTCCAGTCTCTCCGACACTCCGCAGTGACCCAGACTGAGGTCCAGTCTCCCCGACACTCCGACATTACGCAGTGAACCAGACTGATGTCCAGTCTCTCCGACGCTCCGCAGTGACCCAGACTGATGTCCCGACTCTCCGACACTCCGCAGTGACCCAGACCGATGTCCAGTCTCTCCGACACGCCGCAGTGACCCAGACTGATGTCCAGTCTCTCCGACACTCCGACACTCCGCAGTGACCCAGACTGATGTCCAGTCTCTCCGACACTCTGCAGTGACCCAGACTGATGTCCAGTCTCTCCGACACTCCGCAGTGATCCAGACTGATGTCCAGTCTCTCCGAAACTCCGACACTCCACAGTGACCCAGACTGATATCCAATCTCTCCGACACTCCTCAGTGACCCAGACTGATGTCCAGTCTCTCCGACACTCCGCAGTGACCCAGACTGATGTCCAGTCTCTCAGACACGACAATGTGTCCCAGAATGATGTCCAGTCTCTCCGACGCTCCGCAGGGACCCAGACTAATGTCCAGTCCCTCCGACACTCCGCAGTGACCCAGACTGATGTCCAGTCTCTCCGACACTCCACAGTGACCCAGACTGATATCCAATCTCTCCGACACTCCTCAGTGACCCAGACTGATGTCCAGTCTCTCCGACACTCCGCAGTGACCCAGACTGATGTCCAGTCTCTCAGACACGACGATGTGTCCCAGAATGATGTCCAGTCTCTCCAACACTCCGCAGTGACCCAGACCGATGTCCAGTCTCTCCGACACGCCGCAGTGACCCAGACTGATGTCCAGCCTCTCCGACACTCCGCAGTGACCCAGACTGATGTCCAGTCTCTCCGACACTCCGACACTCCGCAGTGACCCAGACTGATGTCCAGTCTCTCTGACACTCTGCAGTGACCCAGACTGATGTCCAGTCTCTCCGCCACTCCGACACTCCGCAGTGACGCAGACTGATGTCCAGTCTCTCCGACACTCCGCAGTGACCCAGACTGATGTCCAGTCTCTCCGACACTCCGCAGTGATCCAGACTGATGTCCAGTCTCTCCGACACTCCAACACTCCGCAGTGACCCAGACTGATGTCCAGTCTCTCCGACACTCCGCAGTGACCCAGACTGATGTCCAGTCTCTCCGACACTCCGCAGTGATCCAGACTGATGTCCAGTCTCTCCGAAACTCCGACACTCCACAGTGACCCAGACTGATATCCAATCTCTCCGACACTCCTCAGTGACCCAGACTGATGTCCAGTCTCTCCGACACTCCGCAGTGACCCAGACTGATGTCCAGTCTCTCAGACACGACAATGTGTCCCAGAATGATGTCCAGTCTCTCCGACGCTCCGCAGGGACCCAGACTAATGTCCAGTCCCTCCGACACTCCGCAGTGACCCAGACTGATGTCCAGTCTCTCCGACACTCCACAGTGACCCAGACTGATATCCAATCTCTCCGACACTCCTCAGTGACCCAGACTGATATCCAATCTCTCCGACACTCCTCAGTGACCCAGACTGATGTCCAGTCTCTCCGACACTCCGCAGTGACCCAGACTGATGTCCAGTCTCTCAGACACGACGATGTGTCCCAGAATGATGTCCAGTCTCTCCAACACTCCGCAGTGACCCAGACTGATGTCCAGTCCCTCCGACACTCCGCAGTGACCCAGACTGATGTCCAGTCTCTCCGACACTCCGACACTCCGCAGTGACCCAGACTGATGTCCAGTCTCTCCGACACTCCGACTCTGCGCAGTGACCAAGACCAATGTCCACTTTCTCCGACATTCCGCAGTGACCCAGACTGATGTCCAGACTCTCCGACACTCCGCAGTGACCCAGACTGATGTCCAGTCTCTCCGACACTCCGCAATGACCCAGACTGACGTCCAGTCTCCCCGACACTCCGAAATTACGCAGTGAACCAGACTGATGTCCAGTCTCTCCGACACTCCGACACTCCGCAGTGACCCAGACTGAGGTCCAGTCTCTCCGACACTCCGACACTCCGCAGTGACCCAGACTGATGTCCAGTCTCTCCGACACTCCGACACTCCGCAGTGACCCAGACTGAGGTCCAGTCTCTCCGACACTCCGACACTCCGCAGTGACCCAGACTGATGTCCAGTCTCTACGACACTCCGCAGTGACCCAGACTGATGTCCAGTCTCTCCAACACTCCCACACTCCGCAGTGACCCAGACTGATGTCCAGTCTCTCCGACACTCCGCAGTGACCCAGAATGATGTCCAGTCTCTCCGACACCCCGCAGTGACCCAGACTGCTGTCCAGTCTCTCCGACACTCCGCAGTGACCCAGACTGATGTCCAGTCTCTCCGACACTCCGACACTCCGCAGTGACGCAGACAGATGTCCAGTCTCTCCGACACTCCGACACTCCGCAGTGACCCAGACTGATGTCCAGTCTCACCGACACTCCGACACTCCGCAGTGACCCAGACTGATGTCCAGTCTCTCCAACACTCCGACACTCCGCAGTGACCCAGACTGATGTCCAGTCTCTCCAACACTCCGCAGTGACCCAGACTGATATCCAGTCTCTCCGACACTCCGCAGTGACCCAGACTGATGTCCAGTCTCTCCAACACTCCCACACTCCGCAGTGAGCCAGACTGATGTCCAGTCTCTCCGACACTCCGACACTCCGCAGTGACCCAGACTGATGTCCAGTCTCTCCGACACTCCGCAGTGACCCAGACTGATATCCAGTCTCTCCGACACTCCGCAGTGACCCAGACTGATGTCCAGTCTCTCCGACACTCCGCAGTGTCCCAGACTGATGTCCAGTCTCTCCGACACTCTGACACTCCGCAGTGACCCAGACTGATGTCCAGTCTCTTCGACACTCCCCAGAGACCCAGACTGATGTCCAGTCTCTCCGACACTCCGCAGGGACCCAGACTGATGTCCAGTCTCTCCGACACTCCGCAGTGACCCAGACTGATGTCCAGTCTCTCCGACATTCCGAGACCCCGCATTGACCCAGACTGATGTCCAGTCTGTCCGACACTCCGCAGTGACCCAGACTGATGTCCAGTCTCTCCGACACTCCGCAGTGACCCAGACTGATGTCCAGTCTCTCCGACATTCCGACACTCCGCAGTGACCCAGACTGATGTCCAGTCTCTCCGACACTCCGCAGTGACCCAGACTGGTGTCCAGTCTCTCCGACACTCCGCAGTGACCCAGACTGATGTCCAGTCTCTCCGACACTCCGCAGTGACCCAGACTGATGTCCAGTCTCTCCGACACTCCGCAGTGACCCAGACTGATGTCCAGTCTCTCCGAAACCCTGCAGTGACCCAGACTGATGTCCAGTCTCTCCGACACTCCGCAGTGACCCAGACTGATGTCCAGTCTCTCCGACATTCCGAGACCCCGCATTGACCCAGACTGATGTCCAGTCTCTCCGACACTCCGCAGTGACCCAGACTGATGTCCAGTCTCTCCGACACTCCACAGTGACCCAGACTGATGTCCAGTCTCTCCGACACCCCGCAGTGACCCAGTCTGATGTCCAGTCTCTCTGACACTCCGATACTCCGCAGTGACCCAGACTGATGTCCAGTCTCTCCGACACTCCGCAGTGACCCAGACTGATGTCCAGACTCTCCGACACTCCGACACACCGCAGTGACCCAGACTGATGTCCAGTCTCTCCGACACTCCGACACTCCGCAGTGACCCAGACTGATGTCCAGTCTCTCCGACACTCCGCAGTGACCCAGACTAATGTCCAGTCTCTCCGACACTCCGACACTCCGCAGTGACCCAGACTGATGTCCAGTCTCTCCGACACTCCGCAGTGACCCAGACTGATGTCCAGACTCTCCGACACTCCGCAGTGACCCAGACTGATGTCCAGTCTCTCCGACACTCCGCAGTGACCCAGACTGAGGTCCAGTCTCCCCGACACTCCGACATTACGCAGTGAACCAGACTGATGTCCAGTCTCTCCGACGCTCCGCAGTGACCCAGACTGATGTCCCGACTCTCCGACACTCCGCAGTGACCCAGACCGATGTCCAGTCTCTCCGACACGCCGCAGTGACCCAGACTGATGTCCAGCCTCTCCGACACTCCGCAGTGACCCAGACTGATGTCCAGTCTCTCCGACACTCCGCAGTGACCCAGACTGATGTCCAGTCTCTCCGACACTCCGACACTCCGCAGTGACCCAGACTGATGTCCAGTCTCTCTGACACTCTGCAGTGACCCAGACTGATGTCCAGTCTCTCCGACACTCCGCAGTGACCCAGACTGATGTCCAGTCTCTCCGACACTCCGCAGTGATCCAGACTGATGTCCAGTCTCTCCGAAACTCCGACACTCCACAGTGACCCAGACTGATATCCAATCTCTCCGACACTCCTCAGTGACCCAGACTGATGTCCAGTCTCTCCGACACTCCGCAGTGACCCAGACTGATGTCCAGTCTCTCAGACACGACAATGTGTCCCAGAATGATGTCCAGTCTCTCCGACGCTCCGCAGGGACCCAGACTAATGTCCAGTCCCTCCGACACTCCGCAGTGACCCAGACTGATGTCCAGTCTCTCCGACACTCCACAGTGACCCAGACTGATATCCAATCTCTCCGACACTCCTCAGTGACCCAGACTGATATCCAATCTCTCCGACACTCCTCAGTGACCCAGACTGATGTCCAGTCTCTCCGACACTCCGCAGTGACCCAGACTGATGTCCAGTCTCTCAGACACGACGATGTGTCCCAGAATGATGTCCAGTCTCTCCAACACTCCGCAGTGACCCAGACTGATGTCCAGTCCCTCCGACACTCCGCAGTGACCCAGACTGATGTCCAGTCTCTCCGACACTCTGACACTCCGCAGTGACCCAGACTGATGTCCAGTCTCTCCGACACTCCGACTCTGCGCAGTGACCAAGACCAATGTCCACTTTCTCCGACATTCCGCAGTGACCCAGACTGATGTCCAGACTCTCCGACACTCCGCAGTGACCCAGACTGATGTCCAGTCTCTCCGACACTCCGCAATGACCCAGACTGACGTCCAGTCTCCCCGACACTCCGACATTACGCAGTGAACCAGACTGATGTCCAGTCTCTCCGACACTCCGCAGTGACCCAGACTGATGTCCAGTCTCTCCGACACTCCGACACTCCGCAGTGACCCAGACTGAGGTCCAGTCTCTCCGACACTCCGACACTCCGCAGTGACCCAGACTGATGTCCAGTCTCTACGACACTCCGCAGTGACCCAGACTGATGTCCAGTCTCTCCAACACTCCCACACTCCGCAGTGACCCAGACTGATGTCCAGTCTCTCCGACACTCCGCAGTGACCCAGAATGATGTCCAGTCTCTCCGACACCCCGCAGTGACCCAGACTGATGTCCAGTCTCTCCGACACTCCGCAGTGACCCAGACTGATGTCCAGTCTCTCCGACACTCCGACACTCCGCAGTGACGCAGACAGATGTCCAGTCTCTCCGACACTCCGACACTCCGCAGTGACCCAGACTGATGTCCAGTCTCACCGACACTCCGACACTCCGCAGTGACCCAGACTGATGTCCAGTCTCTCCGACACTCCCACACTCCGCAGTGACTCAGACTGATGTCCAGTCTCTCCGACATTCCGCAGTGACCCAGACTGATGTCCAGTCTCTCCGACACTCCGACACTCCGCAGTGACCCAGACTGAGGTCCAGTCTCTCCGACACTCCGACACTCCGCAGTGACCCAGACTGATGTCCAGTCTCTACGACACTCCGCAGTGACCCAGACTGATGTCCAGTCTCTCCGACACCCCGCAGTGACCCAGACTGATGTCCAGTCTCTCCAACACTCCCACACTCCGCAGTGACCCAGACTGATGTCCAGTCTCTCCGACACCCCGCAGTGACCCAGACTGCTGTCCAGTCTCTCCGACACTCCGCAGTGACCCAGACTGATGTCCAGTCTCTCCGACACTCCGCAGTGACCCAGACTGATGTCCAGTCTCTCCGACACTCCGCAGTGACCCAGACTGATATCCAGTCTCTCCGACACTCCGCAGTGACCCAGACTGATGTCCAGTCTCTCCGACACTCCGACACTCCGCAGTGACCAAGACTGATGTCCAGTCTCTCCGACACTCCGACACTCCGCAGTGACCAAGACTGATGTCCAGTCTCTCCGACACTCCGCAGTGACCCAGACTGATGTCCAGTCTCTCCGACACTCCACAGTGACCCAGACTGATGTCCAGTCTCTCCGACACTCCGCAGTGACCCAGACTGATGTCCAGTCTCTCCGACATTCCGCAGTGACCCAGACTGATGTCCAGTCTCTCCGACACTCCTCAGTGACCCAGACTGATGTCCAGTCTCTCCGACACTCCGCAGTGACCCAGACTGATATCCAGTCTCTCCGACACTCCGCAGTGACCCAGACTGATGTCCAGTCTCTCCGACACTCCGCAGTGTCCCAGACTGATGTCCAGTCTCTCCGACACTCTGACACTCCGCAGTGACCCAGACTGATGTCCAGTCTCTTCGACACTCCCCAGAGGCCCAGACTGATGTCCAGTCTCTCCGACACTCCGCAGGGACCCAGACTGATGTCCAGTCTCTCCGACACTCCGCAGTGACCCAGACTGATGTCCAGTCTCTCCGACATTCCGAGACCCCGCAGTGACCCAGACTGATGTCCAGTCTCTTCGACACTCCCCAGAGGCCCAGACTGATGTCCAGTCTCTCCGACACTCCGCAGTGACCCAGACTGATGTCCAGTCTCTCCGACACACCGACACACCGCAGTGACCCAGGCTGATGTCCAGTCTCTCCGACACTCCGCGGTGACCCAGTCTGATGTCCAGTCTCTACGACACTCCGCAGTGACCCAGACTGATGTCCAGTCTCTCCGACACTCCGCAGTGACCCAGACTGATGTCCAGTCTCTCGGACATTCCGCAGTGACCCAGACTGATATCCAGTCTCTCCGACACTCCGCAGTGACCCAGACTGATGTCCAGTCTCTCCGACACTCCACAGTGACCCAGACTGATGTCCAGTCTCTCCGACATTCCGCAGTGACCCAGACTGATGTCCAGTCTCTCCGACACTCCACAGTGACCCAGACTGATGTCCAGTCTCTCCGACATTCCGCAGTGACCCAGACTGATGTCCAGTCTCTCCGACACTCCGCAGTGACCCAGACTGATGTCCAGTCTCTCCGACACTCCGCAGTGACCCAGACTGATATCCAGTCTCTCCGACACTCCGCAGTGACCCAGACTGATGTCCAGTCTCTTCGACACTCCCCAGAGACCCAGACTGATGTCCAGTCTCTCCGACATTCCGCAGGGACCCAGACTGATGTCCAGTCTCTCCGACACTCCGCAGTGACCCAGACTGATGTCCAGTCTCTCCGACATTCCGCAGGGACCCAGACTGATGTCCAGTCTCTTCGACACTCTCCAGAGACCCAGACTGATGTCCAGTCTCTCCGACACTCCGCAGGGACCCAGACTGATGTCCAGTCTCTCCGACACTCCGCATTGACCCAGACTGATGTCCAGTCTCTCCGACACTCCGCAGTGACCCAGACTGATGTCCAGTCTCTCTGACACTCCGACACTCCACAGTGACCCAGACTGATGTCCAGTCTCTCCGACATTCCGACACTCCGCAGTGACCCAGACTGATGTCCAGTCTCCCCGACACTCCGCAGTGACCCAGACTGATGTCCAGTCTCTCCGACACTCTGCAGTGACCCAGACTGATGTCCAGTCTCTCCGACACTCCGCAGTGACCCAGACTGGTGTCCAGTCTCTCCGACACTCCGCAGTGACCCAGACTGATGTCCAGTCTCTCCGACACTCCGCAGTGACCCAGACTGATGTCCAGTCTCTCCGACACTCCGCAGTGACCCAGACTGATGTCCAGTCTCTCCGACATTCCGAGACCCCGCATTGACCCAGACTGATGTCCAGTCTCTCCGACACTCCGCAGTGACCCAGACTGATGTCCAGTCTCTCCGACACTCCACAGTGACCCAGACTGATGTCCAGTCTCTCCGACACCCCGCAGTGACCCAGTCTGATGTCCAGTCTCTCTGACACTCCGATACTCCGCAGTGACCCAGACTGATGTCCAGTCTCTCCGACACTCCGACACTCCGCAGTGACCCAGACTGATGTCCAGTCTCTCCGACACTCCGCAGTGACCCAGACTGATGTCCAGACTCTCCGACACTCCGACACACCGCAGTGACCCAGACTAATGTCCAGTCTCTCCGACACTCCGACACTCCGCAGTGACCCAGACTGATGTCCAGTCTCTCCGACACTCCGCAGTGACCCAGACTGATGTCCAGACTCTCCGACACTCCGCAGTGACCCAGACTGATGTCCAGTCTCTCCGACACTCCGCAGTGACCCAGACTGAGGTCCAGTCTCCCCGACACTCCGACATTACGCAGTGAACCAGACTGATGTCCCGACTCTCCGACACTCCGCAGTGACCCAGACCGATGTCCAGTCTCTCCGACACTCCGCAGTGACCCAGACTGATGTCCAGTCTCTCCGACACTCCGCAGTGACCCAGACTGATGTCCAGTCTCTCCGACACTCCGCAGTGACCCAGACTGATGTCCAGTCTCTCCGACACTCCGACACTCCGCAGTGACCCAGACTGATGTCCAGTCTCTCCAACACTCCGCAGTGACCCAGACTGATGTCCAGTCTCTCCGACACTCCGCAGTGACCCAGACTGATGTCCAGTCTCTCCGACACTCCGCAGTGACCCAGACTGATGTCCAGTCTCTCAGACACGACGATGTGTCCCAGAATGATGTCCAGTCTCTCCGACGCTCCGCAGGGACCCAGACTAATGTCCAGTCCCTCCGACACTCCGCAGTGACCCAGACTGATGTCCAGTCTCTCCGACACTCCACAGTGACCCAGACTGATATCCAATCTCTCCGACACTCCTCAGTGACCCAGACTGATATCCAATCTCTCCGACACTCCTCAGTGACCCAGACTGATGTCCAGTCTCTCCGACACTCCGCAGTGACCCAGACTGATGTCCAGTCTCTCCGACACTCCGACACTCCGCAGTGACCCAGACTGATGTCCAGTCCCTCCGACACTCCGCAGTGACCCAGACTGATGCCCAGTCTCTCCGACACTCCGACACTCCGCAGTGACCCAGACTGATGTCCAGTCTCTCCGACACTCCGACTCTGCGCAATGACCAAGACCAATGTCCACTTTCTCCGACATTCCGCAGTGACCCAGACTGATGTCCAGACTCTCCGACACTCCGCAGTGACCCAGACTGATGTCCAGTCTCTCCGACACTCCGCAATGACCCAGACTGAGGTCCAGTCTCCCCGACACTCCGACATTACGCAGTGAACCAGACTGATGTCCAGTCTCTCCGACATTCCGCAGTGACCCAGACTGATGTCCAGTCTCTCCGACACTCCGACACTCCGCAGTGACCCAGACTGATGTCCAGTCTCTCCGACACTCCGCAGTGACCCAGACTGATGTCCAGTCTCTCCGACACTCCGCAGTGACCCAGACTGATGTCCAGTCTCTCCGACACTCCGACACTCCGCAGTGACCCAGACTGATGTCCAGTCTCTCCGACACTCCGACACTCCGCAGTGACCCAGACTGATGTCCAGTCTCTACGACACTCCGCAGTGACCCAGACTGATGTCCAGTCTCTCCAACACTCCCACACTCCGCAGTGACCCAGACTGATGTCCAGTCTCTCCGACACTCCGCAGTGACCCAGAATGATGTCCAGTCTCTCCGACACTCCGCAGTGACCCAGACTGCTGTCCAGTCTCTCCGACACTCCGCAGTGACCCAGACTGATGTCCAGTCTCTCCGACACTCCGCAGTGACCCAGACTGATGTCCAGTCTCTCCGACACTCCGCAGTGACCCAGACTGATGTCCAGTCTCTCCGACACTCCGACACTCCGCAGTGACCCAGACTGATGTCCAGTCTCTCCGACACTCCGCAGTGACCCAGACTGATGTCCAGTCTCTCCGACATTCCGCAGTGACCCAGACTGATGTCCAGTCTCTCCGACACTCCACAGTGACCCAGACTGATGTCCAGTCTCTCCGACATTCCGCAGTGACCCAGACTGATGTCCAGTCTCTCCGACACTCCGCAGTGACCCAGACTGATGTCCAGTCTCTCCGACACTCTGACACTCCGCAGTGACCCAGACTGATGTCCAGTCTCTCCGACACTCCGACACTCCGCAGTGACCCAGACTGATGTCCAGTCTCTCCGACACTCCGCAGTGACCCAGACTGATGTCCAGTCTCTCCGACACTCCGCAGTGACCCAGACTGATATCCAGTCTCTCCGACACTCCGCAGTGTCCCAGACTGATGTCCAGTCTCTCCGACACTCTGACACTCCGCAGTGACCCAGACTGATGTCCAGTCTCTTCGACACTCCCCAGAGACCCAGACTGATGTCCAGTCTCTCCGACACTCCGCAGGGACCCAGACTGATGTCCAGTCTGTCCGACACTCCGCAGTGACCCAGACTGATGTCCAGTCTCTCCGACACTCCGCAGTGACCCAGACTGATGTCCAGTCTCTCCGACATTCCGACACTCCGCAGTGACCCAGACTGATGTCCAGTCTCTCCGACACTCCGCAGTGACCCAGACTGGTGTCCAGTCTCTCCGACACTCCGCAGTGACCCAGACTGATGTCCAGTCTCTCCGACACTCCGCAGTGACCCAGACTGATGTCCAGTCTCTCCGACACTCCGCAGTGACCCAGACTGATGTCCAGTCTCTCCGAAACCCTGCAGTGACCCAGACTGATGTCCAGTCTCTCCGACACTCCGCAGTGACCCAGACTGATGTCCAGTCTCTCCGACATTCCGAGACCCCGCATTGACCCAGACTGATGTCCAGTCTCTCCGACACTCCGCAGTGACCCAGACTGATGTCCAGTCTCTCCGACACTCCACAGTGACCCAGACTGATGTCCAGTCTCTCCGACACCCCGCAGTGACCCAGTCTGATGTCCAGTCTCTCTGACACTCCGACACTCCGCAGTGACCCAGACTGATGTCCAGTCTCTCCGACACTCCGCAGTGACCCAGACTGGTGTCCAGTCTCTCCGACACTCCGCAGTGACCCAGACTGATGTCCAGTCTCTCCGACACTCCGCAGTGACCCAGACTGATGTCCAGTCTCTCCGACACTCCGCAGTGACCCAGACTGATGTCCAGTCTCTCCGAAACCCTGCAGTGACCCAGACTGATGTCCAGTCTCTCCGACACTCCGCAGTGACCCAGACTGATGTCCAGTCTCTCCGACATTCCGAGACCCCGCATTCACCCAGACTGATGTCCAGTCTCTCCGACACTCCGCAGTGACCCAGACTGATGTCCAGTCTCTCCGACACTCCACAGTGACCCAGACTGATGTCCAGTCTCTCCGACACCCCGCAGTGACCCAGTCTGATGTCCAGTCTCTCTGACACTCCGGCACTCCGCAGTGACCCAGACTGATGTCCAGACTCTCCGACACTCCGACACACCGCAGTGACCCAGACTGATGTCCAGTCTCTCCGACACTCCGCAGTGACCCAGACTAATGTCCAGTCTCTCCGACACTCCGACACTCCGCAGTGACCCAGACTGATGTCCAGTCTCTCCGACACTCCGCAGTGACCCAGACTGATGTCCAGACTCTCCGACACTCCGCAGTGACCCAGACTGATGTCCAGTCTCTCCGACACTCCGCAGTGACCCAGACTGAGGTCCAGTCTCCCCGACACTCCGACATTACGCAGTGAACCAGACTGATGTCCAGTCTCTCCGACGCTCCGCAGTGACCCAGACTGATGTCCCGACTCTCCGACACTCCGCAGTGACCCAGACCGATGTCCAGTCTCTCCGACACGCCGCAGTGACCCAGACTGATGTCCAGTCTCTCCGACACTCCGCAGTGACCCAGACTGATGTCCAGTCTGTCCGACACTCCGCAGTGACCCAGACTGATGTCCAGTCTCTCCGACACTCCGACACTCCGCAGTGACCCAGACTGATGTCCAGTCTCTCTGACACTCTGCAGTGACCCAGACTGATGTCCAGTCTCTCCGACACTCCGCAGTGACCCAGACTGATGTCCAGTCTCTCCGACACTCCGCAGTGATCCAGACTGATGTCCAGTCTCTCCGAAACTCCGACACTCCACAGTGACCCAGACTGATATCCAATCTCTCCGACACTCCTCAGTGACCCAGACTGATGTCCAGTCTCTCCGACACTCCGCAGTGACCCAGACTGATGTCCAGTCTCTCAGACACGACAATGTGTCCCAGAATGATGTCCAGTCTCTCCGACGCTCCGCAGGGACCCAGACTAATGTCCAGTCCCTCCGACACTCCGCAGTGACCCAGACTGATGTCCAGTCTCTCCGACACTCCACAGTGACCCAGACTGATATCCAATCTCTCCGACACTCCTCAGTGACCCAGACTGATATCCAATCTCTCCGACACTCCTCAGTGACCCAGACTGATGTCCAGTCTCTCCGACACTCCGCAGTGACCCAGACTGATGTCCAGTCTCTCAGACACGACGATGTGTCCCAGAATGATGTCCAGTCTCTCCAACACTCCGCAGTGACCCAGACTGATGTCCAGTCCCTCCGACACTCCGCAGTGACCCAGACTGATGTCCAGTCTCTCCGACACTCCGACACTCCGCAGTGACCCAGACTGATGTCCAGTCTCTCCGACACTCCGACTCTGCGCAGTGACCAAGACCAATGTCCACTTTCTCCGACATTCCGCAGTGACCCAGACTGATGTCCAGACTCTCCGACACTCCGCAGTGACCCAGACTGATGTCCAGTCTCTCCGACACTCGACACTCCGCAGTGACCCAGACTGAGGCCCAGTCTCCCCGACACTCCGACATTACGCAGTGAACCAGACTGATGTACAGTCTCTCCGACATTCCGCAGTGACCCAGACCGATGTCCAGTCTCACCGACACTCCGCAGTGACCCAGACTGATGTCCAGTCTCTCCGACACTCCGCAGTGACCCAGACTGAGGTCCAGTCTCTCCGACACTCCGACACTCCGCAGTGACCCAGACTGATGTCCAGTCTCTACGACACTCCGCAGTGACCCAGACTGATGTCCAGTCTCTCCAACACTCCCACACTCCGCAGTGACCCAGACAGATGTCCAGTCTCTCGGACACTCCGCAGTGACCCAGACTGATGTCCAGTCTCTCCGACACCCCGCAGTGACCCAGACTGCTGTCCAGTCTCTCCGACACTCCGCAGTGACCCAGACTGATGTCCAGTCTCTCCGACACTCCGACACTCCGCAGTGACGCAGACAGATGTCCAGTCTCTCCGACACTCCGACACTCCGCAGTGACCCAGACTGATGTCCAGTCTCACCGACACTCCGACACTCCGCAGTGACCCAGACTGATGTCCAGTCTCTCCAACACTCCCACACTCCGCAGTGAGCCAGACTGATGTCCAGTCTCTCCGACACTCCGACACTCCGCAGTGACCCAGACTGATGTCCAGTCTCTCCGACACTCCGCAGTGACCCAGACTGATATCCAGTCTCTCCGACACTCCGCAGTGACCCAGACTGATGTCCAGTCTCTCCGACACTCCGCAGTGTCCCAGACTGATGTCCAGTCTCTCCGACACTCTGACACTCCGCAGTGACCCAGACTGATGTCCAGTCTCTTCGACACTCCCCAGAGACCCAGACTGATGTCCAGTCTCTCCGACACTCCGCAGTGACCCAGACTGATGTCCAGTCTCTCCGACACTCCGCAGTGACCCAGACTGATGTCCAGTCTCTCCGACACTCCGCAGTGAACAGACTAATGTCCAGTCTCTCCGACACTCCGCAGGGACCCAGACTGATGTCCAGTCTCTCCGACACTCCGCAGTGACCCAGACTGATGTCCAGTCTCTCCGACACTCCGCAGTGAACAGACTAATGTCCAGTCTCTCTGACACTCCGACACTCCGCAGTGACCCAGACTGATGTCCAGTCTCTCCGACACTCCGACACTCCGCAGTGACCCAGACTGATGTCCAGTCTCTCCGACACTCCGCAGTGACCCAGACTGATGTCCAGTCTCTCCGACACTCCGCAGTGACCCAGACTGATGTCCAGTCTCTCCGACACTCCGACCCTCCGCAGAGACCCAGACTGATGTCCAGTCTCTCCAACACTCCGCAGTGACCCAGACTGATGTCCAGTCTCTCCGACACTCCGCAGTGCCCCAGACTGATGTCCCGTCTCTCCGACACTCCGACACTCCGCAGTGACCCAGACTGATGTCCAGTCTCTCCGACACTCCGCAGTGATCCAGTATGATGTCCAGTCTCTCCGACACTCCGCAGTGAACAGACTAATGTCCAGTCTCTCCGACACTCCGACACTCCGCAGTGACCCAGACTGATGTCCAGTCTCTCTGAAATTCCGCAGCGACCCAGACTGATGTCCAGTCTCTCCGACACTCCGCAGTGACCCAGACTGATGTCCAGTCTCTCCGACACTCCGCAGTGAACAGACTAATGTCCAGTCTCTCCGACACTCCGACACTCCGCAGTGACCCAGACTGATGTCCAGTCTCTCCGACACTGCGCAGTGACCCAGACTGATGTCCAGTCTCTCCGACACTCCGACACTCCACCGTGACCCAGACTGATGTCCAGTCTCTCGGACACTCCGACACTCCGCAGTGACCCAGACTGATGTCCAGTCTCTCGGACACTCCGACACTCCGCAGTGACCCAGACTGATGTCCAGTCTCTCCGACACTCCGCAGTGATCCAGTATGATGTCCAGTCTCTCCTGCACTCCAACACTCCGCAGTAACCCAGACTGATGTCCAGTCTCTCTGACATTCCGCAGTGACCCAGACTGATGTCCAGTCTCTCCGACACTCCGCAGTGACCCAGACTGATGTCCAGTCTCTCCGACACTCCGCAGTGACCCAGACTGATGTCCAGTCGCTCCGACACTCCGCAGTGACCCAGACTGATGTCCAGTCTCTCCAACACTCCGACAATCCGCAGTGACCCAGACTGATGTCCAGTCTCTCCGACACTCCGACACTCCGCAGTGACATAGACTGATGTCCAGTCTCTCCGACACGACGCAGTGTCCCAGACTGATGTCCAGTCTCTCCGACACTCCGCAGTGACCCAGACTGATGTCCAGTCTCTCCGACACTCCAACACTCCGCAGTGACCCAGACTGATGTCCAGTCCCTCCGACACTCCGACACTCCGCAGTGACCCAGACTGATGTCCAGTCTCTCCGACACTCCGCAGTGACCCAGACTGATGTCCAGTCTCTCCGACACTCCGCAGTGACCCAGACTGATGTCCAGTCTCTCCGACACTCCACAGTGACCCAGACTGATGTCCAGTCTCTCCGACACTCCGACCCTCCGCAGTGACCCAGACTGATGTCCAGTCTCTCCGACATTCCGCAGTGACCCAGACTGATGTCCAGTCTCTCCGACACTCCGACACTCTGCAGTGACACAGACCAATGTCCACTCTCTCCGACACTCCGCAGTGACCCAGACTGATGTCTAGTCTTTCCGACACTCCGCAGTGACCCAGACTGATGTCCAGTCTCTCCGACACTCCGACACTCCGCAGTGACCCAGACTGATGTCCAGTCTCTCCGACACTCCGCAGTGACCAAGACTGATGTCCAATCTCTCCGACACTCGGCCCCTCCGCAGTGACCCAGACTGATGTCCAGTCTCTCCGACATTCCGCAGTGACCCAGACTGATGTCCAGTCTCTCCGACACTCCGACACTCCGCAGTGACACAGACCAATGTCCACTCTCTCCGACACTCCGCAGTGAGCCAGACTGATGTCCAGTCTCTCCGACACTCCGCAGTGACCCAGACTGATGTCCAGTCTCTCCGACATTCCGCAGTGACCCAGACTGATGTCCAGTCTCTCCGACACTCCGACACTCTGCAGTGACCCAGGCTGATGTCCAGTCTCTCCGACACTCCGCAGTGATACAGTCTGATGTCCAGTCTCTCCTGCACTCCAACACTCCGCAGTGACCCAGACTGATGTCCAGTCTCTCCGACACTCCGCAGTGACCCAGACTGATGTCCAGTCTCTCTGACATTCCGCAGTGACCCAGACTGATGTCCAGTCTCTCCGACACTCCGCAGTGACCCAGACTGATGTCCAGTCTCTCCGACACTCCGCAGTGAACAGACTAATGACCAGTCTCTCCGACACTCCGCAGTGACACAGACTGATGTCCAGTCTCTCCAACACTCCGACACTCCGCAGTGACCCAGACTGATGTCCAGTCTCTCCGCCACTTCGACACTCCGCAGTGACCCAGACTGATGTCCAGTCTCTCCGTCACTCCGCAGTGACACAGATTGATGTCCAGTCTCTCCAACACTCCGACACTCCGCAGTGACCCAGACTGATGTCCAGTCTCTCCGCCACTCCGACACTCCGCAGTGACCCAGACTGATGTCCAGTCTCTCCGACACTCCGCAGTGACCCAGACTGATGTCCAGTCTCTCCGACACTCCGCAGTGACCCAGACTGATGTCCAGTCTCTCCGACACTCCGCAGTGACCCAGACTGATGTCCAGTCTCTCCGACACTCCGCAGTGACCCAGACTGATGTCCAGTCTCTCCGACACTACGACACTCCGCCGTGACCCAGACTGATGTCCAGTCTCTCCAACACTCCGCAGTGACCCAGACTGATGTCCAGTCTCTCCGACACTCCGCAGTGCCCCAGACTGATGTCCCGTCTCTCTGAAATTCCGCAGTGAGCCAGACTGATGTCCAGTCTCTCCGACACTCCGCAGTGAACAGACTAATGTCCAGTCTCTCCAACACTCCGACACTCCGCAGTGACCCAAACTGATGTCCAGTCTCTCCGACACTCCGCAGTGACCCAGACTGATGTCCAGTCTCTCCGACACTCCGACACTCCGCCGTGACCCAGACTGATGTCCAGTCTCTCCGACACTCCGCAGTGACCCAGACTGATGTCCAGTCTCTCCGACACTCCGACACTCCGCAGTGACCCAGACTGATGTCCAGTCTCTCCGACACTCCGACACTCCGCAGTGACCCAGACTGATGTCCAGTCTCTCCGACACTCCGCAGTGACCCAGACTGATGTCCAGTCTCTCCAACACTCCGCAGTGACCCAGACTGACATCCAGTCTCTCCGACACTACGCAGTGACCCAGACTGATGTCCAGTCTCTCCGACACTCCGACCCTCCGCAGAGACCCAGACTGATGTCCAGTCTCTCCAACACTCCGCAGTGACCCAGACTGATGTCCAGTCTCTCCGACACTCCGCAGTGCCCCAGACTGATGTCCCGTCTCTCTGAAATTCCGCAGTGACCCAGACTGATGTCCAGTCTCTCCGACACTCCGCAGTGACCCAGACTGATGTCCAGTCTCTCCGACACTCCGCAGTGAACAGACTAATGTCCAGTCTCTCCGACACTCCGACACTCCGCAGTGACCCAGACTGATGTCCAGTCTCTCCGACACTCCGCAGTGACCCAGACTGATGTCCAGTCTCTCCGACACTCCGACACTCCGCCGTGACCCAGACTGATGTCCAGTCTCTCGGACACTCCGACACTCCGCAGTGACCCAGACTGATGTCCAGTCTCTCGGACACTCCGACACTCCGCAGTGACCCAGACTGATGTCCAGTCTCTCCGACACTCCGCAGTGATCCAGTATGATGTCCAGTCTCTCCTGCACTCCAACACTCCGCAGTGACCCAGACTGATGTCCAGTCTCTCCGACACTCCGCAGTAACCCAGACTGATGTCCAGTCTCTCTGACATTCCGCAGTGACCCAGACTGATGTCCAGTCTATCCGACACTCCGCAGTGACCCAGACTGATGTCCAGTCTCTCCGACACTCTGCAGTGTCCCAGACTAATGTCCAGTCTCTCCGACACTCCGACACTCCGCAGTGACCCAGACTGATGTCCAGTCGCTCCGACACTCCGCAGTGACCCAGACTGATGTCCAGTCTCTCCAACACTCCGACACTCCGCAGTGACCCAGACTGATGTCCAGTCTCTCCGACACTCCGACACTCCGCAGTGACCCAGATTGATGTCCAGTCTCTCCGACACGACGCAGTGTCCCAGACTGATGTCCAGTCTCTCCGACACTCCGCAGTGACCCAGACTGATGTCCAGTCTCTCCGACACTCCAACACTCCGCAGTGACCCAGACTGATGTCCAGTCCCTCCGAGACTCCGACACTCCGCAGTGACCCAGACTGATGTCCAGTCTCTCCGACACTCCGCAGTGACCCAGACTGATGTCCAGTCTCTCCGACACTCCGCAGTGACCCAGACTGATGTCCAGTCTCTCCGACACTCCACAGTGACCCAGACTGATGTCCAGTCTCTCCGACACTCCGACCCTCCGCAGTGACCCAGACTGATGTCCAGTCTCTCTGACATTCCGCAGTGACCCAGACTGATGTCCAGTCTCTCCGACACTCCGACACTCTGCAGTGACACAGACCAATGTCCACTCTCTCCGACACTCCGCAGTGGCCCAGACTGATGTCTAGTCTCTCCGACACTCCGCAGTGACCCAGACTGATGTCCAGTCTCTCCGACACTCGGACCCTCCGCAGTGACCCAGACTGATGTCCAGTCTCTCCGAAATTCCGCAGTGACCCAGACTGATGTCCAGTCTCTCCGACACTCCGACACTCCGCAGTGACACAGACCAATGTCCACTCTCTCCGACACTCCGCAGTGAGCCAGACTGATGTCCAGTCTCTCCAACACTCCGCAGTGACCCAGACTGATGTCCAGTCTCTCCGACACTCCGACACTCCGCAGTGACCCAGACTGATGTCCAGTCTCTCCAACACTCCGCAGTGACCCAGACTGATGTCCAGTCTCTCCAACACTCCGCAGTGACCCAGACTGATGTCCAGTCTCTCCGACACTCCGACACTCTGCAGTGACCCAGGCTGATGTCCAGTCTCTCCGACACTCCGACACTCCGCAGTGACACAGACCAATGTCCACTCTCTCCGACACTCCGCAGTGAGCCAGACTGATGTCCAGTCTCTCCAACACTCCGCAGTGACCCAGACTGATGTCCAGTCTCTCCGACACTCCGACACTCCGCAGTGACCCAGACTGATGTCCAGTCTCTCCAACACTCCGCAGTGACCCAGACTGATGTCCAGTCTCTCCAACACTCCGCAGTGACCCAGACTGATGTCCAGTCTCCCTAACACTCCGCAGTGACCCAGACTGAGGTCCAGTCTCTCCGACACTCCGCAGTGACCCAGGCTGATGTCCAGTCTCTCCGACACTCCGCAGTGAGCCAGACTGATGTCCAGTCTCTCCAACACTCCGCAGTGACCCAGACTGATGTCCAGTCTCTCCGACACTCCGCCGTGATACAGTCTGATGTCCAGTCTCTCCTGCACTCCAACACTCCGCAGTGACCCAGACTGATGTCCAGTCTCTCCGACACTCCGCAGTGACCCAGACTGATGTCCAGTCTCTCCGACACTCCGCAGTGACCCAGACTGATGTCCAGTCTCTCCGACACTCCACAGTGAACAGACTAATGTCCAGTCTCTCCGACACTCCGCAGTGACCCAGACTGATGTCCAGTCTCTCCGTCACTCCGCAGTGACACAGACTGATGTCCAGTCTCTCCAACACTCCGACACTCCGCAGTGACCCAGACTGATGTCCAGTCTCTCCTGCACTCCAACACTCCGCAGTGACCCAGACTGATGTCCAGTCTCTCTGACATTCCGCAGTGACCCAGACTGATGTCCAGTCTCTCCGACACTCCGCAGTGACCCAGACTGATGTCCAGTCTCTCCGACACTCCACAGTGAACAGACTAATGTCCAGTCTCTCCGACACTCCGCAGTGACCCAGACTGATGTCCAGTCTCTCCGTCACTCCGCAGTGACACAGACTGATGTCCAGTCTCTCCAACACTCCGACACTCCGCAGTGACCCAGACTGATGTCCAGTCTCTCCGCCACTCCGACACTCCGCAGTGACCCAGACTGATGTCCAGACTCTCCGACACGACGCAGTGTCCCAGACTGATGTCCAGTCTCTCCGACACTCCGCAGTGACCCAGACTGATGTCCAGTCTCTCCGACACTCCGACACTCCGCAGTGACCCAGACTGATGTCCAGTCTCTCCGACACTCCGCAGTGACCCAGACTGATGTCCAGTCTCTCCGACACTCCGCAGTGACCCAGACTGATGTCCAGTCTCTCCAACACTCCGCAGTGACCCAGACTGATATCCAGTCTCTCCGACACTCCGCAGTGACCCAGACTGATGTCCAGTCTCTCCGACACTCCGACCCTCCGCAGAGACCCAGACTGATGTCCAGTCTCTCCAACACTCCGCAGTGACCCAGACTGATGTCCAGTCTCTCCGACACTCCGCAGTGCCCCAGACTGATGTCCCGTCTCTCTGAAATTCCGCAGTGAGCCAGACTGATGTCCAGTCTCTCCGACACTCCGCAGTGACCCAGACTGATGTCCAGTCTCTCCGACACTCCGCAGTGAACAGACTAATGTCCAGTCTCTCCAACACTCCGACACTCCGCAGTGACCCAGACTGATGTCCAGTCTCTCCGACACTCCGCAGTGACCCAGACTGATGTCCAGTCTCTCCGACACTCCGACACTCCGACACTCCGCCGTGACCCAGACTGATGTCCAGTCTCTCGGACACTCCGACATTCCGCAGTGACCCAGACTGATGTCCAGTCTCTCCGACACTCCGACACTCCGCAGTGACCCAGGCTGATGTCCAGTCTCTCCGACACTCCGCAGTAACCCAGACTGATGTCCAGTCTCTCTGACATTCCGCAGTGACCCAGACTGATGTCCAGTCTCTCCGACACTCCGCAGTGACCCAGACTGATGTCCCGTCTCTCCGACACTCCGCAGTGTCCCAGACTAATGTCCAGTCTCTCCGACACTCCGACACTCCGCAGTGACCCAGATTGATGTCCAGTCGCTCCGACACTCCGCAGTGACCCAGACTGATGTCCAGTCTCTCCAACACTCCGACACTCCGCAGTGACACAGACTGATGTCCAGTCTCTCCGACACTCCGACACTCCGCAGTGACCCAGACTGATGTCCAGTCTCTCCGACACGACGCAGTGTCCCAGACTGATGTCCAGTCTCTCCGACACTCCGCAGTGACCCAGACTGATGTCCAGTCTCTCCGACACTCCGACACTCCGCAGTGACCCAGACTGATGTCCACTCCCTCCGACACTCCGACACTCCGTAGTGACCCAGACTGATGTCGAGTCTCTCCGACACTCCGCAGTGACCCAGACTGATGTCCAGTCTCTCCGACACTCCGCAGTGACCCAGACTGATGTCCAGTCTCTCCGACACTCCGACACTCCGCAGTGACCCAGACTGATGTCCAGTCTCTCCGACACTCCACAGTGACCCAGACTGATGTCCAGTCTCTCCGACACTCCGACCCTCCGCAGTGACCCAGACTGATGTCCAGTCTCTCCGACATTCCGCAGTGACCCAGACTGATGTCCAGTCTCTCCGACACTCCGACACTCTGCAGTGACACAGACCAATGTCCACTCTCTCCGACACTCCGCAGTGACCCAGACTGATGTCTAGTCTCTCCGACACTCCGCAGTGACCCAGACTGATGTCCAGTCCCTCCGACACTCCGACACTCCGCAGTGACCCAGACTGATGTCCAGTCTCTCCGACACTCCGCAGTGACCCAGACTGATGTCCAGTCTCTCCGAAACTCCGCAGTGACCCAGACTGATGTCCAGTCTCTCCGACACTCGGCCCCTGCGCAGTGACCCAGACTGATGTCCAGTCTCTCCGACATTCCGCAGTGACCCAGACTGATGTCCAGTCTCTCCGACACTCCGACACTCCGCAGTGACACAGACCAATGTCCACTCTCTCCGACACTCCGCAGTGACCCAGACTGATGTCCAGTCTCTCCGACATTCCGCAGTGACCCAGACTGATGTCCAGTCTCTCCGACACTCCGACACTCCGCAGTGTCCCAGACTGATGTCCAGTCTCTCCGACACTCCGACACTCTGCAGTGACCCAGACTGATGTCCAGTCTCTCCGACACTCCGCAGTGATCCAGTCTGATGTCCAGTCTCTCCTGCACTCCAACACTCCGCTGTGACCCAGACTGATGTCCAGTCTCTCCGACACTCCGCAGTGACCCAGACTGATGTCCAGTCTCTCTGACATTCCTCAGTGACCCAGACTGATGTCCAGTCTCTCCGACACTCCGCAGTGACACAGACCAATGTCCACTCTCTCCGACACTCCGCAGTGACCCAGACTGATGTCCAGTCTCTCCGACACTCCGCAGTGTCCCAGACAGATGTCCAGTCTCTCCGACACTCCGACACTCTGCAGTGACCCAGAATGATGTCCAGTCTCTCCGACACTCCGCAGTGACACAGACCAATGTCCACTCTCTCCGACACTCCGCAGTGACCCAGACTGATGTCCAGTCTCTCCGACACTCCGCAGTGATCCAGTCTGATGTCCAGTCTCTCCTGCACTCCAACACTCCGCTGTGACCCAGACTGATGTCCAGTCTCTCCGACACTCCGCAGTGACCCAGACTGATGTCCAGTCTCTCCTGCACTCCAACACTCCGCTGTGACCCAGACTGATGTCCAGTCTCTCCGACACTCCGCAGTGACCCAGACTGATGTCCAGTCTCTCCGACACTCCGCAGTGACCCAGACTGATGTCCAGTCTCTCCAACACTCCGCAGTGACCCAGACTGATGTCCAGTCTCTCCGACACTCCGACACTCTGCAGTGACACAGACCAATGTCCACTCTCTCCGACACTCCGCAGTGACCCAGACTGATGTCTAGTCTCTCCGACACTCCGCAGTGACCCAGACTGATGTCCAGTCCCTCCGACACTCCGACACTCCGCAGTGACCCAGACTGATGTCCAGTCTCTCCGACACTCCGCAGTGACCCAGACTGATGTCCAGTCTCTCCGAAACTCCGCAGTGACCCAGACTGATGTCCAGTCTCTCCGACACTCGGCCCCTGCGCAGTGACCCAGACTGATGTCCAGTCTCTCCGACATTCCGCAGTGACCCAGACTGATGTCCAGTCTCTCCGACACTCCGACACTCCGCAGTGACACAGACCAATGTCCACTCTCTCCGACACTCCGCAGTGACCCAGACTGATGTCCAGTCTCTCCGACATTCCGCAGTGACCCAGACTGATGTCCAGTCTCTCCGACACTCCGACACTCCGCAGTGTCCCAGACTGATGTCCAGTCTCTCCGACACTCCGACACTCTGCAGTGACCCAGACTGATGTCCAGTCTCTCCGACACTCCGCAGTGATCCAGTCTGATGTCCAGTCTCTCCTGCACTCCAACACTCCGCTGTGACCCAGACTGATGTCCAGTCTCTCCGACACTCCGCAGTGACCCAGACTGATGTCCAGTCTCTCTGACATTCCTCAGTGACCCAGACTGATGTCCAGTCTCTCCGACACTCCGCAGTGACACAGACCAATGTCCACTCTCTCCGACACTCCGCAGTGACCCAGACTGATGTCCAGTCTCTCCGACACTCCGCAGTGTCCCAGACAGATGTCCAGTCTCTCCGACACTCCGACACTCTGCAGTGACCCAGAATGATGTCCAGTCTCTCCGACACTCCGCAGTGACACAGACCAATGTCCACTCTCTCCGACACTCCGCAGTGACCCAGACTGATGTCCAGTCTCTCCGACACTCCGCAGTGATCCAGTCTGATGTCCAGTCTCTCCTGCACTCCAACACTCCGCTGTGACCCAGACTGATGTCCAGTCTCTCCGACACTCCGCAGTGACCCAGACTGATGTCCAGTCTCTCCTGCACTCCAACACTCCGCTGTGACCCAGACTGATGTCCAGTCTCTCCGACACTCCGCAGTGACCCAGACTGATGTCCAGTCTCTCCGACACTCCGCAGTGACCCAGACTGATGTCCAGTCTCTCCAACACTCCGCAGTGACCCAGACTGATGTCCAGTCTCTCCGACACTCCGCAGTGACCCAGACTGATGTCCAGTCTCTCCGACACTCCGCAGTGACCCAGACTGATGTCCAGTCTCTCCGACACTCCGACACTCCGCAGTGACCCAGACTGATGTCCAGTCTCTCCGACACTCCGACACTCCGCAGTGACCCAGACTGATGTCCAGTCTCTCCGACACTCCGCAGTGACCCAGACTGATGTCCAGTCTCTCCGACACTCCGCAGTGACCCAGACTGATGTCCAGTCTCTCCAACACTCCGCAGTGACCCAGACTGACATCCAGTCTCTCCGACACTCCGCAGTGACCCAGACTGATGTCCAGTCTCTCCGACACTCCGACCCTCCGCAGAGACCCAGACTGATGTCCAGTCTCTCCAACACTCCGCAGTGACCCAGACTGATGTCCAGTCTCTCCGACACTCCGCAGAGCCCCAGACTGATGTCCCGTCTCTCTGAAATTCCGCAGTGACCCAGACTGATGTCCAGTCTCTCCGACACTCCGCAGTGACCCAGACTGATGTCCAGTCTCTCCGACACTCCGCAGTGAACAGATTAATGTCCAGTCTCTCCGACACTCCGACACTCCGCAGTGACCCAGACTGATGTCCAGTCTCTCCGACACTCCGCAGTGACCCAGACTGATGTCCAGTCTCTCCGACACTCCGACACTCCGCCGTGACCCAGACTGATGTCCAGTTTCTCGGACACTCCGACACTCCGCAGTGACCCAGACTGATGTCCAGTCTCTCGGACACTCCGACACTCCGCAGTGACCCAGACTGATGTCCAGTCTCTCGGACACTCCGACACTCCGCAGTGACCCAGACTGATGTCCAGTCTCTCCTGCACTCCAACACTCCGCAGTGACCCAGACTGATGTCCAGTCTCTCCGACACTCCGCAGTAACCCAGACTGATGTCCAGTCTCTCTGACATTCCGCAGTGACCCAGACTGATGTCCAGTCTCTCCGACACTCCGCAGTGACCCAGACTGATGTCCAGTCTCACCGACACTCCGCAGTGTCCCAGACTAATGTCCAGTCTCTCCGACACTCCGACACTCCGCAGTGACCCAGACTGATGTCCAGTCGCTCCGACACTCCGCAGTGACCCAGACTGATGTCCAGTCTCTCCAACACTCCGACACTCCGCAGTGACCCAGACTGATGTCCAGTCTCTCCAACACTCCGCAGTGACCCAGACTGATGTCCAGTCTCTCCAACACTCCGACACTCCGCAGTGACCCAGACTGATGTCCAGTCTCTCCAACACTCCGACACTCCGCAGTGACCCAGACTGATGTCCAGTCTCTCCGACACTCCGACACTCCGCAGTGACCCAGACTGATGTCCAGTCTCTCCGACACGACGCAGTGTCCCAGACTGATGTCCAGTCTCTCCGACACTCCGCAGTGACCCAGACTGATGTCCAGTCTCTCCGACACTCCAACACTCCGCAGTGACCCAGGCTGATGTCCAGTCCCTCTGACATTCCGCAGTGACCCAGACTGATGTCCAGTCTCTCCGACACTCCGCAGTGACCCAGACTGATGTCCAGTCTCTCCGACACGACGCAGTGTCCCAGACTGATGTCCAGTCTCTCCGACACTCCGCAGTGACCCAGACTGATGTCCAGTCTCTCCGACACTCCAACACTCCGCAGTGACCCAGACTGATGTCCAGTCTCTCTGACATTCCGCAGTGACCCAGACTGATGTCCAGTCTCACCGACACTCCGCAGTGTCCCAGACTAATGTCCAGTCTCTCCGACACTCCGACACTCCGCAGTGACCCAGACTGATGTCCAGTCGCTCCGACACTCCGCAGTGACCCAGACTGATGTCCAGTCTCTCCAACACTCCGACACTCCGCAGTGACCCAGACTGATGTCCAGTCTCTCCGACACTCCGACACTCCGCAGTGACCCAGACTGATGTCCAGTCTCTCCGACACGACGCAGTGTCCCAGACTGATGTCCAGTCTCTCCGACACTCCGCAGTGACCCAGACTGATGTCCAGTCTCTCCGACACTCCGCAGTGACCCAGACTGATGTCCAGTCTCTCCGACACTCCGCAGTGACCCAGACTGATGTCCAGTCTCTCCGACACTCCACAGTGACCCAGACTGATGTCCAGTCTCTCCGACACTCCGACCCTCCGCAGTGACCCAGACTGATGTCCAGTCTCTCCGACATTCCGCAGTGACCCAGACTGATGTCCAGTCTCTCCGACACTCCGACACTCCGCAGTGACCCAGACTGATGTCCAGTCTCTCCGACACTCCGCAGTGACCCAGACTGATGTCCAGTCTCTCCGACACTCCGCAGTGACCCAGACTGATGTCCAGTCTCTCCGACACTCCGCAGTGACCCAGACTGATGCCCAGTCTCTCCGACACTCCGACACTCCGCAGTGACCCAGACTGATGTCCAGTCTATCCGACACTCCGCAGTGACCCAGACTGATGTCCAGTCTCTCCGACACTCGGCCCCTCCGCAGTGACCCAGACTGATGTCCCGTCTCTCCGACATTCCGCAGTGACCCAGACTGATGTCCAGTCTCTCCGACACTCCGACACTCCGCAGTGACACAGACCAATGTCCACTCTCTCCGACACTCCGCAGTGAGCCAGACTGATGTCCAGTCTCTCCGACACTCCGCAGTGACCCAGACTGATGTCCAGTATCTCCGACACTCCGACACTCTGCAGTGACCCAGGCTGATGTCCAGTCTCTCCGACACTCCGCAGTGATACAGTCTGATGTCCAGTCTCTCCTGCACTCCAACACTCCGCAGTGACCCAGACTGATGTCCAGTCTCTCCGACACTCCGCAGTGACCCAGACTGATGTCCAGTCTCTCTGACATTCCGCAGTGACCCAGACTGATGTCCAGTCTCTCCGACACTCCGCAGTGACCCAGACTGATGTCCAGTCTCTCCGACACTCCGCAGTGAACAGACTAATGTCCAGTCTCTCCGACACTCCGCAGTGACCCAGACTGATGTCCAGTCTCTCCGACACTCCGCAGTGACACAGACTGATGTCCAGTCTCTCCAACACTCCGACACTCCGCAGTGACCCAGACTGATGTCCAGTCTCTCCGCCACTCCGACACTCCGCAGTGACCCAGGCTGATGTCCAGTCTCTCCGACATGACGCAGTGTCCCAGACTGATGTCCAGTCTCTCCGACACTCCGCAGTGACCCAGACTGATGTACAGTCTCTCCGACAATACGACACTCCGCAGTGACCCAGACTGATGTCCAGTCTCTCCGACACTCCGACACTCCGCAGTGACCCAGACTGATGTCCAGTCTCTGCGACACTCCGCAGTGACCCAGACTGATGTCCAGTCTCTCCGACACTCCGCAGTGACCCAGACTGATGTCCAGTCTCTCCAACACTCCGCAGTGACCCAGACTGATATCCAGTCTCTCCGACACTCCGCAGTGACCCAGACTGATGTCCAGTCTCTCCGACACTCCGACCCTCCGCAGAGACCCAGACTGATGTCCAGTCTCTCCAACACTCCGCAGTGACCCAGACTGATGTCCAGTCTCTCCGACACTCCGCAGTGCCCCAGACTGATGTCCCGTCTCTCTGAAATTCCGCAGTGAGCCAGACTGATGTCCAGTCTCTCCGACACTCCGCAGTGACCCAGACTGATGTCCAGTCTCTCCGACACTCCGCAGTGAACAGACTAATGTCCAGTCTCTCCAACACTCCGACACTCCGCAGTGACCCAGACTGATGTCCAGTCTCTCCGACACTCCGCAGTGACCCAGACTGATGTCCAGTCTCTCCGACACTACGACACTCCGCCGTGACCCAGACTGATGTCCAGTCTCTCGGACACTCCGACACTCCGCAGTGACCCAGACTGATGTCCAGTCTCTCCGACACTCCGACACTCCGCAGTGACCCAGACTGATGTCCAGTCTCTCCTGCACTCCAACACTCCGCAGTGACCCAGACTGATGTCCAGTCTCTCCGACACTCCAACACTCCGCAGTGACCCAGACTGATGTCCAGTCTCTCCGACACTCCGCAGTAACCCAGACTGATGTCCAGTCTCTCTGACATTCCGCAGTGACCCAGACTGATGTCCAGTCTCTCCGACACTCCGCAGTGACCCAGACTGATGTCCAGTCTCTCCGACACTCCGCAGTGTCCCAGACTAATGTCCAGTCTCTCCGACACTCCGACACTCCGCAGTGACCCAGACTGATGTCCAGTCGCTCCGACACTCCGCAGTGACCCCGACTGATGTCCAGTCTCTCCAACACTCCGACACTCCGCAGTGACACAGACTGATGTCCAGTCTCTCCGACACTCCGACACTCCGCAGTGACCCAGACTGATGTCCAGTCTCTCCGACACGACGCAGTGTCCCAGACTGATGTCCAGTCTCTCCGACACTCCGCAGTGACCCAGACTGATGTCCAGTCTCTCCGACACTCCGACACTCCGCAGTGACCCAGACTGATGTCCAGTCCCTCCGACACTCCGACACTCCGTAGTGACCCAGACTGATGTCCAGTCTCTCCGACACTCCGCAGTGACCCAGACTGATGTCCAGTCTCTCCGACACTCCGCAGTGACCCAGACTGATGTCCAGTCTCTCCGACACTCCGACACTCCGCAGTGACCCAGACTGATGTCCAGTCTCTCCGACACTCCACAGTGACCCAGACTGATGTCCAGTCTCTCCGACACTCCGACCCTCCGCAGTGACCCAGACTGATGTCCAGTCTCTCCGACATTCCGCAGTGACCAAGACTGATGTCCAGTCTCTCCGACACTCCGCAGTGACCCAGACTGATGTCCAGTCTCTCCGACACTCCGCAGTGACCCAGACTGATGTCCAGTCCCTCCGACACTCCGACACTCCGCAGTGACCCAGTCTGATGTCCAGTCTCTCCGACACTCCGCAGTGACCCAGACTGATGTCCAGTCTCTCCGACACTCCGCAGTGACCCAGACTGATGTCCAGTCTCTCCGACACTCGGCCCCTGCGCAGTGACCCAGACTGATGTCCAGTCTCTCCGACATTCCGCAGTGACCCAGACTGATGTCCAGTCTCTCCGACACTCCGACACTCCGCAGTGACACAGACCAATGTCCACTCTCTCCGACATTCCGCAGTGACCCAGATTGATGTCCAGTCTCTCCGACACTCCGCAGTGTCCCAGACTGATGTCCAGTCTCTCCGACACTCCGACACTCTGCAGTGACCCAGACTGATGTCCAGTCTCTCCGACACTCCGCAGTGATCCAGTCTGATGTCCAGTCTCTCCTGCACTCCGCAGTGACCCAGACTGATGTCCAGTCTCTCTGACATTCCTCAGTGACCCAGACTGATGTCCAGTCTCTCCGACACTCCGCAGTGACCCAGACTGATGTCCAGTCTCTCTGACATTCCTCAGTGACCCAGACTGATGTCCAGTCTCTCCGACACTCCGCAGTGACCCAGACTGATGTCCAGTCTCTCCGACACTCCGCAGTGAACAGACTAATGTCCAGTCTCTCCGACACTCCGACACTCCGCAGTGACCCAGACTGATGTCCAGTCTCTCCGACACTCCGCAGTGACCCAGACTGATGCCCAGTCTCTCCGACACTCCGAAACTCCGCAGTGACCCAGACTGATGTCCAGTCTATCCGACACTCCGCAGTGACCCAGACTGATGTCCAGTCTCTCCGACACTCGGCCCCTCCGCAGTGACCCAGACTGATGTCCAGTCTCTCCGACATTCCGCAGTGACCCAGACTGATGTCCAGTCTCTCCGACACTCCGACACTCCGCAGTGACACAGACCAATGTCCACTCTCTCCGACACTCCGCAGTGAGCCAGACTGATGTCCAGTCTCTCCGACACTCCGCAGTGACCCAGACTGATGTCCAGTATCTCCGACACTCCGACACTCTGCAGTGACCCAGGCTGATGTCCAGTCTCTCCGACACTCCGCAGTGATACAGTCTGATGTCCAGTCTCTCCTGCACTCCAACACTCCGCAGTGACCCAGACTGATGTCCAGTCTCTCCGACACTCCGCAGTGACCCAGACTGATGTCCAGTCTCTCTGACATTCCGCAGTGACCCAGACTGATGTCCAGTCTCTCCGACACTCCGCAGTGACCCAGACTGATGTCCAGTCTCTCCGACACTCCGCAGTGAACAGACTAATGTCCAGTCTCTCCGACACTCCGCAGTGACACAGACTGATGTCCAGTCTCTCCAACACTCCGACACTCCGCAGTGACCCAGACTGATGTCCAGTCTCTCCGACACTCCGCAGTGACCCAGACTGATGTCCAGTCTCTCCGACACTCCGCAGTGACACAGACTGATGTCCAGTCTCTCCAACACTCCGACACTCCGCAGTGACCCAGACTGATGTCCAGTCTCTCCGCCACTCCGACACTCCGCAGTGACCCAGACTGATGTCCAGTCTCTCCGACACGACGCAGTGTCCCAGACTGATGTCCAGTCTCTCCGACACTCCGCAGTGACCCAGACTGATGTACAGTCTCTCCGACAATACGACACTCCGCAGTGACCCAGACTGATGTCCAGTCTCTCCGACACTCCGACACTCCGCAGTGACCCAGACTGATGTCCAGTCTCTGCGACACTCCGCAGTGACCCAGACTGATGTCCAGTCTCTCCGACACTCCGCAGTGACCCAGACTGATGTCCAGTCTCTCCAACACTCCGCAGTGACCCAGACTGATATCCAGTCTCTCCGACACTCCGCAGTGACCCAGACTGATGTCCAGTCTCTCCGACACTCCGACCCTCCGCAGAGACCCAGACTGATGTCCAGTCTCTCCAACACTCCGCAGTGACCCAGACTGATGTCCAGTCTCTCCGACACTCCGCAGTGCCCCAGACTGATGTCCCGTCTCTCTGAAATTCCGCAGTGAGCCAGACTGATGTCCAGTCTCTCCGACACTCCGCAGTGACCCAGACTGATGTCCAGTCTCTCCGACACTCCGCAGTGAACAGACTAATGTCCAGTCTCTCCAACACTCCGACACTCCGCAGTGACCCAGACTGATGTCCAGTCTCTCCGACACTCCGCAGTGACCCAGACTGATGTCCAGTCTCTCCGACACTCCGACACTCCGCAGTGACCCAGACTGATGTCCAGTCTCTCCAGCACTCCAACACTCCGCAGTGACCCAGACTGATGTCCAGTCTCTCCGACACTCCAACACTCCGCAGTGACCCAGACTGATGTCCAGTCTCTCCGACACTCCGCAGTAACCCAGACTGATGTCCAGTCTCTCTGACATTCCGCAGTGACCCAGACTGATGTCCAGTCTCTCCGACACTCCGCAGTGACCCAGACTGATGTCCAGTCTCTCCGACACTCCGCAGTGTCCCAGACTAATGTCCAGTCTCTCCGACACTCCGACACTCCGCAGTGACCCAGACTGATGTCCAGTCGCTCCGACACTCCGCAGTGACCCCGACTGATGTCCAGTCTCTCCAACACTCCGACACTCCGCAGTGACACAGACTGATGTCCAGTCTCTCCGACACTCCGACACTCCGCAGTGACCCAGACTGATGTCCAGTCTCTCCGACACGACGCAGTGTCCCAGACTGATGTCCAGTCTCTCCGACACTCCGCAGTGACCCAGACTGATGTCCAGTCTCTCCGACACTCCGACACTCCGCAGTGACCCAGACTGATGTCCAGTCCCTCCGACACTCCGACACTCCGTAGTGACCCAGACTGATGTCCAGTCTCTCCGACACTCCGCAGTGACCCAGACTGATGTCCAGTCTCTCCGACACTCCGCAGTGACCCAGACTGATGTCCAGTCTCTCCGACACTCCGACACTCCGCAGTGACCCAGACTGATGTCCAGTCTCTCCGACACTCCACAGTGACCCAGACTGATGTCCAGTCTCTCCGACACTCCGACCCTCCGCAGTGACCCAGACTGATGTCCAGTCTCTCCGACATTCCGCAGTGACCAAGACTGATGTCCAGTCTCTCCGACACTCCGCAGTGACCCAGACTGATGTCCAGTCTCTCCGACACTCCGCAGTGACCCAGACTGATGTCCAGTCCCTCCGACACTCCGACACTCCGCAGTGACCCAGACTGATGTCCAGTCTCTCCGACACTCCGCAGTGACCCAGACTGATGTCCAGTCTCTCCGACACTCCGCAGTGACCCAGACTGATGTCCAGTCTCTCCGACACTCGGCCCCTGCGCAGTGACCCAGACTGATGTCCAGTCTCTCCGACATTCCGCAGTGACCCAGACTGATGTCCAGTCTCTCCGACACTCCGACACTCCGCAGTGACACAGACCAATGTCCACTCTCTCCGACATTCCGCAGTGACCCAGATTGATGTCCAGTCTCTCCGACACTCCGCAGTGTCCCAGACTGATGTCCAGTCTCTCCGACACTCCGACACTCTGCAGTGACCCAGACTGATGTCCAGTCTCTCCGACACTCCGCAGTGATCCAGTCTGATGTCCAGTCTCTCCTGCACTCCGCAGTGACCCAGACTGATGTCCAGTCTCTCTGACATTCCTCAGTGACCCAGACTGATGTCCAGTCTCTCCGACACTCCGCAGTGACCCAGACTGATGTCCAGTCTCTCTGACATTCCTCAGTGACCCAGACTGATGTCCAGTCTCTCCGACACTCCGCAGTGACCCAGACTGATGTCCAGTCTCTCCGACACTCCGACACTCCGCAGTGACCCAGACTGATGTCCAGTCTCTCCGACACTCCGCAGTGACCCAGACTGATGTCCAGTCTCTCCAACACTCCGACACGCCGCAGTGACCCAGACTGATGTCCAGTCTCTCCGACACGACGCAGTGTCCCAGACTGATGTCCAGTCTCTCCGACACTGCGCAGTGACCCAGACTGATGTCCAGTCTCTCCGACAATACGACACTCCGCAGTGACCCAGACTGATGTCCTGTCTCTCCGACACTCCGACACTCCGCAGTGACCCAGACTGATGTCCAGTCTCTCCGACACTCCGCAGTGACCCAGACTGATGTCCAGTCTCTCTGAAATTCCGCAGTGACCCAGACTGATGTCCAGTCTCTCCGACACTGCGCAGTGACCCAGACTGATGTCCAGTCTCTCCGACAATACGACACTCCGCAGTGACCCAGACTGATGTCCTGTCTCTCCGACACTCCGACACTCCGCAGTGACCCAGACTGATGTCCAGTCTCTCCGACACTCCGCAGTGACCCAGACTGATGTCCAGTCTCTCTGAAATTCCGCAGTGACCCAGACTGATCTCCAGTCTCTCCGACACTCCGCAGTGCCCCAGACTGATGTCCCGTCTCTCCGAAATTCCGCAGTGCCCCAGACTGATGTCCCGTCTCTCTGAAATTCCGCAGTGACCCAGACTGATGTCCAGTCTCTCCGACACTCCGCAGTGACCCAGACTGATGTCCAGTCTCTCCGACACTCCGCAGTGACCCAGACTGATGTCCAGTCTCTCCGACACTCCGACACTCCGCAGTGACCCAGACTGATGTCCAGTCTCTCCAACACTCCGCAGTGACCCAGACTGATGTCCAGTCTCTCCGACACTCCGCAGTATCCCAGACTGTTGTCCAGTCTCTCCGACACTCCGACACTCCGCAGTGACCCAGACTGATGTCCAGTCTCTCGGATACTCCGCAGTGACCCAGACTGATGTCCAGTCTCTCCGACACTCCGCAGTGACCCAGACTGATGTCCAGTCTCTCCAACACTCCGCAGTGACCCAGACTGATGTCCAGTCTCTCGGATACTCCGCAGTGACCCAGACTGATGTCCAGTCTCTCCGACACTCCGCAGTGCCCCAGACTGATGTCCCGTCTCTCCGACACTCCGCAGTGACCCAGACTGATGTCCAGTCTCTCCGACACGATGCAGTGTCCCAGACTGATGTCCAGTCTCTCCGACACTCCGCAGTGACCCAGACTGATGTCCAGTCTCTCCGACAATACGACACTCCGCAGTGACCCAGACTGATGTCCAGTCTCTCCAACACTCCGCAGTGACCCAGACTGATGTCCAGTCTCTCCGACACTCCGCAGTGCCCCAGACTGATGTCCCGTCTCTCTGAAATTCCGCAGTGACCCAGACTGATGTCCAGTCTCTCCAACACTCCGCAGTGACCCAGACTGATGTCCAGTCTCTCCAACACTCCGCAGTGAATAGACTAATGTCCAGTCTCTCCGACACTCCGATACTCCGCAGTGACCCAGACTAATGTCCAGTCTCTCCGACACTCCGACACTCCGCAGTGACCCAGACTGATGTCCAGTCTCTCCGACAATACGACACTCCGCAGTGACCCAGACTGATGTCCAGTCTCTCCGACATTCCGCAGTGACCCAGACTGATGTCCAGTCTCTCCGACACTCCGACACTCCGCAGTGACACAGACCAATGTCCACTCTCTCCGACATTCCGCAGTGACCCAGATTGATGTCCAGTCTCTCCGACACTCCGACACTCTGCAGTGACCCAGACTGATGTCCAGTCTCTCCGACACTCCGCAGTGATCCAGTCTGATGTCCAGTCTCTCCTGCACTCCGCAGTGACCCAGACTGATGTCCAGTCTCTCTGACATTCCTCAGTGACCCAGACTGATGTCCAGTCTCTCCGACACTCCGCAGTGACCCAGACTGATGTCCAGTCTCTCTGACATTCCTCAGTGACCCAGACTGATGTCCAGTCTCTCCGACACTCCGCAGTGACCCAGACTGATGTCCAGTCTCTCCGACACTCCGACACTCCGCAGTGACCCAGACTGATGTCCAGTCTCTCCGACACTCCGCAGTGACCCAGACTGATGTCCAGTCTCTCCAACACTCCGACACGCCGCAGTGACCCAGACTGATGTCCAGTCTCTCCGACACTGCGCAGTGACCCAGACTGATGTCCAGTCTCTCCGACAATACGACACTCCGCAGTGACCCAGACTGATGTCCTGTCTCTCCGACACTCCGACACTCCGCAGTGACCCAGACTGATGTCCAGTCTCTCCGACACTCCGCAGTGACCCAGACTGATGTCCAGTCTCTCTGAAATTCCGCAGTGACCCAGACTGATGTCCAGTCTCTCCGACACTCCGCAGTGACCCAGACTGATGTCCCGTCTCTCTGAAATTCCGCAGTGACCCAGACTGATGTCCAGTCTCTCCGAAATTCCGCAGTGCCCCAGACTGATGTCCCGTCTCTCTGAAATTCCGCAGTGACCCAGACTGATGTCCAGTCTCTCCGACACTCCGCAGTGACCCAGACTGATGTCCAGTCTCTCCGACACTCCGCAGTGACCCAGACTGATGTCCAGTCTCTCCGACACTCCGACACTCCGCAGTGACCCAGACTGATGTCCAGTCTCTCCAACACTCCGCAGTGACCCAGACTGATGTCCAGTCTCTCCGACACTCCGCAGTATCCCAGACTGTTGTCCAGTCTCTCCGACACTCCGACACTCCGCAGTGACCCAGACTGATGTCCAGTCTCTCGGATACTCCGCAGTGACCCAGACTGATGTCCAGTCTCTCCGACACTCCGCAGTGACCCAGACTGATGTCCAGTCTCTCCAACACTCCGCAGTGACCCAGACTGATGTCCAGTCTCTCGGATACTCCGCAGTGACCCAGACTGATGTCCAGTCTCTCCGACACTCCGCAGTGACCCAGACTGATGTCCAGTCTCTCCAACACTCCGCAGTGACCCAGACTGATGTCCAGTCTCTCCGACACTCCGCAGTGCCCCAGACTGATGTCCAGTCTCTCCGACACGATGCAGTGTCCCAGACTGATGTCCAGTCTCTCCGACACTCCGCAGTGACCCAGACTGATGTCCAGTCTCTCCGACAATACGACACTCCGCAGTGACCCAGACTGATGTCCAGTCTCTCCAACACTCCGCAGTGACCCAGACTGATGTCCAGTCTCTCCGACACTCCGCAGTGCCCCAGACTGATGTCCCGTCTCTCTGAAATTCCGCAGTGACCCAGACTGATGTCCAGTCTCTCCAACACTCCGCAGTGACCCAGACTGATGTCCAGTCTCTCCAACACTCCGCAGTGAATAGACTAATGTCCAGTCTCTCCGACACTCCGATACTCCGCAGTGACCCAGACTAATGTCCAGTCTCTCCGACACTCCGACACTCCGCAGTGACCCAGACTGATGTCCAGTCTCTCCGACAATACGACACTCCGCAGTGACCCAGACTGATGTCCAGTCTCTCCAACACTCCGCAGTGACCCAGACTGATGTCCAGTCTCTCCGATACTCCGCAGTGAATAGACTAATGTCCAGTCTCTCCGACACTCCGATACTCCGCAGTGACCCAGACTAATGTCCAGTCTCTCCGACACTCCGACACTCCGCAGTGACCCAAGCTGGAATCGAACCTGAGACCCTGGCGCTGTGAAGCCACAGTGCTATCCACTTGTGCTACCGTGCTGCCCAAATTTAAGAGTACCCAATTCATTTTTTCCAATTAAGGGGCAATTTAGTGTGGCCAATCCACCTAACCTGCACATCTTTGGGCTGTGGAGGCGAAACCCACGCAGACACGGGGAGAATGTGCAAACTCCACACGGACAGTGACCCAGAGCCGGGATCGAACCTGGGACCTCGGTGCCGTGAGGCAGCAATGCTAACCACTGTACCGCCGTGCTGCCCCAACACTCTCCGACACTCCAACACTCCGCAGTGACCCAGACTGATGGCAAGTCTCTCCGACACTCCGCAGTGACCCAGACTGATGTCCAGTCTCTCCGACACTCGGACCCTCCGCAGTGACTCAGACTGATGTCCAGTCTCTCCGACATTCCGCAGTGACCCAGACTGATGTCCAGTCTCTCCGACACTCCGACACTCCGCAGTGACACAGACCAATGTCCACTCTCTCCGACACTCCGCAGTGTCCCAGACTGATGTCCAGTCTCTCCGACACTCTGCAGTGACCCAGACTGATGTCCAGTCTCTCCGACACTCCGCAGTGATCCAGTCTGATGTCCAGTCTCTCCTGCACTCCAACACTCCGCAGTGACCCAGACTGATATCCAGTCTCTCCGACACTCCGCAGTGACCCAGACTGATGTCCAGTCTCTCTGACATTCCGCAGTGACCCAGACTGATGTCCAGTCTCTCCGACACTCCGCAGTGACCCAGACTGATGTCCAGTCTCTCCGACACTCCGCAGTGAACAGATTAATGTCCAGTCTCTCCGACACTCCGACACTCCGCAGTGACCCAGACTGATGTCCAGTCTCTCCAACACTCCGACACTCCGCAGTGACCCAGACTGATGTCCAGTCTCTCCGCCACTCCGACACTCCGCAGTGACCCAGACTGATGTCTAGTCTCTCCGACACGACGCAGTGTCCCAGACTGATGACCAGTCTCTCCGACACTCCGCAGTGACCCAGTCTGATGTCCAGTCTCTCCGACACTCCGACCCTCCGCAGTGACCCAGACTGATGTCCAGTCTCTCCAACACTCCGCAGTGACCCAGACTGATGTCCAGTCTCTCCGACACTCCGCAGTGACCCAGACTGAAGTCCAGTCTCTCCGACACTCCGCAGTGACCCAGACTGATGTCCAGTCTCTCCAACACTCCGCAGTGACCCAGACTGATGTCCAGTCTCTCCGACACTCCGCAGTGCCCCAGACTGATGTCCCGTATCTCCGAAATTCCGCAGTGACCCAGACTGATGTCCAGTCTCTCCGACACTCCGCAGTGAACAGACTAATGTCCAGTCTCTCCGACACTCCGCAGTGACCCAGACTGATGTCCAGTCTCTCCGACACTCCGCAGTGACCCAGACTGATGTCCAGTCTCTACGACACTCCGACACTCCGCAGTGACCCAGACTGATGTCCAGTCTCTCCGACACTCCGACACTCCGCAGTGACCCAGACTGATGTCCAGTCTCTACGACACTCCGACACTCCGCAGTGACCCAGACTGATGTCCAGTCTCTCCGACACTCCGACACTCCGCAGTGACCCAGACTGATGTCCAGTCTCTACGACACTCCGACACTCCGCAGTGACCCAGACTGATGTCCAGTCTCTCCAACACTTCGACATTCCGCAGTGACCCAGACTGATGTCCAGTCTCTCCGACACTCCGACACTCCGCAGTGACCCAGACTGATGTCCAGTCTCTCCGACACTCCGCAGTGAACAGACTAATGTCCAGTCTCTCCGACACTCCGCAGTGACCCAGACTGATGTCCAGTCTCTCCGACATTCCGCAGTGACCCAGACTGATGTCCAGTCTCTCCGACACTCCGACACTCTGCAGTGACACAGACCAATGTCCACTCTCTCCGACACTCCGCAGTGACCCATACTGATGTCTAGTCTCTCCGACACTCCGCAGTGAGCCAGACTGATGTCCAGTCTCTCCGACACTCCAACACTCCGCAGTGACCCAGACTGATATCCAGTCTCTCCGACACTCCGACACTCCGCAGTGACCCAGACTGATGGTAAGTCTCTCCGACACTCCGCAGTGACCCAGACTGATGTCCAGTCTCTCCGACACTCGGACCCTCCGCAGTGACTCAGACTGATGTCCAGTCTCTCCGACATTCCGCAGTGACCCAGACTGATGTCCAGTCTCTCCGACACTCCGACACTCCGCAGTGACACAGACCAATGTCCACTCTCTCCGACACTCTGCAGTGACCCAGACTGATGTCCAGTCTCTCCGACACTCCGCAGTGACCCAGACTGATGTCCAGTCTCTCCGACACTCCGCAGTGAACAGATTAATGTCCAGTCTCTCCGACACTCCGACACTCCGCAGTGACCCAGACTGATGTCCAGTCTCTCCAACACTCCGACACTCCACAGTGACCCAGACTGATGTCCAGTCTCTCCGACACGACGCAGTGTCCCAGACTGATGTCCAGTCTCTCCGACACTCCGCAGTGACCCAGACTGATGTCCAGTCTCTCCGACACTCCGACCCTCCGCAGTGACCCAGACGGATGTCCAGTCTCTCCAACACTCCGCAGTGCCCCAGACTGATGTCCCGTCTCTCTGAAATTCCGCAGTGACCCAGACTGATATCCAGTCTCTCCGACACTCCGACACTCCGCAGTGACCCAGACTGATGTCCAGTCTCTCCGACACTCCGACCCTCCGCAGTGACCCAGACTGATGTCCAGTCGCTCCGACACTCCGACCCTCCGCAGTGACCCAGACTGATGTCCAGTCTCTCCGACACTCCGCAGTGACCCAGACTGATGTCCAGTCTCTCCGACACTCCGACACTCCGCAGTCACCCAGACTGATGTCCAGTCTCTCCAACACTCCGCAGTGACCCAGACTGATGTCCAGTCTCTCCGACACTCCGCAGTGCCCCAGACTGATGTCCCGTCTCTCCGAAATTCCGCAGTGACCCAGACTGATGTCCAGTCTCTCCGACACTCCGATACTCCGCAGTGACCCAGACTGATGTCCAGTCTCTCCAACACTCCGCAGTGACCCAGACTGATGTCCAGTCTCTCCGACACTCCGCAGTGACCCAGACTGTTGTCCAGTCTCTCCGACACTCCGACACTCCGCAGTGACCCAGACTGATGTCCAGTCTCTCCGAAACTCCGCAGTGACCCAGACTGATGTCCAGTCTCTCCGACACTCCGCAGTGACCCAGACTGTTGTCCAGTCTCTCCGACACTCCGACACTCCGCAGTGACCCAGACTGATGTCCAGTCTCTCGGACACTCCGCAGTGACCCAGACTGATGTCCAGTCTCTCCAACACTCCGCAGTGACCCAGACTGATGTCCAGTCTCTCCGACACTCCGCAGTGCCCCAGACTGATGTCCCGTATCTCCGAAATTCCGCAGTGACCCAGACTGATGTCCAGTCTCTCCGACACTCCGCAGTGACCCAGACTGATGTCCAGTCTCTCCGACACTCCGCAGTGACCCAGACTAATGTCCAGTCTCTCCGACACTCCGACACTCCGCAGTGACCCAGACTGATGTCCAGTCTCTCCGACACTCCGACCCTCCGCAGTGACCCAGACTGATGTCCAGTCTCTCCGACACTCCGACCCTCCGCAGTGACCCAGACTGATGTCCAGTCTCTCCGACACTCCGCAGTGACCCAGACTGATGTCCAGTCTCTCCGACACTCCGACACTCCGCAGTCACCCAGACTGATGTCCAGTCTCTCCAACACTCCGCAGTGACCCAGACTGATGTCCAGTCTCTCCGACACTCCGCAGTGCCCCAGACTGATGTCCCGTCTCTCCGAAATTCCGCAGTGACCCAGACTGATGTCCAGTCTCTCCGACACTCCGATACTCCGCAGTGACCCAGACTGATGTCCAGTCTCTCCAACACTCCGCAGTGACCCAGACTGATGTCCAGTCTCTCCGACACTCCGCAGTGACCCAGACTGTTGTCCAGTCTCTCCGACACTCCGACACTCCGCAGTGACCCAGACTGATGTCCAGTCTCTCCGAAACTCCGCAGTGACCCAGACTGATGTCCAGTCTCTCCGACACTCCGCAGTGACCCAGACTGATGTCCAGTCTCTCCGACACTCCGCAGTATCCCAGACTGTTGTCCAGTCTCTCCGACACTCCGACACTCCGCAGTGACCCAGACTGATGTCCAGTCTCTCGGACACTCCGCAGTGACCCAGACTGATGTCCAGTCTCTCCAACACTCCGCAGTGACCCAGACTGATGTCCAGTCTCTCCGACACTCCGCAGTGCCCCAGACTGATGTCCCGTATCTCCGAAATTCCGCAGTGACCCAGACTGATGTCCAGTCTCTCCGACACTCCCCAGTGAACAGACTAATGTCCAGTCTCTCCGACACTCCGACACTCCGCAGTGACCCAGACTGATGTCCAGTCTCTCCGACACTCCGCAGTGACCCAGACTGATGTCCAGTCTCTCCGCCACTCCGACACTCCGCAGTGACCCAGACTGATGTCCAGTCTCTCCGACACTCCGCAGTGACCCAGACTGATGTCCAGTCTCTCCGACATTCCGCAGTGACCCAGACTGATGTCCAGTCTCTCCGACACTCTGCAGTGACACAGACTGATGTCTAGTCTCTCCGCCACTCCGCAGTGAGCCAGACTGATGTCCAGTCTCTCCGACACTCCAACACTCCGCAGTGACCCAGACTGATGTCCAGTCTCTCCGACACTCCGACACTCCGCAGTGACCCAGATTGATGGCAAGTCTCTCCGACACTCCGCAGTGACCCAGACTGATGTCCAGTCTCTCCGACACTCGGACCCTCCGCAGTGACCCAGACTGATGTCCAGTCTCTCCGACATTCCGCAGTGACCCAGACTGATGTCCAGTCTCTCCGACACTCCGACACTCCGCAGTGACACAGAACAATGTCCACTCTCTCCGACACTCCGCAGTGACCCAGACTGATGTCCAGTCTCTCCGACACTCCGCAGTGTCCCAGACTGATGTCCAGTCTCTCCGACACTAAGACACTCTGCAGTGACCCAGACTGATGTCCAGTCTCTCCGACACTCCGCAGTGATCCAGTCTGATGTCCTGTCTCTCCTGCACTCCAACACTCCGCAGTGACCCAGACTGATATCCAGTCTCTCCGACAATACGACACTCCGCAGTGACCCAGACTGATGTCCAGTCTCTCTGACATTCCGCAGTGACCCAGACTGATGTCCAGTCTCTCCGACACTCCGCAGTGACCCAGACTGATGTCCAGTCTCTCCAACACTCCGACACTCCGCAGTGACCCAGACTGATGTCCAGTCTCTCCGCCACTCCGACACTCCGCAGTGACCCAGACTGATGTCCAGTCTCTCCGACACGACGCAGTGTCCCAGACTGATGTCTAGTCTCTCCGACACTCCGCAGTGACCCAGACTGATGTCCAGTCTCTCCGACACTCCGCAGTGCCCCAGACTGATGTCCCGTCTCTCTGAAATTCCGCAGTGACCCAGACTGATGTCCAGTCTCTCCGACACTCCGACCCTCCGCAGTGACCCAGACTGATGTCCAGTCTCTCCAACACTCCGCAGTGACCCAGACTGATGTCCAGTCTCTCTGACACTCCGCAGTGCCCCAGACTGATGTCCAGTCTCTCCGACACTCCGCAGTGAATAGACTAATGTCCAGTCTCTCCGACACTCCGACACTCCGCAGTGACCCAGACTGATGTCCAGTCTCTCCAACACTCCGCAGTGACCCAGACTGATGTCCAGTCTCTCCGACTCTCCGCAGTGAACCAGACTGATGTCCAGTCTCTCCAACACTCCGCAGTGACCCAGACTGATGTCCAGTCTCTCGGACACTCCGCAGTGACCCAGACTGATGTCCAGTCTCTCCGACACTCCGCAGTGACCCAGACTGATGTCCAGTCTCTCCAACACTCCGCAGTGACCCAGACTGATGTCCAGTCTCTCCGACACTCCGCAGTGCCCCAGACTGATGTCCCGTCTCTCCGAAATTCCACAGTGACCCAGACTGATGTCCAATCTCTCCGACACTCCACAGTGAACAGATTAATGTCCAGTCTCGCCGACACTCCGACACTCCGCAGTGACCCAGACTGATGTCCAGTCTCTCCGACACTCCGCAGTGACCCAGACTGATGTCCAGCCTCTCCAACACTTCGACACTCCGCAGTGACCCAGACTGATGTCCAGTCTCTCCGACACCCCGCAGTGACCCAGACTGATGTCCAGTCTCTCCGCCACTCCGACACTCCGCAGTTACCCAGACTGATGTCCAGTCTCTCCGACACTCCGCTGTGACCCAGACTGATGTCCAGTCTCTCCGACACTCCGACACTCCGCAGTGACCCAGACTGATGTCCAGTCTCTCCGACACTCCGACACGCTGCAGAGACACAGACCAATGTCCACTCTCTCCGACAATCCGCAGTGACCCAGACTGATGTCTAGTCTCTCCGACACTCCGCAGTGATCCAGACTGATGTCCAGTCTCTCCGACACTCCGACACTCCGCAGTGACCCAGACTGATGGCAAGTCTCTCCGACACTCCGCAGTGACCCAGACTGATGTCCAGTCTCTCCGACACTCGGACCCTCCGCAGTGACCCAGACTGATGTCCAGTCTCTCCGACATTCCGCAGTGACCCAGACTGATGTCCAGTCTCTCCGACACTCCGACACTCCACAGTGACCCAGACTGATGTCCAGTCTCTCCGACACTCCGACACTCCGCAGTGACCCAGACTGATGTCCAGTCTCTCCGACACTCCGACACTCCGCAGTGACACAGACCAATGTCCACTCTCTCCGACACTCCGCAGTGGCCCAGACTGATGTCCAGTCTCTCCGGCACTCCGCAGTGTCCCAGACTGATGTCCAGTCTCTCCGACACTCCGACACTCTGCAGTGACCCAGGCTGATGTCCAGTCTCTCCGACACTCCGCAGTGATCCAGTCTGATGTCCAGTCTCTCCTGCACTCCAACACTCCGCAGTGACCCAGACTGATATCCAGTCTCTCCGACACTCCGCAGTAACCCAGACTGATGTCCAGTCTCTCTGACATTCCGCAGTGACCCAGACTGATGTCCAGTCTCTCCGTCACTCCGCAGTGACCCAGACTGATGTCCAGGCTCTCCGACACTCCGCAGTGAACAGATTAATGTCCAGTCACTCCGACACTCCGACACTCCGCAGTGACCCAGACTAATGTCCAGTCTCTCCAACACTCCGACACTCCGCAGTGACCCAGACTGATGTCCAGTCTCTCCGCCACTCCGACACTTCGCAGTGACCCAGACTGATGTCCAGTCTCTCCGACACAACGCAGTGTCCCAGACTGATGTCCAGTCTCTCCGACACTCCGCAGTGACCCAGACTGATGTCCAGTCTCTGCGACACTCCGCAGTGACCCAGACTGATGTCCCGTCTCTCTGAAATTCCGCAGTGACCCAGACTGATGTCCAGTCTCTCCGACACTCCGACCCTCCGCAGTGACCCAGACTGATGTCCAGTCTCTCCAACACTCCGCAGTGACCCAGACTGATGTCCAGTCTCTCCGACACTCCGCAGTGACCCAGACTGATGTCCAGTCTCTCCGACACTCCGCAGTGATACAGTCTGATGTCCAGTCTCTCCTGCACTCCAACACTCCGCAGTGACCCAGACTGATGTCCAGTCTCTCCGACACTCCGCAGTGACCCAGACTGATGTCCCGTCTCTCCGAAATTCCGCAGTGACCCAGACTGATGTCCAGTCTCTCCGACACTCCGCAGTGAATAGACTAATGTCCAGTCTCTCCGACACTCCGACACTCCGCAATGACCCAGACTGATGTCCAGTCACTCCAACACTCCGCAGTGACCCAGACTGATGTCCAGTCTCTCCGACACTCCGCAGTGACCCAGACTGATGTCCACTCTCTCCGACACTCCGCAGTGACCCAGACTGTTGTCCAGTCTCTCCGACACTCCGCAGTGACCCAGACTGATGTCCAGTCTCTCGGACACTCCGCAGTGACCCAGACTGATGTCCAGTCTCTCCGACACTCCGCAGTGACCCAGACTGATGTCCAGTCTCTCCAACACTCCGCAGTGACCCAGACTGATGTCCAGTCTCTCCGCCACTCCGACACTCCGCAGTGACCCAGACTGATGTCCAGTCTCTCCGACACTCCGCAGTGACGCAGACTGATGTCCAGTCTCTCCGACACTCCGACACTCCGCAGTGACCCAGACTGATGTCCAGTCTCTCCGACACTCCGCAGTGACCCAGACTGATGTCCAGTCTCTCCGATACTCCGACCCTCCGCAGTGACCCAGACTGATGTCCAGTCTCTCCGACATTCCGCAGTGACCCAGACTGATGTCCAGTCTCTCCGACACTCCGACAGTCTGCAGTGACACAGACCAATGTCCACTCTCTCCGACACTCCGCAGTGACCCAGACTGATGTCCAGTCTCTCCCACACTCCGCAGTGACCCAGACTGATGTCCAGTCTCTCCGACACTCCGACACTCCGCAGTGACCCAGACTGATGTCCAGTCTCTCCGACACTCAGCAGTGACTCAGACTGATGTCCAGTCTCTCCGACACTCCGCAGTGACCCAGACTGATGTCCAGTCTCTCCGACACTCCGCAGTGACCCAGGCTGATGTCCAGTCTCTCCGACACTCCGACACTCCGCAGTGACCCAGACTGATGTCCAGTCTCTCCGACACTCCGCAGTGACCCAGACTGATGTCCAGTCTCTCCGACACTCCGCAGTGACCCAGACTGATGTCCAGTCACTCCGACACTCCGCAGTGAGCCAGACTGATGTCCAGTCTCTCCGACACTCCAACACTCCGCAGTGACCCAGACTGATGTCCAGTCTCTCCGACACTCCGCAGTGACCCAGACTGATGTCCAGTCTCTCCGACACCCGGACCCTCCGCAGTGACCCAGACTGATGTCCAGTCTCTCCGACATTCCGCAGTGACCCAGACTGATGTCCAGTCTCTCCGACACTCCGCAGTGACACAGACCAATGTCCACTCTCTCCGACACTCCGCAGTGACCCAGACTGATGTCCAGTCTCTCCGACACTCCGACACTCTGCAGTGACCCAGACTGATGTCCAGTCTCTCCGACACTCCGCAGTGTCCCAGACTGATGTCCAGTCTCTCCGACACTCCGACACTCTGCAGTGACCCAGACTGATGTCCAGTCTCTCCGACACTCCGCAGTGATCCAGTCTGATGTCCAGTCTCTCCTGCACTCCAACACTCCGCAGTGACCCACACTGATGTCCAGTCTCTCCGACAGTCCGCAGTGACCCAGACTGATGTCCAGTCTCTCTGACACTCCGCAGTGACCCAGACTGATGTCCAGTCTCTGCGACACTCCGCAGTGCCCCAGACTGATGTCCCGTGTCTCTGAAATTCCGCAGTGACCCAATCTGAAGTCCAGTCTCTCCGACACTCCGACACTCCGCAGTGACCCAGACTGATGTCCAGTCTCTCCGACACTCCGACCCTCCGCAGTGACCCAGACTGATGTCCAGTCTCTCCAACACTCCGCAGTGACCCAGACTGATGTCCAGTCTCTCCGACACTCCGCAGTGACCCAGACTGATGTCCCGTCTCTCCGAAATTCCGCAGTGACCCAGACTGATGTCCAGTCTCTCCGACACTCCGCAGTGAATAGACTAATGTCCAGTCTCTCCGACACTCCGACACTCCGCAATGACCCAGACTGATGTCCAGTCTCTCCAACACTCCGCAGTGACCCAGACTGATGTCCAGTCTCTCCGACACTCCGCAGTATCCCAGACTGTTGTCCAGTCTCTCCGACACTCCGCAGTGACCCAGACTGATGTCCAGTCTCTCGGACACTCCGCAGTGACCCAGACTGATGTCCAGTCTCTCCGACACTCCGCAGTGACCCAGACTGATGTCCAGTCTCTCCAACACTCCGCAGTGACCCAGACTGATGTCCAGTCTCTCCGCCACTCCGACACTCCGCAGTGACCCAGACTGAAGTCCAGTCTCTCCGACACTCCGCAGTGACGCAGACTGATGTCCAGTCTCTCCGACACTCCGACACTCCGCAGTGACCCAGACTGATGTCCAGTCTCTCCGACACTCCGCAGTGACCCAGACTGATGTCCAGTCTCTCCGATACTCCGACCCTCCGCAGTGACCCAGACTGATGTCCAGTCTCTCCGACATTCCGCAGTGACCCAGACTGATGTCCAGTCTCTCCGACACTCCGACAGTCTGCAGTGACACAGACCAATGTCCACTCTCTCCGACACTCCGCAGTGACCCAGACTGATGTCCAGTCTCTCCCACACTCCGCAGTGACCCAGACTGATGTCCAGACTCTCCGACACTCTGACACTCCGCAGTGACCCAGACTGATGTCCACTCTCTCCGACAATCCGCAGTGACCCAGACTAATGTCCAGTCTCTCCGACATTCCGACACTCCGCAGTGACCCAGACTGATGTCCACTCTCTCCGACAATCCGCAGTGACCCAGACTGATGTCTAGTCTCTCCGACACTCCGCAGTGACCCAGACTGATGTCCAGTCTCTCCGACACTCCGACACTCCGCAGTGACCCAGACTGATGGCAAGTCTCTCCGACACTCCGCAGTGACCCAGACTGATGTCCAGTCTCTCCGACATTCCGCAGTGACCCAGACTGATGTCAAGTCTCTCCGACACTCCGACACTCCGCAGTGACACAGACCAATGTCCACTCTCTCCGACACTCCGCAGTGACCCAGACTGATGTCCAGTCTCTCCGACACTCCGCAGTGATCCAGTCTTATGTCCAGTCTCTCCTGCACTCCAACACTCCGCAGTGACCCAGACTGATATCCAGTCTCTCCGACACTCCGCAGTGACCCAGACTGATGTCCAGTCTCTCTGACATTCCGCAGTGACCCAGACTGATGTCCAGTCTCTCCGACACTCCGCAGTGACCCAGACTGATGTCCAGTCTCTCCGACACTCCGCAGTGAACAGATTAATGTCCAGTCTCTCCGACACTCCGACACTCCGCAGTGACCCAGACTGATGTCCAGTCTCTCCAACACTCCGACACTCCGCAGTGACCCAGACTGATGTCCAGTCTCTCCGACACGACGCAGTGTCCCAGACTGATGTCCAGTCTCTCCGACACTCCGCAGTGCCCCAGACTGATGTCCCGTCTCTCTGAAATTCCGCAGTGACCCAGACTGAAGTCCAGTCTCTCCGACTCTCCGACACTCCGCAGTGACCCAGACTGATGTCCAGTCTCTCCGACACTCCGACACTCCGCAGTGACCCAGACTGATGTCCAGTCGCTCCGACACTCCGCAGTGACCCAGACTGATGTCCAGTCTCTCCGACACTCCGCAGTATCCCAGACTGTTGTCCAGTCTCTCCGACCCTCCGACACTCCGCAGTGACCCAGACTGATGTCCAGTCTCTCCAACACTCCGCAGTGACCCAGACTGATGTCCAGTCTCTCCGAAATTCCGCAGTGACCCAGACTGATGTCCAATCTCTCCGACACTCCGCAGTGAACAGACTAATGTCCAGTCTCTCCGACACTCCGACACTCCGCAGTGACCCAGACTGATGTCCAGTCTCTCCGACACTCCGCAGTGACCCAGACTGATGTCCAGTCTCTCCGACACTCCGCAGTGACCCAGACTGATGTCCAGCTCTCCGACACTCCGCAGTGACCCAGACTGATGTCCAGTCTCTCCGACACTCCGACACTCCGCAGTGACCCAGACTGATGTCCAGTCTCTCCGACACTCCGCAGTGACCCAGACTGATGTCCAGTCTCTCCGACACTCCGAACCTCCGCAGTGACCCAGACTGATGTCCAGTCTCTCGGACACTCCGCAGTGACCCAGACTGATGTCTAGTCTCTCCGACACTCCGCAGTGAGCCAGACTGATGTCCAGTCTCTCCGACACTCCAACACTCCGCAGTGACCCAGACTGATGTCCAGTCTCTCCGACACTCCGACACTCCGCAGTGACCCAGACTGATGTCCAGTCTCTCCGACACTCCGACACTCCGCAGTGACACAGACCAATGTCCACTCTCTCCGACACTCCGCAGTGGCCCAGACTGATGTCCAGTCTCTCCGGCACTCCGCAGTGTCCCAGACTGATGTCCAGTCTCTCCGACACTCCGACACTCTGCAGTGACCCAGACTGATGTCCAGTCTCTCCGACACTCCGCAGTGATCCAGTCTGATGTCCAGTCTCTCCTGCACTCCAACACTCCGCAGTGACCCAGACTGATATCCAGTCTCTCCGACACTCCGCAGTAACCCAGACTGATGTCCAGTCTCTCTGACATTCCGCAGTGACCCAGACTGATGTCCAGTCTCTCCGTCACTCCGCAGTGACCCAGACTGATGTCCAGGCTCTCCGACACTCCGCAGTGAACAGATTAATGTCCAGTCACTCCGACACTCCGACACTCCGCAGTGACCCAGACTAATGTCCAGTCTCTCCAACACTCCGACACTCCGCAGTGACCCAGACTGATGTCCAGTCTCTCCGCCACTCCGACACTTCGCAGTGACCCAGACTGATGTCCAGTCTCTCCGACACAACGCAGTGTCCCAGACTGATGTCCAGTCTCTCCGACACTCCGCAGTGACCCAGACTGATGTCCAGTCTCTGCGACACTCCGCAGTGCCCCAGACTGATGTCCCGTCTCTCTGAAATTCCGCAGTGACCCAATCTGAAGTCCAGTCTCTCCGACACTCCGACACTCCGCAGTGACCCAGACTGATGTCCAGTCTCTCCGACACTCCGACCCTCCGCAGTGACCCAGACTGATGTCCAGTCTCTCCGACACTCCGACCCTCCGCAGTGACCCAGACTGATGTCCAGTCTCTCCAACACTCCGCAGTGACCCAGACTGATGTCCAGTCTCTCCGACACTCCGCAGTGACCCAGACTGATGTCCCGTCTCTCCGAAATTCCGCAGTGACCCAGACTGATGTCCAGTCTCTCCGACACTCCGCAGTGAATAGACTAATGTCCAGTCTCTCCGACACTCCGACACTCCGCAATGACCCAGACTGATGTCCAGTCACTCCAACACTCCGCAGTGACCCAGACTGATGTCCAGTCTCTCCGACACTCCGCAGTATCCCAGACTGTTGTCCAGTCTCTCCGACACTCCGCAGTGACCCAGACTGATGTCCAGTCTCTCGGACACTCCGCAGTGACCCAGACTGATGTCCAGTCTCTCCGACACTCCGCAGTGACCCAGACTGATGTCCAGTCTCTCCAACACTCCGCAGTGACCCAGACTGATGTCCAGTCTCTCCGCCACTCCGACACTCCGCAGTGACCCAGACTGATGTCCAGTCTCTCCGACACTCCGCAGTGACGCAGACTGATGTCCAGTCTCTCCGACACTCCGACACTCCGCAGTGACCCAGACTGATGTCCAGTCTCTCCGACACTCCGCAGTGACCCAGACTGATGTCCAGTCTCTCCGATACTCCGACCCTCCGCAGTGACCCAGACTGATGTCCAGTCTCTCCGACATTCCGCAGTGACCCAGACTGATGTCCAGTCTCTCCGACACTCCGACAGTCTGCAGTGACACAGACCAATGTCCACTCTCTCCGACACTCCGCAGTGACCCAGACTGATGTCCAGTCTCTCCCACACTCCGCAGTGACCCAGACTGATGTCCAGACTCTCCGACACTCTGACACTCTGCAGTGACCCAGACTGATGTCCACTCTCTCCGACAATCCGCAGTGACCCAGACTGATGTCTAGTCTCTCCGACACTCCGCAGTGACCCAGACTGATGTCCAGTCTCTCTGACATTCCGCAGTGACCCAGACTGATGTCCAGTCTCTCCGACACTCCGCAGTGACCCAGACTGATGTCCAGTCTCTCCGACACTCCGCAGTGAACAGATTAATGTCCAGTCTCTCCGACACTCCGACACTCCGCAGTGACCCAGACTGATGTCCAGTCTCTCCAACACTCCGACACTCCGCAGTGACCCAGACTGATGTCCAGTCTCTCCGACACGACGCAGTGTCCCAGACTGATGTCCAGTCTCTCCGACACTCCGCAGTGACCCAGACTGATGTCCAGTCTCTCCGACACTCCGCACTGCCCCAGACTGATGTCCCGTCTCTCTGAAATTCCGCAGTGACCCAGACTGAAGTCCAGTCTCTCCGACTCTCCGACACTCCGCAGTGACCCAGACTGATGTCCAGTCTCTCCGACACTCCGACACTCCGCAGTGCCCCAGACTGATGTCCCGTCTCTCCGAAATTCCGCAGTGACCCAGACTGGTGTCCAGTCTCTCCGACACTCCGCAGTGACCCAGACTGATGTCCAGTCTCTCCGACACTCCGCAGTGAACAGATTAATGTCCAGTCTCTCCGACACTCCGACACTCCGCAGTGACCCAGACTGATGTCCAGTCTCTCCAACACTCCGACACTCCGCAGTGACCCAGACTGATGTCCAGTCTCTCCGACACGACGCAGTGTCCCAGACTGATGTCCAGTCTCTCCGACACTCCGCAGTGACCCAGACTGATGTCCAGTCTCTCCGACACTCCGCACTGCCCCAGACTGATGTCCCGTCTCTCTGAAATTCCGCAGTGACCCAGACTGAAGTCCAGTCTCTCCGACTCTCCGACACTCCGCAGTGACCCAGACTGATGTCCAGTCTCTCCGACACTCCGACACTCCGCAGTGCCCCAGACTGATGTCCCGTCTCTCCGAAATTCCGCAGTGACCCAGACTGGTGTCCAGTCTCTCCGACACTCCGCAGTGACCCAGACTGATGTCCAGTCTCTCCAACACTCCGCAGTGACCCAGACTGATGTCCAGTCTCTCCGACACTCCGGAGTGACCCAGACTGATGTCCAGTCTCTCCGACACTCCGCAGTATCCCAGACTGTTGTCCAGTCTCTCCGACCCTCCGACACTCCGCAGTGACCCAGACTGATGTCCAGTCTCTCGGACACTCCGCAGTGACCCAGACTGATGTCCAGTCTCTCTGACACTCCGACACTCCGCAGTGACCCAGACTGATGTCCAGTCTCTCCGACACTCCGCAGTGACCCAGACTGATGTCCAGTCTCTCCAACACTCCGCAGTGACCCAGACTGATGTCCAGTCTCTCCGAAATTCCGCAGTGACCCAGACTGATGTCCAGTCTCTCCGACACTCCGCAGTGAACAGACTAATGTCCAGTCTCTCCGACACTCCGACACTCCGCAGTGACCCAGACTGATGTCCAGTCTCTCCGACACTCAGCAGTGACTCAGACTGATGTCCAGTCTCTCCGACACTCCGCAGTGACCCAGACTGATGTCCAGTCTCTCCGACACTCCGCAGTGACCCAGACTGATGTCCAGTCTCTCCGACACTCCGACACTCCGCAGTGACCCAGACTGATGTCCAGTCTCTCCGACACTCCGCAGTGACCCAGACTGATGTCTAGTCTCTCCGACACTCCGCAGTGAGCCAGACTGATGTCCAGTCTCTCCGACACTCCAACACTCCGCAGTGACCCAGACTGATGTCCAGTCTCTCCGACACTCCGCAGTGACCCAGACTGATGTCCAGTCTCTCCGACACCCGGACCCTCCGCAGTGACCCAGACTGATGTCCAGTCTCTCCGACATTCCGCAGTGACCCAGACTGATGTCCAGTCTCTCCGACACTCCGCAGTGACACAGACCAATGTCCACTCTCTCCGACACTCCGCAGTGACCCAGACTGATGTCCAGTCTCTCCGACACTCCGACACTCTGCAGTGACCCAGACTGATGTCCAGTCTCTCCGACACTCCGCAGTGTCCCAGACTGATGTCCAGTCTCTCCGACACTCCGACACTCTGCAGTGACCCAGACTGATGTCCAGTCTCTCCGACACTCCGCAGTGATCCAGACTGATGTCCAGTCTCTCCGACACTCCGCAGTGACCCAGACTGATGTCCAGTCTCTCCTGCACTCCAACACTCCGCAGTGACCCACACTGATGTCCCGTCTCTCCGACACTCCGCAGTGACCCAGACTGATGTCCAGTCTCTCCGACAGTCCGCAGTGACCCAGACTGATGTCCAGTCTCTCTGACACTCCGCAGTGACCCAGACTGATGTCCAGTCTCTGCGACACTCCGCAGTGCCCCAGACTGATGTCCAGTCTCTCCGACACTCCGACACTCCGCAGTGACCCAGACTGATGTCCAGTCTCTCCGACACTCCGACCCTCCGCAGTGACCCAGACTGATGTCCAGTCTCTCCAACACTCCGCAGTGACCCAGACTGATGTCCAGTCTCTCCGACACTCCGCAGTGACCCAGACTGATGTCCCGTCTCTCCGAAATTCCGCAGTGACCCAGACTGATGTCCAGTCTCTCCGACACTCCGCAGTGAATAGACTAATGTCCAGTCTCTCCGACACTCCGACACTCCGCAATGACCCAGACTGATGTCCAGTCTCTCCAACACTCCGCAGTGACCCAGACTGATGTCCAGTCTCTCCGACACTCCGCAGTATCCCAGACTGTTGTCCAGTCTCTCCGACACTCCGCAGTGACCCAGACTGATGTCCAGTCTCTCGGACACTCCGCAGTGACCCAGACTGATGTCCAGTCTCTCCGACACTCCGCAGTGACCCAGACTGATGTCCAGTCTCTCCAACACTCCGCAGTGACCCAGACTGATGTCCAGTCTCTCCGCCACTCCGACACTCCGCAGTGACCCAGACTGAAGTCCAGTCTCTCCGACACTCCGCAGTGACGCAGACTGATGTCCAGTCTCTCCGACACTCCGACACTCCGCAGTGACCCAGACTGATGTCCAGTCTCTCCGACACTCCGCAGTGACCCAGACTGATGTCCAGTCTCTCCGATACTCCGACCCTCCGCAGTGACCCAGACTGATGTCCAGTCTCTCCGACATTCCGCAGTGACCCAGACTGATGTCCAGTCTCTCCGACACTCCGACAGTCTGCAGTGACACAGACCAATGTCCACTCTCTCCGACACTCCGCAGTGACCCAGACTGATGTCCAGTCTCTCCCACACTCCGCAGTGACCCAGACTGATGTCCAGACTCTCCGACACTCTGACACTCTGCAGTGACCCAGACTGATGTCCACTCTCTCCGACAATCCGCAGTGACCCAGACTGATGTCTAGTCTCTCCGACACTCCGCAGTGACCCAGACTGATGTCCAGTCTCTCCGACACTCCGACACTCCGCAGTGACCCAGACTGATGGCAAGTCTCTCCGACACTCCGCAGTGACCCAGACTGATGTCCAGTCTCTCCGACATTCCGCAGTGACCCAGACTGATGTCAAGTCTCTCCGACACTCCGACACTCCGCAGTGACACAGACCAATGTCCACTCTCTCCGACACTCCGCAGTGACCCAGACTGATGTCCAGTCTCTCCGACACTCCGCAGTGATCCAGTCTTATGTCCAGTCTCTCCTGCACTCCAACACTCCGCAGTGACCCAGACTGATATCCAGTCTCTCCGACACTCCGCAGTGACCCAGACTGATGTCCAGTCTCTCTGACATTCCGCAGTGACCCAGACTGATGTCCAGTCTCTCCGACACTCCGCAGTGACCCAGACTGATGTCCAGTCTCTCCGACACTCCGCAGTGAACAGATTAATGTCCAGTCTCTCCGACACTCCGACACTCCGCAGTGACCCAGACTGATGTCCAGTCTCTCCAACACTCCGACACTCCGCAGTGACCCAGACTGATGTCCAGTCTCTCCGACACGACGCAGTGTCCCAGACTGATGTCCAGTCTCTCCGACACTCCGCAGTGCCCCAGACTGATGTCCCGTCTCTCTGAAATTCCGCAGTGACCCAGACTGAAGTCCAGTCTCTCCGACTCTCCGACACTCCGCAGTGACCCAGGCTGATGTCCAGTCTCTCCGACACTCCGACACTCCGCAGTGACACAGACTGATGTCCAGTCTCTCCGACACTCCGCAGTGACCCAGACTGATGTCCAGTCTCTCCGACACTCCGACACTCCGCAGTGACCCAGACTGATGTCCAGTCTCTCCGACACTCCGCAGTGCCCCAGACTGATGTCCCGTCTCTCCGACACTCCGCAGTGCCCCAGACTGATGTCCCGTCTCTCCGAAATTCCGCAGTGACCCAGACTGATGTCCAGTCTCTCCGACACTCCGACACTCCGCAGTGACCCAGACTGATGTCCAGTCTCTCTAACACTCCGCAGTGACCCAGACTGATGTCCAGTCGCTCCGACACTCCGCAGTGACCCAGACTGATGTCCAGTCTCTCCGACACTCCGCAGTATCCCAGACTGTTGTCCAGTCTCTCCGACCCTCCGACACTCCGCAGTGACCCAGACTGATGTCCAGTCTCTCCAACACTCCGCAGTGACCCAGACTGATGTCCAGTCTCTCCGAAATTCCGCAGTGACCCAGACTGATGTCCAATCTCTCCGACACTCCGCAGTGAACAGACTAATGTCCAGTCTCTCCGACACTCCGACACTCCGCAGTGACCCAGACTGATGTCCAGTCTCTCCGACACTCCGCAGTGACCCAGACTGATGTCCAGTCTCTCCGACACTCCGCAGTGACCCAGACTGATGTCCAGCTCTCCGACACTCCGCAGTGACCCAGACTGATGTCCAGTCTCTCCGACACTCCGACACTCCGCAGTGACCCAGACTGATGTCCAGTCTCTCCGACACTCCGCAGTGACCCAGACTGATGTCCAGTCTCTCCGACACTCCGAACCTCCGCAGTGACCCAGACTGATGTCCAGTCTCTCCGACACTCCGACACTCTGCAGTGACACAGACCAATGTCCAGTCTCTCGGACACTCCGCAGTGACCCAGACTGATGTCTAGTCTCTCCGACACTCCGCAGTGAGCCAGACTGATGTCCAGTCTCTCCGACACTCCAACACTCCGCAGTGACCCAGACTGATGTCCAGTCTCTCCGACACTCCGCAGTGACCCAGACTGATGTCCAGTCTCTCCGACACCCGGACCCTCCGCAGTGACCCAGACTGATGTCCAGTCTCTCCGACATTCCGCAGTGACCCAGACTGATGTCCAGTCTCTCCGACACTCCGCAGTGACACAGACCAATGTCCACTCTCTCCGACACTCCGCAGTGACCCAGACTGATGTCCAGTCTCTCCGACACTCCGACACTCTGCAGTGACCCAGACTGATGTCCAGTCTCTCCGACACTCCGCAGTGTCCCAGACTGATGTCCAGTCTCTCCGACACTCCGACACTCTGCAGTGACCCAGACTGATGTCCAGTCTCTCCGACACTCCGCAGTGATCCAGTCTGATGTCCAGTCTCTCCTGCACTCCAACACTCCGCAGTGACCCTCACTGATGTCCAGTCTCTCCGACACTCCGCAGTGACCCAGACTGATGTCCAGTCTCTCTGACATTCCGCAGTGACCCAGACTGATGTCCAGTCTCTCCGACACTCCGCAGTGACCCAGACTGATGTCCAGTCTCTCCGACACTCCGACACTCCGCAGTGACCCAGACTGATGTCCAGTCTCTCCAACACTCCGACACTCCGCAGTGACCCAGACAGATGTCCAGTCTCTCCGACACGACGCAGTGTCCCAGACTGATGTCCAGTCTCTCCGACACTCCGCAGTGACCCAGACTGATGTCCAGTCTCTCCGACAATACGACACTCCGCAGTGACCCAGACTGATGTCCAGTCTCTCCGACACTCCGACACTCCGCAGTGACCCAGTCTGATGTCCAGTCTCTCCGACACTCCGCAGTGACCCAGACTGATGTCCAGTCTCTCCGACACTCCGCAGTGACCCAGACTGATGTCCAGTCTCTCCAACACTCCGCAGTGACCCAGACTGATGTCCAGTCTCTCCGACACTCCGCAGTGACCCAGACTGATGTCCAGTCTCTCCGACACTCCGACACTCCGCAGTGACCCAGACTGATGTCCAGTCTCTCCGACACTCCGACCCTCCGCAGTGACCCAGACTGATGTCCAGTCTCTCCGACACTCCGCAGTGACCCAGACTGATGTCCAGTCTCTCCGACACTCCGACACTCCGCAGTGACCCAGACTGATGTCCAGTCTCTCCAACACTCCGCAGTGACCCAGACTGATGTCCAGTCTCTCCGACACTCCGCAGTGACCCAGACTGAAGTCCCGTCTCTCCGAAATTCCGCAGTGACCCAGACTGATGTCCAGTCTCTCCGACACTCCGACACTCCGCAGTGACCCAGACTGATGTCCAGTCTCTCCAACACTCCGCAGTGACCCAGACTGATGTCCAGTCTCTCCGACACTCCGCAGTGCCCCAGACTGATGTCCAGTCTCTCCGACACTCCGACACTCCGCAGTGACCCAGACTGATGTCCAGTCTCTCCAACACTCCGCAGTGACCCAGACTGATGTCCAGTCTCTCCGACACTCCGCAGTGACCCAGACTGAAGTCCCGTCTCTCCGAAATTCCGCAGTGACCCAGACTGATGTCCAGTCTCTCCGACACTCCGACACTCCGCAGTGACCCAGACTGATGTCCAGTCTCTCCAACACTCCGCAGTGACCCAGACTGATGTCTCGTCTCTCCGAAATTCCGCAGTGACCCAGACTGATGTCCAGTCTCTCCGACACTCCGACACTCCGCAGTGACCCAGACTGATGTCCAGTCTCTCCAACACTCCGCAGTGACCCAGACTGATGTCCAGTCTCTCCGACACTCCCTCACTCTGCAGTGACCCAGATTGATGTCCAGTCTCTCCGACACTCCGACACTCCGCAGTGACCCAGACTGATGTCCAGTCTCTCCGACACTCCGCAGTGACCCAGACTAATGTCCAGTCTCTCCGACACTCCAACACTCCGCAGTGACCCAGACTGATGTCCAGTCTCTCCGACACTCCGCTGTGACCCAGACTGATGTCCAGTCTCTCCGACACTCCGACACTCCGCTGTGACCCAGACTGATGTCCAGTCTCTCCGACACTCCGCAGTGACCCCGACTGATGTCCCGTCTCTCCGAAATTCCGCAGTGACCCAGACTGATGTCCAGTCTCTCCGACACTCCGCAGTGAACAGACTAATGTCCAGTCTCTCCGACACACCGCAGTGACCCAGACTGATGTCCAGTCTCTCCGACACTCCGCAGTGACCCAGACTGATGTCCAGTCTCTCCGACACTCCGCAGTGACCCAGACTGATGTCCAGTCTCTCCGACACTCCGACACTCCGCAGTGACCCAGACTGATGTCCAGTCACTCCGACACTCCGCAGTGACCCAGACTGGTGTCCAGTCTCTCCGACACTCCGCAGTGACCCAGACTGATGTCCAGTCTCTCCGACACTCCGCAGTGTCCCAGACTGATGTCCCGTCTCTCCGACACTCCGCAGTGACCCAGACTGATGTCCAGTCTCTCCAACACTCCGACACTCCGCAGTGACCCAGACTGATGTCCAGTCTCTCCGACACTCCGCAGTGACCCAGACTGATGTCCAGTCTCTCCAACACTCCGACACTCCGCAGTGACCCAGACTGATGTCCAGTCTCTCCGACACGACGCAGTGTCCCAGACTGATGTCCAGTCTCTCCGACACTCCGCAGTGACCCAGACTGATGTCCAGTCTCTCCGACACTCCGACACTCCGCAGTGACCCAGACTGATGTCCAGTCTCTCCGACACTCCGACACTCCGCAGTGACCCAGACTGATGTCCAGTCTCTCCGACACTCCGCAGTGACCCAGACTGATGTCCAGTCTCTCCAACACTCCGCAGTGACCCAGACTGATGTCCAGTCTCTCCGCCACTCCGACACTCCGCAGTGACCCAGACTGATGTCCAGTCTCTCCGACACGACGCAGTGTCCCAGACTGATGTCAAGTCTCTCCGAGACTCCGCAGTGACCCAGACTGATGTCCAGTCTCTCCGACACGACGCAGTGTCCCAGACTGATGTCCAGTCTCTCCGACACTCCGCAGTGACCCAGACTGATGTCCAGTCTCTCCGACACTCCGACACTCCGCAGTGACCCAGACTGATGTCCAGTCTCTCCGACACTCCGACACTCCGCAGTGACCCAGACTGATGTCCAGTCTCTCCGACACTCCGCAGTGACCCAGACTGATGTCCAGTCTCTCCGACACTCCGCAGTGACCCAGACTGATGTCCAGTCTCTCCGACACTCCGCAGTGACCCAGACTGATGTCCAGTCTCTCCGACACTCCGACCCTCCGCAGTGACCCAGACTGATGTCCAGTCTCTCCAACACTCCGCAGTGACCCAGACTGATGTCCAGTCTCTCCGACACTCCGCAGTGCCCCAGACTGATGTCCCGTCTCTCCGAAATTCCGCAGTGACCCAGACTGATGTCCAGTCTCTCCGACACTCCGCAGTGACCCAGACTGATGTCCAGTCTCTCCGACACTCCGCAGTGACCCAGACTGATGTCCAGTCTCTCCGACACTCCGACACTCCGCAGTGACCCAGACTGATGTCCAGTCTCTCCGACACTCCGACCCTCCACAGTGACCCAGACTGATGTCCAGTCTCTCCAACACTCCGCAGTGACCCAGACTGATGTCCAGTCTCTCCGACACTCCGCAGTGCCCCAGACTGATGTCCCGTCTCTCCGAAATTCCGCAGTGACCCAGACTGATGTCCAGTCTCTCCGACACTCCGTCACTCCGCTGTGACGCAGACTGATGTCCAGTCTCTACGACACTCCGCAGTGACCCAGACTGATGTCCAGTCTCTCCGACACTCCGCAGTGACCCAGACTAATGTCCAGTCTCTCCAACACTCCGCAGGGACCCAGACTGATGTCCAGTTTCTCCGACACTCCGCAGTGACCCAGACTGATGTCCAGTCTCTCCGATACTCCGAACCTCCACAGTGACCCAGACTGATGTCCAGTCTCTCCAACACTCCGCAGTGACCCAGACTGATGTCCAGTCTCTCCGACACTCCGACCCTCCACAGTGACCCAGACTGATGTCCAGTCTCTCCAACACTCCGCAGTGACCCAGACTGATGTCCAGTCTCTCCGACACTCCGCAGTGCCCCAGACTGATGTCCCGTCTCTCCGAAATTCCGCAGTGACCCAGACTGATGTCCAGTCTCTCCGACACTCCGACACTCCGCAGTGACCCAGACTGATGTCCAGTCTCTCCGACACTCCGACCCTCCGCAGTGACCCAGACTTATGTCCAGTCTCTCCAACACTCCGCAGTGACCCAGACTGATGTCCAGTCTCTCCGACACTCCGCAGTGCCCCAGACTGATGTCCAGTCTCTCCGACACTCCGACACTCCGCAGTGACCCAGACTGATGTCCAGTCTCTCCGGAATTCCGCAGTGACCCAGACTGATGTCCCGTCTCTCTGAAATTCCGCAGTGACCCAGACTGATGTCCAGTCTCTCCGACACTCCCTCACTCCGCAGTGACCCAGACTGATGTCCAGTCTCTTCGACACTCCGCAGTGACCCAGACTAATGTCCAGTCTCTCCGACACGACGCAGTGTCCCAGACTGATGTCCAGTCTCTCCGACACTCCGCAGTGACCCAGACTAATGTCCAGTCTCTCCGACACTCCGCAGTGACCCAGACTGATGTCCAGTCTCACCGACACTCCGCAGTGACCCAGACTAATGTCCAGTCTCTCCGACACGACGCAGTGTCCCAGACTGATGTCCAGTCTCTCCGACACTCCGCAGTGACCCAGACTAATGTCCAGTCTCTCCGACACTCCGCAGTGACCCAGACTGATGTCCAGTCTCTCCGACACTCCGCAGTGACCCAGACTGATGTCCAGTCTCTCCGACACTCGACACTCCGCAGTGACCCAGACTGATGTCCAGTCTCTCCGACACTCCGACACTCCGCAGTGACCCAGACTGATGTCCAGTCTCTCCGACACTCCGACCCTCCGCAGTGACCCAGACTGATGTCCAGTCTATCCAACACTCCGCAGTGACCCAGACTGATGTCCAGTCTCTCCGACACTCCGCAGTGCCCCAGACTGATGTCCCGTCTCTCCGAAATTCCGCAGTGACCCAGACTGATGTCCAGTCTCTCCGACACTCCGTCACTCCGCAGTGACCCAGACTGATGTCCAGTCTCTACGACACTCCGCAGTGACCCAGACTGATGTCCCGTCTCTCCGACACTCCGCAGTGACCCAGACTGATGTCCAGTCTCTCCAACACTCCGCAGTGACCCAGACTGATGTCCAGTCTCTCCGAAACTCCGCAGTGACCCAGACTGATGTCCAGTCTCTCCGACACTCCGCAGTGACCCAGACTGATGTCCAGTCTCTCCGACACTCCGCAGTGACCCAGACTGATGTCCAGTCTCTCCAACACTCCGCAGTGACCCAGACTGATGTCCAGTCTCTCCGAAACTCCGCAGTGCCCCAGACTGATGTCCAGTCTCTCCGACACTCCGCAGTGCCCCAGACTGATGTCCCGTCTCTCCGAAATTCCGCAGTGACCCAGACTGGTGTCCAGTCTCTCCGACACTCCCTCACTCCGCAGTGACCCAGACTGATGTCCAGTCTCTTCGACACTCCGACACTCCGCAGTGACCCAGACTGATATCCAGTCTCACCGACACTCCGCAGTGACCCAGACTGATGTCCAGTCTCTCCGACACTCCGACCCTCCGCAGTGACCCAGACTGATGTCCCGTCTCTCCGAAATTCCGCAGTGACCCAGACTGATGTCCAGTCTCTCCGACACTCCGCAGTGAACAGACTAATGTCCAGTCTCTCCGACACTCCGACCCTCCGCAGTGACCCAGACTGATGTCCCGTCTCTCCGAAATTCCGCAGTGACCCAGACTGATGTCCAGTCTCTCCGACACTCCGCAGTGAACAGACTAATGTCCAGTCTCTCCGACACTCCGACACTCCGCAGTGACCCAGACTGATGTCCAGTCTCTCCGACACTCCGCAGTGACCCAGACTGATGTCCAGTCTCTCCGACACTCGACACTCCGCAGTGACCCAGACTGATGTGCAGTCTCTCCGACACTCCGACACTCCGCAGTGACCCAGACTGATGTCCAGTCTCTCCGCCACTCCGACACACCGCAGTGACCCAGACTGATGTCCAGTCTCTCCGACACTCCGACACGACGCAGTGTCCCAGATTGATGTCCAGTCTCTCCGACACTCCGCAGTGACCCAGACTGATGTCCAGTCTCTCCGACACTCGACACTCCGCAGTGACCCAGACTGATGTGCAGTCTCTCCGACACTCCGACACTCCGCAGTGACCCAGACTGATGTCCAGTCTCTCCGACACTCCGCAGTGACCCAGACTGATGTCCATTCTCTCCGACACTCCGCAGTGACCCAGACTGATGTCCAGTCTCTCCGACACTCCGCAGTGACCCAGACTAATGTCCAGTCTCCCCGACACTCCGACACTCCGCAGTGACCCAGACTGATGTCCAGTCTCTCCGACACTCCGCAGTGACCCAGACTGATGTCCAGTCTCTCCAACACTCCGCAGGGACCCAGACTGATGTCCAGTTTCTCCGACACTCCGCAGTGACCCAGACTGATGTCCAGTCTCTCCGATACTCCGACCCTCCGCAGTGACCCTGACTGATGTCCAGTCTCTCCAACACTCCGCAGTGACCCAGACTGATGTCCAGTCTCTCTGACACTCCGCAGTGACCCAGACTGATGTCCAGTCTCTCCGACACTCCGCAGTGCCCCAGACTGATGTCCCGTCTCTCCGAAATTCCGCAGTGACCCAGACTGATGTCCAGTCTCTCCGACACTCCGACACTCCGCAGTGACCCAGACTGATGTCCAGTCTCTCCGACACTCCGACCCTCCGCAGTGACCCAGACTGATGTCCAATCTCTCCAACACTCCGCAGTGACCCAGACTGATGTCCAGTCTCTCCGACACTCCGCAGTGCCCCAGACTGATGTCCCGTCTCTCCGGAATTCCGCAGTGACCCAGACTGATGTCCCGTCTCTATGAAATTCCGCAGTGACCCAGACTGATGTCCAGTCTCTCCGACACTCCGACACTCCACAGTGACCCAGACTGAGGTCCAGTCTCTCCGACACTCCGCTGTGACCCAGACTGATGTCCAGTCTCTCCGACACTCGACACTCCGCAGTGACCCAGACTGATGTCCAGTCTCTCCGACACTCCGACACTCCGCAGTGACCCAGACTGATGTCCAGTCTCTCCGACACTCCGACCCTCCGCAGTGACCCAGACTGATGTCCAGTCTATCCAACACTCCGCAGTGACCCAGACTGATGTCCAGTCTCTCCGACACTCCGCAGTGCCCCAGACTGATGTCCCGTCTCTCCGAAATTCCGCAGTGACCCAGACTGATGTCCAGTCTCTCCGACACTCCGACACTCCGCAGTGACCCAGACTGATGTCCAGTCTCTCCAACACTCCGAAATTCCGCAGTGACCCAGACTGATGTCCAGTCTCTACGACACTCCGCAGTGACCCAGACTGATGTCCAGTCTCTCCGACACTCCGCAGTGACCCAGACTAATGTCCAGTCTCTCCGACACTCCGACACTCCGCAGTGACCCAGACTGATGTCCAGTCTCTCCGACACTCCGCTGTGACCCAGACTGATGTCCAGTCTCTCCGACACTCCGCAGTGACCCAGACTGATGTCCAGTCTCTCCGACACTCCGCAGTGACCCAGACTAATGTCCAGTCTCTCCGACACTCCGACACTCCGCAGTGACCCAGACTGATGTCCAGTCTCTCCGACACTCCGCAGTGACCCAGACTGATGTCCAGTCTCTCCGACACTCCGCAGTGACCCACACTGATGTCCAGTCTCTCCAACACTCCGCAGTGACCCAGACTGATGTCCAGTCTCTCCGACACTCCGCAGTGCCCCAGACTGATGTCCCGTCTCTCCGAAATTCCGCAGTGACCCAGACTGGTGTCCAGTCTCTCCGACACTCCCTCACTCCGCAGTGACCCAGACTGATGTCCAGTCTCTTCGACACTCCGACACTCCGCAGTGACCCAGACTGATATCCAGTCTCACCGACACTCCGCAGTGACCCAGACTGGTGTCCAGTCTCTCCGACACTCCCTCACTCCGCAGTGACCCAGACTAATGTCCAGTCTCTCCGACACTCCGACACTCCGCAGTGACCCAGACTGATGTCCAGTCTCTCCGACACTCCGCAGTGACCCAGACTGATGTCCAGTCTCTCCGACACTCCGACCCTCCGCAGTGACCCAGACTGATGTCCCGTCTCTCCGAAATTCCGCAGTGACCCAGACTGATGTCCAGTCTCTCCGACACTCCGCAGTGAACAGACTAATGTCCAGTCTCTCCGACACTCCGACACTCCGCAGTGACCCAGACTGATGTCCAGTCTCTCCGACACTCCGCAGTGACCCAGACTGATGTCCAGTCTCTCCAACACTCCGACACTCCGCAGTGACCCAGACTGATGTCCAGTCTCTCCGCCACTCCGACACACCGCAGTGACCCAGACTGATGTCCTATCTCTCCGACACGACGCAGTGTCCCAGACTGATGTCCAGTCTCTCCGACACTCCGCAGTGACCCAGACTGATGTCCAGTCTCTCCGACACTCGACAATCCGCAGTGACCCAGACTGATGTCCAGTCTCTCCGACACTCCGACACTCCGCAGTGACCCAGACTGATGTCCAGTCTCTCCGACACTCCGCAGTGACCCAGGCTGATGTCCAGTCTCTCCGACACTCCGCAGTGACCCAGACTGATGTCCAGTCTCTCCGACACTCCGACACTCCGCAGTGACCCAAACTGATGTCCATGCTCTCCGACACTCCGCAGTGACCCAGACTGATGTCCAGTCTCTCCGATACTCCGACCCTCCGCAGTGACCCTGACTGATGTCCAGTCTCTCCGACACTCCGCAGTGCCCCAGACTGATGTCCCGTCTCTCCAAAATTCCGCAGTGACCCAGACTGATGTCCAGTCTCTCCGACACTCCGACACTCCGCAGTGACCCAGACTGATGTCCAGTCTCTCCGACACTCCGACCCTCCGCAGTGACCCAGACTGATGTCCAGTCTCTCCAACACTCCGCAGTGACCCAGACTGATGTCCAGTCTCTCCGACCCTCCGCAGTGACCCAGACTGATGTCCCGTCTCTCTGAAATTCCGCAGTGACCCAGACTGATGTCCCGTCTCTCTGAAATTCCGCAGTGACCCAGACTGATGTCCCGTCTCTCTGAAATTCCGCAGTGACGCAGACTGAGGTCCAGTCTCTCCGACACTCCCTCACTCCGCAGTGACCCAGACTGATGTCCAGTCTCTTCGACACTCCGACACTCCGCAGTGACCCAGACTGATGTCCAGTCTCACCGACACTCCGCAGTGACCCAGACTAATGTCCAGTCTCTCCGACACTCCGACACTCCACAGTGACCCAGACTGATGTCCAGTCTCTCCGACACTCCGCTGTGACCCAGACTTATGTCCAGTCTCTACGACACTCCGACCCTCCGCAGTGACCCAGACTGATGTCCCGTCTCTCCGAAATTCCGCAGTGACCCAGACTGATGTCCAGTCTCTCCGACACTCCGCAGTGAACAGACTAATGTCCAGGCTCTCCGACACTCCGACACTCCGCAGTGACCCAGACGGATGTCCAGTCTCTCCGACACTCCGCAGTGACCCAGACTGATGTCCAGTCTCTCCAACACTCCGACACTCCGCAGTGACCCAGACTGATGTCCAGTCTCTCCGACACTCCGCTGTGACCCAGACTTATGTCCAGTCTCTACGACACTCCGACCCTCCGCAGTGAACCAGACTGATGTCCCGTCTCTCCGAAATTCCGCAGTGACCCAGACTGATGTCCAGTCTCTCCGACACTCCGCAGTGAACAGAGTAATGTCCAGTCTCTCCGACACTCCGACACTCCGCAGTGACCCATACTGATGTCCAGTCTCTCCGACACTCCGCAGAGACCCAGACTGATGTCCAGTCTCTCCAACACTCCGACACTCCGCAGTGACCCAGACTGATGTCCAGTCTCTCCGCCACTCCGACACTCCGCAGTGACCCAGACTGATGTCCTATCTCTCCGACACGACGCAGTGTCCCAGACTGATGTCCAGTCTCTCCGACACTCCGCAGTGACCCAGACTGATGTCCAGTCTCTCCGACCCTCGACACTCCGCAGTGACCCAGACTGATGTCCAGTCTCTCCGACACTCCGACACTCCGCAGTGACCCAGACTGATGTCCAGTCTCTCCGACACTCCGCAGTGCCCCAGACTGATGTCCCGTCTCTCCGAAATTCCGCAGTGACCCAGACTGATGTCCAGTCTCTCCGACACTCCGCAGTGAACAGACTAATGTCCAGTCTCTCCGACACTCCGACACTCCGCAGTGACCCAGACTGATGCCCAGTCTCTCCGACACTCCGCAGTGACCCAGACTGATGTCCAGTCTCTCCAACACTCCGACACTCCGCAGTGACCCAGACTGATGTCCAGTCTCTCCGACACTCTTATGTGACCCAGACTTATGTCCAGTCTCTACGACACTCCGACCCTCCGCAGTGACCCAGACTGATGTCCCGTCTCTCCGAAATTCCGCAGTGACCCAGACTGATGTCCAGTCTCTCCGACACTCCGCAGTGAACAGACTAATGTCCAGTCTCTCCGACACTCCGACACTCCGCAGTGACCCAGACTGATGTCCAGTCTCTCCGACACTCCGCAGTGACCCAGACTGATGTCCAGTCTCTCCAACACTCCGACACTCCGCAGTGACCCAGACTGATGTCCAGTCTCTCCGACACTCTGCAGTGACCCGGACTGATGTCCAGTCTCTCCGACACTCCGCAGTGACCCAGACTGATGTCCAGTCTCTCCGACACTCCGCAGTGACCCAGACTGATGTCCAGTCTCTCCGACACGACGCAGTGTCCCAGACTGATGTCCAGTCTCTCCGACACTCCGCAGTGACCCAGACTGATGTCCAGTCTCTCCGACACTCGACACTCCGCAGTGACCCAGACTGATGTCCAGTCTCTCCGACACTCCGACACTCCGCAGTGACCCAGACTGATGTCCAGTCTCTCCGACACTCCGACCCTCCGCAGTGACCCAGACTGATGTCCAGTCTATCCAACACTCCGCAGTGACCCAGACTGATGTCCAGTCTCTCCGACACTCCGCAGTGCCCCAGACTGATGTCCCGTCTCTCCGAAATTCCGCAGTGACCCAGACTGATGTCCAGTCTCTCCGACACTCCGACACTCCGCAGTGACCCAGACTGATGTCCAGTCCCTCCGACACTCCGACCCTCCGCAGTGACCCAGACTGATGTCCAGTCTCTCCAACACTCCGCAGTGACCCAGACTGATGTCCAGTCTCTCCGACACTCCGCAGTGCCCCAGACTGATGTCCCGTCTCTCCGAAATTCCGCAGTGACCCAGACTGATGTCCAGTCTCTCCGTCACTCCGCAGTGACCCAGACTGATGTCCAGTCTCTACGACACTCCGCAGTGACCCAGACTGATGTCCAGTCTCTCCGACACTCCGCAGTGACCCAGACTAATGTCCAGTCTCTCCGACACTCCGCAGTGACCCAGACTGATGTCCAGTTTCTCCGACACTCCGCTGTGACCCAGACTGATGTCCAGTCTCTCCGAAATTCCGCAGTGACCCAGACTGATGTCCAGTCTCTCCGAAATTCCGCAGTGACCCAGACTAATGTCCAGTCTCTCCGACACTCCGCAGTGACCCAGACTAATGTCCAGTCTCTCCGACACTCCGCAGTGACCCAGACTGATGTCCAGTTTCTCCGACACTCCGCTGTGACCCAGACTGATGTCCAGTCTCTCCGAAATTCCGCAGTGACCCAGACTAATGTCCAGTCTCTCCGACACTCCGCAGTGACCCAGACTGATGTCCAGTCTCTCCGACACTCCGACACTCCGCAGTGACCCAGACTGATGTCCAGTCTCTCCGACACTCCGCAGTGACCCAGACTGATGTCCAGTCTCTCCGACACTCCGCAGTGACCCAGACTGATGTCCAGTCTCTCCAACACTCCGCAGTGACCCAGACTGATGTCCAGTCTCTCCGACACTCCGCAGTGACCCAGACTGATGTCCCGTCTCTCCGAAATTCCGCAGTGACCCAGACTGATGTCCATGCTCTCCGACACTCCGCAGTGACCCAGACTGATGTCCAGTCTCTCCGATACTCCGACCCTCCGCAGTGACCCTGACTGATGTCCAGTCTCTCCAACACTCCGCAGTGACCCAGACTGATGTCCAGTCTCTCCGACACTCCGCAGTGCCCCAGACTGATGTCCCGTCTCTCCGAAATTCCGCAGTGACCCAGACTGATGTCCAGTCTCTCCGACACTCCGACACTCCGCAGTGACCCAGACTGATGTCCAGTCTCTCCGACACTCCGACACTCCGCAGTGACCCAGACTGATGTCCAGTCTCTCCGACACTCCGCAGTGCCCCAGACTGATGTCCCGTCTCTCCGGAATTCCGCAGTGACCCAGACTGATGTCCCGTCTCTCTGAAATTCCGCAGTGACCCAGACTGATGTCCAGTCTCTCCGACACTCCGCAGTGACCCAGACTGATGTCCAGTCTCTCCGACACTCCGACACTCCGCAGTGACCCAGACTGATGTCCAGTCTCTCCGACACTCCGACACTCCGCAGTGTCCCAGACTGATGTCCAGTCTCTCCGACACTCCCTCACTCCGCAGTGACCCAGACTGATGTCCAGTCTCTTCGACACTCCGACACTCCGCAGTGACCCAGACTGATGTCCAGTCTCACCGACACTCCGCAGTGACCCAGACTAATGTCCAGTCTCTCCGACACTCCGACACTCCACAGTGACCCAGACTGATGTCCAGTCTCTCCGACACTCCGCTGTGACCCAGACTTATGTCCAGTCTCTACGACACTCCGACCCTCCGCAGTGACCCAGACTGATGTCCCGTCTCTCCGAAATTCCGCAGTGACCCAGACTGATGTCCAGTCTCTCCGATACTCCGACACTCCGCAGTGACCCAGACTGATGTCCAGTCTCTCCGACACTCCGCAGTGACCCAGACTGATGTCCAGTCTCTCCAACACTCCGACAGTCCGCAGTGACCCAGACTGATGTCCAGTCTCTCCGCCACTCCGACACTCCGCAGTGACCCAGACTGATGTCCAGTCTCTCCGACACGACGCAGTGTCCCAGACTGATGTCCAGTCTCTCCGACACTCTGCTGTGACCCAGACTTATGTCCAGTCTCTCCGACACTCCGACCCTCCGCAGTGACCCAGACTGATGTCCCGTCTCTCCGAAATTCCGCAGTGACCCAGACTGATGTCCAGTCTCTCCGACACTCCGACACTCCGCAGTGACCCAGACTGATGTCCCGTCTCTCCGAAATTCCACAGTGACCCAGACTGATGTCCAGTCTCTCCGACACTCCGCAGTGACCCAGACTGATGTCCATGCTCTCCGACACTCCGCAGTGACCCAGACTGATGTCCAGTCTCTCCGACACTCCGCAGTGACCCAGACTAATGTCCAGTCTCTCCAACACTCCGCAGTGACCCAGACTGATGTCCAGTCTCTCCGACACTCCGACACTCCGCAGTGACCCAGACTGATGTCCAGTCTCTCCGATACTCCGACCCTCCGCAGTGACCCTGACTGATGTCCAGTCTCTCCGACACACCGCAGTGCCCCAGACTGATGTCCCGTCTCTCCGAAATTCCGCAGTGAGCCAGACTGATGTCCAGTCTCTCCGACACTCCGACACTCCGCAGTGACCCAGACTGATGTCCAGTCTCTCCGACACTCCGACCCTCCGCAGTGACCCAGACTGATGTCCCGTCTCTCCGGAATTCCGCAGTGACCCAGACTGATGTCCCGTCTCTCTGAAATTCCGCAGTGACCCAGACTGATGTCCAGTCTCTCCGACACTCCGCAGTGACCCAGACTGATGTCCAGTCTCTCCGACACTCCGACCCTCCGCAGTGACCCAGACTGATGTCCAGTCTCTCCAACACTCCGCAGTGACCCAGACTGATGTCCAGTCTCTCCGACACTCCGCAGTGACCCAGACTGATGTCCAGTCTCTCCGACACTCCGCAGTGACCCAGACTGATGTCCAGTCTCTTCGACACTCCGACATTCCGCAGTGACCCAGACTGATGTCCAGTCTCACCGACACTCCGCAGTGACCCAGACTGATGTACAGTCTCTCCGACACTCCGACACTCCACAGTGACCCACACTGATGTCCAGTCTCTCCGACACTCCGCTGTGACCCAGACTTATGTCCAGTCTCTACGACACTCCGACCCTCCGCAGTGACCCAGACTGATGTCCCGTCTCTCCGAAATTCCGCAGTGACCCAGACTGATGTCCAGTCTCTCCGACACTCCGCAGTGAACAGACTAATGTCCAGTCTCTCCGACACTCCGACACTCCGCAGTGACCCAGACTGATGTCCAGTCTCTCCGACACTCCGCAGTGACCCAGACTGATGTCCAGTCTCTCCAACACTCCGACACTCCGCAGTGACCCAGACTGATGTCCAGTCTCTCCGCCACTCCGACACTCCGCAGTGACCCAGACTGATGTCCTATCTCTCCGACACGACGCAGTGTCCCAGACTGATGTCCAGTCTCTCCGACACTCTGCTGTGACCCAGACTTATGTCCAGTCTCTCCGACACTCCGACCCTCCGCAGTGACCCAGACTGATGTCCCGTCTCTCCGAAATTCCGCAGTGACCCAGACTGATGTCCAGTCTCTCCGACACTCCGCAGTGAACAGACTAATGTCCAGTCTCTCCGACACTCCGACACTCCGCAGTGACCCAGACTGATGTCCAGTCTCTCCGCCACTCCGCAGTGACCCAGACTGATGTCCAGTCTCTCCAACACTCCGACACTCCGCAGTGACCCAGACTGATGTCCAGTCTCTCCGCCACTCCGACACACCGCAGTGACCCAGACTGATGTCCAGTCTCTCCAACACTCCGACACTCCGCAGTGACCCAGACTGATGTCCAGTCTCTCCAACACTCCGCAGTGACCCAGACTGATGTCCTATCTCTCCGACACGACGCAGTGTCCCAGACTGATGTCCAGTCTCTCCGACACTCCGCAGTGACCCAGACTGATGTCCAGTCTCTCCGACACTCGACACTCCGCAGTGACCCAGACTGATGTCCAGTCTCTCCGACACTCCGACACTCCGCAGTGACCCAGACTGATGTCCAGTCTCTCCGACACTCCGCAGTGACCCAGACTGATGTCCAGTCTCTCCGACACTCCGACACTCCGCAGTGATCCAGACTGATGTCCAGTCTCTCCGACACTCCGCAGTGACCCAGACTGATGTCCATGCTCTCCGACACTCCGCAGTGACCCAGACTGATGTCCAGTCTCTCCGACACTCCGCAGTGACCCAGACTAATGTCCAGTCTCTCCAACACTCCGCAGTGACCCAGACTGATGTCCAGTCTCTCCGACACTCCGACACTCCGCAGTGACCCAGACTGATGTCCAGTCTCTCCGACACTCCGCAGTGACCCAGACTGATGTCCAGTCTCTCCGACACTCCGACCCTCCGCAGTGACCCAGACTGATGTCCAGTCTCTCCAACACTCCGCAGTGACCCAGACTGATGTCCAGTCTCTCCGACACTCTGCAGTGCCCCAGACTGATGTCCCGTCTCTCCGAAATTCCGCAGTGACCCAGATTGATGTCCAGTCTCTCCGACACTCCGACACTCCGCAGTGACTCAGACTGATGTCCAGTCTCTCCGACACTCCGACACTCCGCAGTGACCCAGACTGATGTCCAGTCTCTCCGACACTCTGCAGTGCCCCAGACTGATGTCCCGTCTCTCCGAAATTCCGCAGTGACCCAGACTGATGTCCAGTCTCTCCGACACTCCAACACTCCGCAGTGACCCAGACTGATGTCCAGTCTCTCCGACACTGTGCAGTGCCCCAGACTGATGTCCAGTCTCTCCGACACTCCGCAGTGACCCAGACTGATGTCCAGTCACTCCGACACTCCGCAGTGACCCAGACTAATGTCCAGTCTCTCCGACACTCCGACACTCCGCAGTGACCCAGACTGATGACCAGTCTCTCCGACACTGCGACACTCCGCAGTGACCCAGACTGATGTCCAGTCTCTCCGACACTCCGCAGTGCCCCAGACTGATGTCCCGTCTCTCCGAAATTCCGCAGTGACCCAGACTGATGTCCAGTCTCTCCGACACTCCGACACTCCGCAGTGACCCAGACTGATGTCCAGTCTCTCCGACACTCCGACCCTCCGCAGTGACCCAGACTGATGTCCAGTCTCTCCAACACTCCGCAGTGACCCAGACTGATGTCCAGTCTCTCCGACACTCCGACACTCCGCAGTGACCCAGACTGATGTCCAGTCTCTCCGACACTCCGCTGTGACCCAGACTGATGTCCAGTCTCTACGACACTCCGACCCTCCGCAGTGACCCAGACTGATGTCCCGTCTCTCCGAAATTCCGCAGTGACCCAGACTGATGTCCAGTCTCTCCGACACTCCGCAGTGAACAGACTAATGTCCAGTCTCTCCGACACTCCGACACTCCGCAGTGACCCAGACTGATGTCCAGTCTCTCCGAAACTCCGCAGTGACCCAGACTGATGTCCAGTGTCTCCAACACTCCGACACTCCGCAGTGACCCAGACTGATGTCCAGTCTCTTCGACACTCCGACACTCCGCAGTGACCCAGACTGATGTCCAGTCTCACCGACACTCCGCAGTGACCCAGACTAATGTCCAGTCTCTCCGACACTCCGCAGTGACCCAGACTGATGTCCAGTCTCTCCGACACTCCGCTGTGACCCAGACTGATGTCCAGTCTCACCGACACTCCGCAGTGACCAAACTAATGTCCAGTCTCTCCGACACTCCGACACTCCGCAGTGACCCAGACTAATGTCCAGTCTCTACGACACTCCGACCCTCCGCTGTGACCCAGACTGATGTCCCGTCTCTCCAAAATTCCGCAGTGACCCAGACTGATGTCCAGTCTCTCCGACACTCCGCAGTGAACAGACTAATGTCCAGTCTCTCCGACACTCCGACAGTCCGCAGTGACCCAGACTGATGTCCAGTCTCTCCGACACGCCGCAGTGACCCAGACTGATGTCCAGTCTCTCCAACACTCCGACACTCCGCAGTGACCCAAACTGATGTCCAGTCTCTCCGCCACTCCGACACTCCGCAGTGACCCAGACTGATGTCCTATCTGTCCGACACGACGCAGTGTCCCAGACTGATGTCCAGTCTCTCCGACACTCCGCAGTGACCCAGACTGATGTCCAGTCACTCCGACACTCGACACTCCGCAGTGACCCAGACTGATGTCCAGTCTCTCCGACACTCCGCAGTGACCCAAACTGATGTCCATTCTCTCCGACACTCCGCAGTGACCCAGACTGATGTCCAGTCTCTCCGACACTCCGCAGTGACCCAGACTGATGTCCAGTCTCTCCGACACTCCGACCCTCCGCAGTGACCCAGACTGATGTCCAGTCTCTCCGACACTCCGCAGTGCCCCAGACTGATGTCCCGTCTCTCCGAAATTCCGCAGTGACCCAGACTGATGTCCAGTCTCTCCGACACTCCGACACTCTGCAGTGACCCAGACTGATGTCCAGTCTCTCTGACACTCCGACCCTCCGCAGTGACCCAGACTGATGTCCAGTCTCTCCGACACTCCGCAGTGCCCCAGACTGATGTCCCGTCTCTCCGAAATTCCGCAGTGACCCAGACTGATGTCCAGTTTCTACGACACTCCGTCATTCCGCAGTGACCCAGACTGATGTCCAGTCTCTACGACACTCCGCAGTGACCCAGACTCATGTCCCGTCTCTCCGAAATTCCGCAGTGACCCAGACTGATGTCCAGTTTCTCCGACACTCCGTCATTCCGCAGTGACCCAGACTGATGTCCAGTCTCTCCGACACTCCGCAGTGACCCAGACAAATGTCCAGTCTCTCCAACACTCCGACACTCCGCAGTGACCCAGACTGATGTCCAGTCTCTCCGACACTCCGACACTCCGCAGTGACCCAGACTGATGTCCAGTCTCTCCGACACTCCGCAGTGACCCAGACTGATGTCCAGTCTCTCCAACACTCCGCAGTGACCCAGACTGATGTCCAGTCTCTCCGACACTCCGCAGTGACCCAGACTGATGTCCAGTCTCTCCGACACTCCGACCCTCCGCAGTGACCCAGACTGATGTCCAGTCTCTCCGACACTCCGCAGTGACCCAGACTGATGTCCAGTCTCTCCGACACTCCGCAGTGACCCAGACTGATGTCCACTCTCTCCAACACTCCGCAGTGACCCAGACTGATGTCCAGTCTCTCCGACACTCCGCAGTGCCCCAGACTGATGTCCCGTCTCTCCGAAATTCCGCAGTGACCCAGACTGATGTCCAGTCTCTCCGACACTCCGACACTCCGCAGTGACCCAGACTGATGTCCAGTCTCTCCGACACTCCGACCCTCCGCAGTGACCCAGACTGATGTCCAGTCTCTCCAACACTCCGCAGTGACCCAGACTGATGTCCAGTCTCTCCGACACTCCGCAGTGCCCCAGACTGATGTCCCGTCTCTCCGAAATTCCGCAGTGACCCAGACTGATGTCCAGTCTCTCCGACACTCCGCAGTGACCCAGACTAATGTCCAGTCTCTCCGACACTCCGACACTCCGCAGTGACCCCGACTGATGTCCAGTCTCTCCGACACTCCGCTGTGATCCAGACTGATGTCCAGTCTCTACGAAACTCCGACCCTCCGCAGTGACCCAGACTGATGTCCCGTCTCTCCGAAATTCCGCAGTGACCCAGACTGATGTCCAGTCTCTCCGACACTCCGCAGTGAACAGACTAATGTCCAGTCTCTCCGACACTCCGACACTCCGCAGTGACCCAGACTGATGTCCAGTCTCTCCGAAACTCCGCAGTGACCCAGACTGATGTCCAGTCTCTCCGCCACTCCGACACTCCGCAGTGACCCAGACTGATGTCCAGTCTCTCCGACACGACGCAGTGTCCCAGACTGATGTCCAGTCTCTCCGACACTCCGCAGTGACCCAGACTGATGTCCAGTCTCTCCGACACTCCGACACTCCGACAGTCCGCAGTGACCCAGACTGATGTCCAGTCCATCCGACACTCCGACACTCCGCAGTGACCCAGACTGATGTCCAGTCTCTCCGACACTCCGCAGTGACCCAGACTGATGTCCAGTCTCTCCGACACTCCGCCGTGACCCAGACTGATGTCCAGTCTCTCCGACACTCCGCAGTGACCCAGACTACTGTCCAGTCTCTCCGACACTCCGACACTCCGCAGTGACCCAGACTGATGTCCAGTCTCTCCGACACTCCGCTGTGACCCAGACTGATGTCCAGTCTCTACGACACTCCGACCCTCCGCAGTGACCCAGACTGATGTCCCGTCTCTCCGAAATTCCGCAGTGACCCAGACTGATGTCCAGTCTCTCCGACACTCCGCAGTGAACAGACTAATGTCCAGTCTCTCCGACACTCCGACACTCCGCAGTGACCCAGACTGATGTCCAGTCTCTCCGAAACTCCGCAGTGACCCAGACTGATGTCCAGTCTCTTCGACACTCCGACACTCCGCAGTGACCCAGACTGATGTCCAGTCTAACCGACACTCCGCAGTGACCCAGACTGATGTCCAGTCTCTCCGACACTCCGACACTCTGCAGTGACCCAGACTAATGTCCAGTCTCTCCGACACTCCGACACTCCGCAGTGACCCAGACTGATGTCCAGTCTCTCCGACACACCGCAGTGACCCAGACTGATGTCCAGTCTCTCCAACACTCCGACACTCCGCAGTGACCCAGACTGATGTCCAGTCTCTCCGCCACTCCGACACTCCGCAGTGACCCAGACTGATGTCCTATCTCTCCGACACGACGCAGTGTCCCAGACTGATGTCCAGTCTCTCCGACACTCCGCAGTGACCCAGACTGATGTCCAGTCTCTCCGACACTCGACACTCCGCAGTGACCTAGACTGATGTCCAGTCTCTCCGACACTCCGACACTCCGCAGTGACCCAGACTGATGTCCAGTCTCTCCGACACTCCGCAGTGACCCAGACTGATGTCCAGTCTCTCCGACACTCCGCAGTGACCCAGACTGATGTCCAGTTTCTCCGACACTCCGACACTCCGCAGTGACCCAGACTGATGTCCAGTCTCTCCGCCACTCCGACACTCCGCAGTGACCCAGACTGATGTCCAGTCTCTCCGACACTCCGCAGTGACCCAGACTGATGTCCCGTCTCTCCGAAATTCCGCAGTGACCCAGACTGATGTCCAGTCTCTCCGACATTCCGTCACTCCGCAGTGACCCAGACTGATGTCCAGTCTCTACGACACTCCGCAGTGACCCAGACTGATGTCCAGTCACTCCGACACTCCGCAGTGACCCAGACTAATGTCCAGTCTCTCCGACACTCCGACACTCCGCAGTGACCCAGACTGATGTCCAGTCTCTCCGACAATCCGACACTCCGCAGTGACCCAGATTGATGTCCAGTCTCTCCGTCACTCCGCAGTGACCCAGACTGATGTCCAGTCTCTCCAACACTCCGCAGTGACCCAGACTGATGTCCAGTCTCTCCGACACTCCGCAGTGACCCAGACTGATGACCAGTCTCTCCGACACTCCGACCCTCCGCAGTGACCCAGACTGATGTCCAGTCTCTCCGACACTCCGCAGTGACCCAGACTGATGTCCACTCTCTCCAACACTCCGCAGTGACCCAGACTGATGTCAAGTCTCTCCGACACTCCGCAGTGCCCCAGACTGATGTCCCGTCTCTCCGAAATTCCGCAGTGACCCAGACTGATGTCCAGTCTCTCCGACACTCCGACACTCCGCAGTGACCCAGACTGATGTCCAGTCTCTCCGACACTCCGACCCTCCGCAGTGACCCAGACTGATGTCCAGTCTCTCCAACACTCCGCAGTGACCAAGACTGATGTCCAGTCTCTCCGTCACTCCGCAGTGCCCCAGACTGATGTCCCGTCTCTCCGAAATTCCGCAGTGACCCAGACTGATGTCCAGTCTCTCCGACACTCCGACACTCCGCAGTGACCAAGACTGATGTCCAGTCTCTCCGACACTCCGCAGTGCCCCAGACTGATGTCCAGTCTCTCCGACACTCCGAAATTCCGCAGTGACCCAGACTGATGTCCAGTCTCTCCAACACTCCCTCACTCCGCAGTGACCCAGACTGATGTCCAGTCTCTCCGAAATTCCGCAGTGACCCAGACTGATGTCCAGTCTCTCCGACACTCCGACACTCCGCAGTGACCCAGACTGATGTCCAGTCTCTCCGACACTCCGACCCTCCGCAGTGACCCAGACTGATGTCCAGTCTCTCCAACACTCCGCAGTGACCAAGACTGATGTCCAGTCTCTCCGACACTCCGCAGTGACCCAGACTGATGTCCACTCTCTCCAACACTCCGCAGTGACCCAGACTGATGTCCCGTCTCTCCGAAATTCCGCAGTGACCCAGACTGATGTCCAGTCTCTCCAACACTCCCTCACTCCGCAGTGACCCAGACTGATGTCCAGTCTCTCCAACACTCCCTCACTCCGCAGTGACCAGACTGATGTCCTGTCTCTCCGACACTCCGACACTCCGCAGTGACCCAGACTAATGTCCAGTCTCTCCGACACTCCGCAGTGACCCAGACTGATGTCCAGTCTCTCCGACACTCCGCTGTGACCCAGACTGATGTCCAGTCTCTCAGACACTCCGCAGTGACTCAGACTGATGTCCAGTCTCTACGACACTCCGACCCTCCGCAGTGACCCAGACTGATGTCCCGTCTCTCGAAATTCCGCAGTGACCCAGACTGATGTCCAGTCTCTCCGACACTCCGCAGTGAACAGACTAATGTCCAGTCTCTCCGACACTCTGACACTCCGCAGTGACTCAGACTGATGTCCAGTCTCTCCGACATTCCGCAGTGACCCAGACTGATGTCCAGTCTCTCCGACACTCCGACACTCCGCAGTGACACAGACCAATGTCCACTCTCTCCGACACTCTGCAGTGACCCAGACTGATGTCCAGTCTCTCCGACACTCCGCAGTGACCCAGACTGATGTCCAGTCTCTCCGACACTCCGCAGTGAACAGATTAATGTCCAGTCTCTCCGACACTCCGACACTCCGCAGTGACCCAGACTGATGTCCAGTCTCTCCAACACTCCGACACTCCACAGTGACCCAGACTGATGTCCAGTCTCTCCGACACGACGCAGTGTCCCAGACTGATGTCCAGTCTCTCCGACACTCCGCAGTGACCCAGACTGATGTCCAGTCTCTCCGACACTCCGACCCTCCGCAGTGACCCAGACGGATGTCCAGTCTCTCCAACACTCCGCAGTGCCCCAGACTGATGTCCCGTCTCTCTGAAATTCCGCAGTGACCCAGACTGATATCCAGTCTCTCCGACACTCCGACACTCCGCAGTGACCCAGACTGATGTCCAGTCTCTCCGACACTCCGACCCTCCGCAGTGACCCAGACTGATGTCCAGTCGCTCCGACACTCCGACCCTCCGCAGTGACCCAGACTGATGTCCAGTCTCTCCGACACTCCGCAGTGACCCAGACTGATGTCCAGTCTCTCCGACACTCCGACACTCCGCAGTCACCCAGACTGATGTCCAGTCTCTCCAACACTCCGCAGTGACCCAGACTGATGTCCAGTCTCTCCGACACTCCGCAGTGCCCCAGACTGATGTCCCGTCTCTCCGAAATTCCGCAGTGACCCAGACTGATGTCCAGTCTCTCCGACACTCCGATACTCCGCAGTGACCCAGACTGATGTCCAGTCTCTCCAACACTCCGCAGTGACCCAGACTGATGTCCAGTCTCTCCGACACTCCGCAGTGACCCAGACTGTTGTCCAGTCTCTCCGACACTCCGACACTCCGCAGTGACCCAGACTGATGTCCAGTCTCTCCGAAACTCCGCAGTGACCCAGACTGATGTCCAGTCTCTCCGACACTCCGCAGTGACCCAGACTGTTGTCCAGTCTCTCCGACACTCCGACACTCCGCAGTGACCCAGACTGATGTCCAGTCTCTCGGACACTCCGCAGTGACCCAGACTGATGTCCAGTCTCTCCAACACTCCGCAGTGACCCAGACTGATGTCCAGTCTCTCCGACACTCCGCAGTGCCCCAGACTGATGTCCCGTATCTCCGAAATTCCGCAGTGACCCAGACTGATGTCCAGTCTCTCCGACACTCCGCAGTGACCCAGACTGATGTCCAGTCTCTCCGACACTCCGCAGTGACCCAGACTAATGTCCAGTCTCTCCGACACTCCGACACTCCGCAGTGACCCAGACTGATGTCCAGTCTCTCCGACACTCCGACCCTCCGCAGTGAACCAGACTGATGTCCAGTCTCTCCGACACTCCGACCCTCCGCAGTGACCCAGACTGATGTCCAGTCTCTCCGACACTCCGCAGTGACCCAGACTGATGTCCAGTCTCTCCGACACTCCGACACTCCGCAGTCACCCAGACTGATGTCCAGTCTCTCCAACACTCCGCAGTGACCCAGACTGATGTCCAGTCTCTCCGACACTCCGCAGTGCCCCAGACTGATGTCCCGTCTCTCCGAAATTCCGCAGTGACCCAGACTGATGTCCAGTCTCTCCGACACTCCGATACTCCGCAGTGACCCAGACTGATGTCCAGTCTCTCCAACACTCCGCAGTGACCCAGACTGATGTCCAGTCTCTCCGACACTCCGCAGTGACCCAGACTGTTGTCCAGTCTCTCCGACACTCCGACACTCCGCAGTGACCCAGACTGATGTCCAGTCTCTCCGAAACTCCGCAGTGACCCAGACTGATGTCCAGTCTCTCCGACACTCCGCAGTGACCCAGACTGATGTCCAGTCTCTCCGACACTCCGCAGTATCCCAGACTGTTGTCCAGTCTCTCCGACACTCCGACACTCCGCAGTGACCCAGACTGATGTCCAGTCTCTCGGACACTCCGCAGTGACCCAGACTGATGTCCAGTCTCTCCAACACTCCGCAGTGACCCAGACTGATGTCCAGTCTCTCCGACACTCCGCAGTGCCCCAGACTGATGTCCCGTATCTCCGAAATTCCGCAGTGACCCAGACTGATGTCCAGTCTCTCCGACACTCCCCAGTGAACAGACTAATGTCCAGTCTCTCCGACACTCCGACACTCCGCAGTGACCCAGACTGATGTCCAGTCTCTCCGACACTCCGCAGTGACCCAGACTGATGTCCAGTCTCTCCGCCACTCCGACACTCCGCAGTGACCCAGACTGATGTCCAGTCTCTCCGACACTCCGCAGTGACCCAGACTGATGTCCAGTCTCTCCGACATTCCGCAGTGACCCAGACTGATGTCCAGTCTCTCCGACACTCTGCAGTGACACAGACTGATGTCTAGTCTCTCCGCCACTCCGCAGTGAGCCAGACTGATGTCCAGTCTCTCCGACACTCCAACACTCCGCAGTGACCCAGACTGATGTCCAGTCTCTCCGACACTCCGACACTCCGCAGTGACCCAGATTGATGGCAAGTCTCTCCGACACTCCGCAGTGACCCAGACTGATGTCCAGTCTCTCCGACACTCGGACCCTCCGCAGTGACCCAGACTGATGTCCAGTCTCTCCGACATTCCGCAGTGACCCAGACTGATGTCCAGTCTCTCCGACACTCCGACACTCCGCAGTGACACAGAACAATGTCCACTCTCTCCGACACTCCGCAGTGACCCAGACTGATGTCCAGTCTCTCCGACACTCCGCAGTGTCCCAGACTGATGTCCAGTCTCTCCGACACTAAGACACTCTGCAGTGACCCAGACTGATGTCCAGTCTCTCCGACACTCCGCAGTGATCCAGTCTGATGTCCTGTCTCTCCTGCACTCCAACACTCCGCAGTGACCCTCACTGATGTCCAGTCTCTCCGACACTCCGCAGTGACCCAGACTGATATCCAGTCTCTCCGACAATACGACACTCCGCAGTGACCCAGACTGATGTCCAGTCTCTCTGACATTCCGCAGTGACCCAGACTGATGTCCAGTCTCTCCGACACTCCGCAGTGACCCAGACTGATGTCCAGTCTCTCCAACACTCCGACACTCCGCAGTGACCCAGACTGATGTCCAGTCTCTCCGCCACTCCGACACTCCGCAGTGACCCAGACTGATGTCCAGTCTCTCCGACACGACGCAGTGTCCCAGACTGATGTCTAGTCTCTCCGACACTCCGCAGTGACCCAGACTGATGTCCAGTCTCTCCGACACTCCGCAGTGCCCCAGACTGATGTCCCGTCTCTCTGAAATTCCGCAGTGACCCAGACTGATGTCCAGTCTCTCCGACACTCCGACCCTCCGCAGTGACCCAGACTGATGTCCAGTCTCTCCAACACTCCGCAGTGACCCAGACTGATGTCCAGTCTCTCTGACACTCCGCAGTGCCCCAGACTGATGTCCAGTCTCTCCGACACTCCGCAGTGAATAGACTAATGTCCAGTCTCTCCGACACTCCGACACTCCGCAGTGACCCAGACTGATGTCCAGTCTCTCCAACACTCCGCAGTGACCCAGACTGATGTCCAGTCTCTCCGACTCTCCGCAGTGAACCAGACTGATGTCCAGTCTCTCCAACACTCCGCAGTGACCCAGACTGATGTCCAGTCTCTCGGACACTCCGCAGTGACCCAGACTGATGTCCAGTCTCTCCGACACTCCGCAGTGACCCAGACTGATGTCCAGTCTCTCCAACACTCCGCAGTGACCCAGACTGATGTCCAGTCTCTCCGACACTCCGCAGTGCCCCAGACTGATGTCCCGTCTCTCCGAAATTCCACAGTGACCCAGACTGATGTCCAATCTCTCCGACACTCCACAGTGAACAGATTAATGTCCAGTCTCGCCGACACTCCGACACTCCGCAGTGACCCAGACTGATGTCCAGTCTCTCCGACACTCCGCAGTGACCCAGACTGATGTCCAGCCTCTCCAACACTTCGACACTCCGCAGTGACCCAGACTGATGTCCAGTCTCTCCGACACCCCGCAGTGACCCAGACTGATGTCCAGTCTCTCCGCCACTCCGACACTCCGCAGTTACCCAGACTGATGTCCAGTCTCTCCGACACTCCGCTGTGACCCAGACTGATGTCCAGTCTCTCCGACACTCCGACACTCCGCAGTGACCCAGACTGATGTCCAGTCTCTCCGACACTCCGACACGCTGCAGAGACACAGACCAATGTCCACTCTCTCCGACAATCCGCAGTGACCCAGACTGATGTCTAGTCTCTCCGACACTCCGCAGTGATCCAGACTGATGTCCAGTCTCTCCGACACTCCGACACTCCGCAGTGACCCAGACTGATGGCAAGTCTCTCCGACACTCCGCAGTGACCCAGACTGATGTCCAGTCTCTCCGACACTCGGACCCTCCGCAGTGACCCAGACTGATGTCCAGTCTCTCCGACATTCCGCAGTGACCCAGACTGATGTCCAGTCTCTCCGACACTCCGACACTCCACAGTGACCCAGACTGATGTCCAGTCTCTCCGACACTCCGACACTCCGCAGTGACCCAGACTGATGTCCAGTCTCTCCGACACTCCGACACTCCGCAGTGACACAGACCAATGTCCACTCTCTCCGACACTCCGCAGTGGCCCAGACTGATGTCCAGTCTCTCCGGCACTCCGCAGTGTCCCAGACTGATGTCCAGTCTCTCCGACACTCCGACACTCTGCAGTGACCCAGGCTGATGTCCAGTCTCTCCGACACTCCGCAGTGATCCAGTCTGATGTCCAGTCTCTCCTGCACTCCAACACTCCGCAGTGACCCAGACTGATATCCAGTCTCTCCGACACTCCGCAGTAACCCAGACTGATGTCCAGTCTCTCTGACATTCCGCAGTGACCCAGACTGATGTCCAGTCTCTCCGTCACTCCGCAGTGACCCAGACTGATGTCCAGGCTCTCCGACACTCCGCAGTGAACAGATTAATGTCCAGTCACTCCGACACTCCGACACTCCGCAGTGACCCAGACTAATGTCCAGTCTCTCCAACACTCCGACACTCCGCAGTGACCCAGACTGATGTCCAGTCTCTCCGCCACTCCGACACTTCGCAGTGACCCAGACTGATGTCCAGTCTCTCCGACACAACGCAGTGTCCCAGACTGATGTCCAGTCTCTCCGACACTCCGCAGTGACCCAGACTGATGTCCAGTCTCTGCGACACTCCGCAGTGACCCAGACTGATGTCCCGTCTCTCTGAAATTCCGCAGTGACCCAGACTGATGTCCAGTCTCTCCGACACTCCGACCCTCCGCAGTGACCCAGACTGATGTCCAGTCTCTCCAACACTCCGCAGTGACCCAGACTGATGTCCAGTCTCTCCGACACTCCGCAGTGACCCAGACTGATGTCCAGTCTCTCCGACACTCCGCAGTGATACAGTCTGATGTCCAGTCTCTCCTGCACTCCAACACTCCGCAGTGACCCAGACTGATGTCCAGTCTCTCCGACACTCCGCAGTGACCCAGACTGATGTCCCGTCTCTCCGAAATTCCGCAGTGACCCAGACTGATGTCCAGTCTCTCCGACACTCCGCAGTGAATAGACTAATGTCCAGTCTCTCCGACACTCCGACACTCCGCAATGACCCAGACTGATGTCCAGTCACTCCAACACTCCGCAGTGACCCAGACTGATGTCCAGTCTCTCCGACACTCCGCAGTGACCCAGACTGATGTCCACTCTCTCCGACACTCCGCAGTGACCCAGACTGTTGTTCAGTCTCTCCGACACTCCGCAGTGACCCAGACTGATGTCCAGTCTCTCGGACACTCCGCAGTGACCCAGACTGATGTCCAGTCTCTCCGACACTCCGCAGTGACCCAGACTGATGTCCAGTCTCTCCAACACTCCGCAGTGACCCAGACTGATGTCCAGTCTCTCCGCCACTCCGACACTCCGCAGTGACCCAGACTGATGTCCAGTCTCTCCGACACTCCGCAGTGACGCAGACTGATGTCCAGTCTCTCCGACACTCCGACACTCCGCAGTGACCCAGACTGATGTCCAGTCTCTCCGACACTCCGCAGTGACCCAGACTGATGTCCAGTCTCTCCGATACTCCGACCCTCCGCAGTGACCCAGACTGATGTCCAGTCTCTCCGACATTCCGCAGTGACCCAGACTGATGTCCAGTCTCTCCGACACTCCGACAGTCTGCAGTGACACAGACCAATGTCCACTCTCTCCGACACTCCGCAGTGACCCAGACTGATGTCCAGTCTCTCCCACACTCCGCAGTGACCCAGACTGATGTCCAGTCTCTCCGACACTCCGACACTCCGCAGTGACCCAGACTGATGTCCAGTCTCTCCGACACTCAGCAGTGACTCAGACTGATGTCCAGTCTCTCCGACACTCCGCAGTGACCCAGACTGATGTCCAGTCTCTCCGACACTCCGCAGTGACCCAGACTGATGTCCAGTCTCTCCGACACTCCGACACTCCGCAGTGACCCAGACTGATGTCCAGTCTCTCCGACACTCCGCAGTGACCCAGACTGATGTCCAGTCTCTCCGACACTCCGCAGTGACCCAGACTGATGTCCAGTCACTCCGACACTCCGCAGTGAGCCAGACTGATGTCCAGTCTCTCCGACACTCCAACACTCCGCAGTGACCCAGACTGATGTCCAGTCTCTCCGACACTCCGCAGTGACCCAGACTGATGTCCAGTCTCTCCGACACCCGGACCCTCCGCAGTGACCCAGACTGATGTCCAGTCTCTCCGACATTCCGCAGTGACCCAGACTGATGTCCAGTCTCTCCGACACTCCGCAGTGACACAGACCAATGTCCACTCTCTCCGACACTCCGCAGTGACCCAGACTGATGTCCAGTCTCTCCGACACTCCGACACTCTGCAGTGACCCAGACTGATGTCCAGTCTCTCCGACACTCCGCAGTGTCCCAGACTGATGTCCAGTCTCTCCGACACTCCGACACTCTGCAGTGACCCAGACTGATGTCCAGTCTCTCCGACACTCCGCAGTGATCCAGTCTGATGTCCAGTCTCTCCTGCACTCCAACACTCCGCAGTGACCCACACTGATGTCCAGTCTCTCCGACAGTCCGCAGTGACCCAGACTGATGTCCAGTCTCTCTGACACTCCGCAGTGACCCAGACTGATGTCCAGTCTCTGCGACACTCCGCAGTGCCCCAGACTGATGTCCCGTGTCTCTGAAATTCCGCAGTGACCCAATCTGAAGTCCAGTCTCTCCGACACTCCGACACTCCGCAGTGACCCAGACTGATGTCCAGTCTCTCCGACACTCCGACCCTCCGCAGTGACCCAGACTGATGTCCAGTCTCTCCAACACTCCGCAGTGACCCAGACTGATGTCCAGTCTCTCCGACACTCCGCAGTGACCCAGACTGATGTCCCGTCTCTCCGAAATTCCGCAGTGACCCAGACTGATGTCCAGTCTCTCCGACACTCCGCAGTGAATAGACTAATGTCCAGTCTCTCCGACACTCCGACACTCCGCAATGACCCAGACTGATGTCCAGTCTCTCCAACACTCCGCAGTGACCCAGACTGATGTCCAGTCTCTCCGACACTCCGCAGTATCCCAGACTGTTGTCCAGTCTCTCCGACACTCCGCAGTGACCCAGACTGATGTCCAGTCTCTCGGACACTCCGCAGTGACCCAGACTGATGTCCAGTCTCTCCGACACTCCGCAGTGACCCAGACTGATGTCCAGTCTCTCCAACACTCCGCAGTGACCCAGACTGATGTCCAGTCTCTCCGCCACTCCGACACTCCGCAGTGACCCAGACTGAAGTCCAGTCTCTCCGACACTCCGCAGTGACGCAGACTGATGTCCAGTCTCTCCGACACTCCGACACTCCGCAGTGACCCAGACTGATGTCCAGTCTCTCCGACACTCCGCAGTGACCCAGACTGATGTCCAGTCTCTCCGATACTCCGACCCTCCGCAGTGACCCAGACTGATGTCCAGTCTCTCCGACATTCCGCAGTGACCCAGACTGATGTCCAGTCTCTCCGACACTCCGACAGTCTGCAGTGACACAGACCAATGTCCACTCTCTCCGACACTCCGCAGTGACCCAGACTGATGTCCAGTCTCTCCCACACTCCGCAGTGACCCAGACTGATGTCCAGACTCTCCGACACTCTGACACTCCGCAGTGACCCAGACTGATGTCCACTCTCTCCGACAATCCGCAGTGACCCAGACTAATGTCCAGTCTCTCCGACATTCCGACACTCCGCAGTGACCCAGACTGATGTCCACTCTCTCCGACAATCCGCAGTGACCCAGACTGATGTCTAGTCTCTCCGACACTCCGCAGTGACCCAGACTGATGTCCAGTCTCTCCGACACTCCGACACTCCGCAGTGACCCAGACTGATGGCAAGTCTCTCCGACACTCCGCAGTGACCCAGACTGATGTCCAGTCTCTCCGACATTCCGCAGTGACCCAGACTGATGTCAAGTCTCTCCGACACTCCGACACTCCGCAGTGACACAGACCAATGTCCACTCTCTCCGACACTCCGCAGTGACCCAGACTGATGTCCAGTCTCTCCGACACTCCGCAGTGATCCAGTCTTATGTCCAGTCTCTCCTGCACTCCAACACTCCGCAGTGACCCAGACTGATATCCAGTCTCTCCGACACTCCGCAGTGACCCAGACTGATGTCCAGTCTCTCTGACATTCCGCAGTGACCCAGACTGATGTCCAGTCTCTCCGACACTCCGCAGTGACCCAGACTGATGTCCAGTCTCTCCGACACTCCGCAGTGAACAGATTAATGTCCAGTCTCTCCGACACTCCGACACTCCGCAGTGACCCAGACTGATGTCCAGTCTCTCCAACACTCCGACACTCCGCAGTGACCCAGACTGATGTCCAGTCTCTCCGACACGACGCAGTGTCCCAGACTGATGTCCAGTCTCTCCGACACTCCGCAGTGCCCCAGACTGATGTCCCGTCTCTCTGAAATTCCGCAGTGACCCAGACTGAAGTCCAGTCTCTCCGACTCTCCGACACTCCGCAGTGACCCAGACTGATGTCCAGTCTCTCCGACACTCCGCAGTGACCCAGACTGATGTCCAGTCTCTCCGACACTCCGACACTCCGCAGTGACCCAGACTGATGTCCAGTCGCTCCGACACTCCGCAGTGACCCAGACTGATGTCCAGTCTCTCCGACACTCCGCAGTATCCCAGACTGTTGTCCAGTCTCTCCGACCCTCCGACACTCCGCAGTGACCCAGACTGATGTCCAGTCTCTCCAACACTCCGCAGTGACCCAGACTGATGTCCAGTCTCTCCGAAATTCCGCAGTGACCCAGACTGATGTCCAATCTCTCCGACACTCCGCAGTGAACAGACTAATGTCCAGTCTCTCCGACACTCCGACACTCCGCAGTGACCCAGACTGATGTCCAGTCTCTCCGACACTCCGCAGTGACCCAGACTGATGTCCAGTCTCTCCGACACTCCGCAGTGACCCAGACTGATGTCCAGCTCTCCGACACTCCGCAGTGACCCAGACTGATGTCCAGTCTCTCCGACACTCCGACACTCCGCAGTGACCCAGACTGATGTCCAGTCTCTCCGACACTCCGCAGTGACCCAGACTGATGTCCAGTCTCTCCGACACTCCGAACCTCCGCAGTGACCCAGACTGATGTCCAGTCTCTCGGACACTCCGCAGTGACCCAGACTGATGTCTAGTCTCTCCGACACTCCGCAGTGAGCCAGACTGATGTCCAGTCTCTCCGACACTCCAACACTCCGCAGTGACCCAGACTGATGTCCAGTCTCTCCGACACTCCGACACTCCGCAGTGACCCAGACTGATGTCCAGTCTCTCCGACACTCCGACACTCCGCAGTGACACAGACCAATGTCCACTCTCTCCGACACTCCGCAGTGGCCCAGACTGATGTCCAGTCTCTCCGGCACTCCGCAGTGTCCCAGACTGATGTCCAGTCTCTCCGACACTCCGACACTCTGCAGTGACCCAGACTGATGTCCAGTCTCTCCGACACTCCGCAGTGATCCAGTCTGATGTCCAGTCTCTCCTGCACTCCAACACTCCGCAGTGACCCAGACTGATATCCAGTCTCTCCGACACTCCGCAGTAACCCAGACTGATGTCCAGTCTCTCTGACATTCCGCAGTGACCCAGACTGATGTCCAGTCTCTCCGTCACTCCGCAGTGACCCAGACTGATGTCCAGGCTCTCCGACACTCCGCAGTGAACAGATTAATGTCCAGTCACTCCGACACTCCGACACTCCGCAGTGACCCAGACTAATGTCCAGTCTCTCCAACACTCCGACACTCCGCAGTGACCCAGACTGATGTCCAGTCTCTCCGCCACTCCGACACTTCGCAGTGACCCAGACTGATGTCCAGTCTCTCCGACACAACGCAGTGTCCCAGACTGATGTCCAGTCTCTCCGACACTCCGCAGTGACCCAGACTGATGTCCAGTCTCTGCGACACTCCGCAGTGCCCCAGACTGATGTCCCGTCTCTCTGAAATTCCGCAGTGACCCAATCTGAAGTCCAGTCTCTCCGACACTCCGACACTCCGCAGTGACCCAGACTGATGTCCAGTCTCTCCGACACTCCGACCCTCCGCAGTGACCCAGACTGATGTCCAGTCTCTCCGACACTCCGACCCTCCGCAGTGACCCAGACTGATGTCCAGTCTCTCCAACACTCCGCAGTGACCCAGACTGATGTCCAGTCTCTCCGACACTCCGCAGTGACCCAGACTGATGTCCCGTCTCTCCGAAATTCCGCAGTGACCCAGACTGATGTCCAGTCTCTCCGACACTCCGCAGTGAATAGACTAATGTCCAGTCTCTCCGACACTCCGACACTCCGCAATGACCCAGACTGATGTCCAGTCACTCCAACACTCCGCAGTGACCCAGACTGATGTCCAGTCTCTCCGACACTCCGCAGTATCCCAGACTGTTGTCCAGTCTCTCCGACACTCCGCAGTGACCCAGACTGATGTCCAGTCTCTCGGACACTCCGCAGTGACCCAGACTGATGTCCAGTCTCTCCGACACTCCGCAGTGACCCAGACTGATGTCCAGTCTCTCCAACACTCCGCAGTGACCCAGACTGATGTCCAGTCTCTCCGCCACTCCGACACTCCGCAGTGACCCAGACTGATGTCCAGTCTCTCCGACACTCCGCAGTGACGCAGACTGATGTCCAGTCTCTCCGACACTCCGACACTCCGCAGTGACCCAGACTGATGTCCAGTCTCTCCGACACTCCGCAGTGACCCAGACTGATGTCCAGTCTCTCCGATACTCCGACCCTCCGCAGTGACCCAGACTGATGTCCAGTCTCTCCGACATTCCGCAGTGACCCAGACTGATGTCCAGTCTCTCCGACACTCCGACAGTCTGCAGTGACACAGACCAATGTCCACTCTCTCCGACACTCCGCAGTGACCCAGACTGATGTCCAGTCTCTCCCACACTCCGCAGTGACCCAGACTGATGTCCAGACTCTCCGACACTCTGACACTCTGCAGTGACCCAGACTGATGTCCACTCTCTCCGACAATCCGCAGTGACCCAGACTGATGTCTAGTCTCTCCGACACTCCGCAGTGACCCAGACTGATGTCCAGTCTCTCTGACATTCCGCAGTGACCCAGACTGATGTCCAGTCTCTCCGACACTCCGCAGTGACCCAGACTGATGTCCAGTCTCTCCGACACTCCGCAGTGAACAGATTAATGTCCAGTCTCTCCGACACTCCGACACTCCGCAGTGACCCAGACTGATGTCCAGTCTCTCCAACACTCCGACACTCCGCAGTGACCCAGACTGATGTCCAGTCTCTCCGACACGACGCAGTGTCCCAGACTGATGTCCAGTCTCTCCGACACTCCGCAGTGACCCAGACTGATGTCCAGTCTCTCCGACACTCCGCACTGCCCCAGACTGATGTCCCGTCTCTCTGAAATTCCGCAGTGACCCAGACTGAAGTCCAGTCTCTCCGACTCTCCGACACTCCGCAGTGACCCAGACTGATGTCCAGTCTCTCCGACACTCCGACACTCCGCAGTGCCCCAGACTGATGTCCCGTCTCTCCGAAATTCCGCAGTGACCCAGACTGGTGTCCAGTCTCTCCGACACTCCGCAGTGACCCAGACTGATGTCCAGTCTCTCCAACACTCCGCAGTGACCCAGACTGATGTCCAGTCTCTCCGACACTCCGCAGTGACCCAGACTGATGTCCAGTCTCTCCGACACTCCGCAGTATCCCAGACTGTTGTCCAGTCTCTCCGACCCTCCGACACTCCGCAGTGACCCAGACTGATGTCCAGTCTCTCGGACACTCCGCAGTGACCCAGACTGATGTCCAGTCTCTCTGACACTCCGACACTCCGCAGTGACCCAGACTGATGTCCAGTCTCTCCGACACTCCGCAGTGACCCAGACTGATGTCCAGTCTCTCCAACACTCCGCAGTGACCCAGACTGATGTCCAGTCTCTCCGAAATTCCGCAGTGACCCAGACTGATGTCCAGTCTCTCCGACACTCCGCAGTGAACAGACTAATGTCCAGTCTCTCCGACACTCCGACACTCCGCAGTGACCCAGACTGATGTCCAGTCTCTCCGACACTCAGCAGTGACTCAGACTGATGTCCAGTCTCTCCGACACTCCGCAGTGACCCAGACTGATGTCCAGTCTCTCCGACACTCCGCAGTGACCCAGACTGATGTCCAGTCTCTCCGACACTCCGACACTCCGCAGTGACCCAGACTGATGTCCAGTCTCTCCGACACTCCGCAGTGACCCAGACTGATGTCTAGTCTCTCCGACACTCCGCAGTGAGCCAGACTGATGTCCAGTCTCTCCGACACTCCAACACTCCGCAGTGACCCAGACTGATGTCCAGTCTCTCCGACACTCCGCAGTGACCCAGACTGATGTCCAGTCTCTCCGACACCCGGACCCTCCGCAGTGACCCAGACTGATGTCCAGTCTCTCCGACATTCCGCAGTGACCCAGACTGATGTCCAGTCTCTCCGACACTCCGCAGTGACACAGACCAATGTCCACTCTCTCCGACACTCCGCAGTGACCCAGACTGATGTCCAGTCTCTCCGACACTCCGACACTCTGCAGTGACCCAGACTGATGTCCAGTCTCTCCGACACTCCGCAGTGTCCCAGACTGATGTCCAGTCTCTCCGACACTCCGACACTCTGCAGTGACCCAGACTGATGTCCAGTCTCTCCGACACTCCGCAGTGATCCAGACTGATGTCCAGTCTCTCCGACACTCCGCAGTGACCCAGACTGATGTCCAGTCTCTCCTGCACTCCAACACTCCGCAGTGACCCACACTGATGTCCCGTCTCTCCGACACTCCGCAGTGACCCAGACTGATGTCCAGTCTCTCCGACAGTCCGCAGTGACCCAGACTGATGTCCAGTCTCTCTGACACTCCGCAGTGACCCAGACTGATGTCCAGTCTCTGCGACACTCCGCAGTGCCCCAGACTGATGTCCAGTCTCTCCGACACTCCGACACTCCGCAGTGACCCAGACTGATGTCCAGTCTCTCCGACACTCCGACCCTCCGCAGTGACCCAGACTGATGTCCAGTCTCTCCAACACTCCGCAGTGACCCAGACTGATGTCCAGTCTCTCCGACACTCCGCAGTGACCCAGACTGATGTCCCGTCTCTCCGAAATTCCGCAGTGACCCAGACTGATGTCCAGTCTTTCCGACACTCCGCAGTGAATAGACTAATGTCCAGTCTCTCCGACACTCCGACACTCCGCAATGACCCAGACTGATGTCCAGTCTCTCCAACACTCCGCAGTGACCCAGACTGATGTCCAGTCTCTCCGACACTCCGCAGTATCCCAGACTGTTGTCCAGTCTCTCCGACACTCCGCAGTGACCCAGACTGATGTCCAGTCTCTCGGACACTCCGCAGTGACCCAGACTGATGTCCAGTCTCTCCGACACTCCGCAGTGACCCAGACTGATGTCCAGTCTCTCCAACACTCCGCAGTGACCCAGACTGATGTCCAGTCTCTCCGCCACTCCGACACTCCGCAGTGACCCAGACTGAAGTCCAGTCTCTCCGACACTCCGCAGTGACGCAGACTGATGTCCAGTCTCTCCGACACTCCGACACTCCGCAGTGACCCAGACTGATGTCCAGTCTCTCCGACACTCCGCAGTGACCCAGACTGATGTCCAGTCTCTCCGATACTCCGACCCTCCGCAGTGACCCAGACTGATGTCCAGTCTCTCCGACATTCCGCAGTGACCCAGACTGATGTCCAGTCTCTCCGACACTCCGACAGTCTGCAGTGACACAGACCAATGTCCACTCTCTCCGACACTCCGCAGTGACCCAGACTGATGTCCAGTCTCTCCCACACTCCGCAGTGACCCAGACTGATGTCCAGACTCTCCGACACTCTGACACTCTGCAGTGACCCAGACTGATGTCCACTCTCTCCGACAATCCGCAGTGACCCAGACTGATGTCTAGTCTCTCCGACACTCCGCAGTGACCCAGACTGATGTCCAGTCTCTCCGACACTCCGACACTCCGCAGTGACCCAGACTGATGGCAAGTCTCTCCGACACTCCGCAGTGACCCAGACTGATGTCCAGTCTCTCCGACATTCCGCAGTGACCCAGACTGATGTCAAGTCTCTCCGACACTCCGACACTCCGCAGTGACACAGACCAATGTCCACTCTCTCCGACACTCCGCAGTGACCCAGACTGATGTCCAGTCTCTCCGACACTCCGCAGTGATCCAGTCTTATGTCCAGTCTCTCCTGCACTCCAACACTCCGCAGTGACCCAGACTGATATCCAGTCTCTCCGACACTCCGCAGTGACCCAGACTGATGTCCAGTCTCTCTGACATTCCGCAGTGACCCAGACTGATGTCCAGTCTCTCCGACACTCCGCAGTGACCCAGACTGATGTCCAGTCTCTCCGACACTCCGCAGTGAACAGATTAATGTCCAGTCTCTCCGACACTCCGACACTCCGCAGTGACCCAGACTGATGTCCAGTCTCTCCAACACTCCGACACTCCGCAGTGACCCAGACTGATGTCCAGTCTCTCCGACACGACGCAGTGTCCCAGACTGATGTCCAGTCTCTCCGACACTCCGCAGTGCCCCAGACTGATGTCCCGTCTCTCTGAAATTCCGCAGTGACCCAGACTGAAGTCCAGTCTCTCCGACTCTCCGACACTCCGCAGTGACCCAGGCTGATGTCCAGTCTCTCCGACACTCCGACACTCCGCAGTGACACAGACTGATGTCCAGTCTCTCCGACACTCCGCAGTGACCCAGACTGATGTCCAGTCTCTCCGACACTCCGACACTCCGCAGTGACCCAGACTGATGTCCAGTCTCTCCGACACTCCGCAGTGCCCCAGACTGATGTCCCGTCTCTCCGACACTCCGCAGTGCCCCAGACTGATGTCCCGTCTCTCCGAAATTCCGCAGTGACCCAGACTGATGTCCAGTCTCTCCGACACTCCGACACTCCGCAGTGACCCAGACTGATGTCCAGTCTCTCCGACACTCCGCAGTGACCCAGACTGATGTCCAGTTTCTCCGACACTCCGACACTCCGCAGTGACCCAGACTGATGTCCAGTCGCTCCGACACTCCGCAGTGACCCAGACTGATGTCCAGTCTCTCCGACACTCCGCAGTATCCCAGACTGTTGTCCAGTCTCTCCGACCCTCCGACACTCCGCAGTGACCCAGACTGATGTCCAGTCTCTCCAACACTCCGCAGTGACCCAGACTGATGTCCAGTCTCTCCGAAATTCCGCAGTGACCCAGACTGATGTCCAATCTCTCCGACACTCCGCAGTGAACAGACTAATGTCCAGTCTCTCCGACACTCCGACACTCCGCAGTGACCCAGACTGATGTCCAGTCTCTCCGACACTCCGCAGTGACCCAGACTGATGTCCAGTCTCTCCGACACTCCGCAGTGACCCAGACTGATGTCCAGCTCTCCGACACTCCGCAGTGACCCAGACTGATGTCCAGTCTCTCCGACACTCCGACACTCCGCAGTGACCCAGACTGATGTCCAGTCTCTCCGACACTCCGCAGTGACCCAGACTGATGTCCAGTCTCTCCGACACTCCGAACCTCCGCAGTGACCCAGACTGATGTCCAGTCTCTCCGACACTCCGACACTCTGCAGTGACACAGACCAATGTCCAGTCTCTCGGACACTCCGCAGTGACCCAGACTGATGTCTAGTCTCTCCGACACTCCGCAGTGAGCCAGACTGATGTCCAGTCTCTCCGACACTCCAACACTCCGCAGTGACCCAGACTGATGTCCAGTCTCTCCGACACTCCGCAGTGACCCAGACTGATGTCCAGTCTCTCCGACACCCGGACCCTCCGCAGTGACCCAGACTGATGTCCAGTCTCTCCGACATTCCGCAGTGACCCAGACTGATGTCCAGTCTCTCCGACACTCCGCAGTGACACAGACCAATGTCCACTCTCTCCGACACTCCGCAGTGACCCAGACTGATGTCCAGTCTCTCCGACACTCCGACACTCTGCAGTGACCCAGACTGATGTCCAGTCTCTCCGACACTCCGCAGTGTCCCAGACTGATGTCCAGTCTCTCCGACACTCCGACACTCTGCAGTGACCCAGACTGATGTCCAGTCTCTCCGACACTCCGCAGTGATCCAGTCTGATGTCCAGTCTCTCCTGCACTCCAACACTCCGCAGTGACCCTCACTGATGTCCAGTCTCTCCGACACTCCGCAGTGACCCAGACTGATGTCCAGTCTCTCTGACATTCCGCAGTGACCCAGACTGATGTCCAGTCTCTCCGACACTCCGCAGTGACCCAGACTGATGTCCAGTCTCTCCGACACTCCGACACTCCGCAGTGACCCAGACTGATGTCCAGTCTCTCCAACACTCCGACACTCCGCAGTGACCCAGACAGATGTCCAGTCTCTCCGACACGACGCAGTGTCCCAGACTGATGTCCAGTCTCTCCGACACTCCGCAGTGACCCAGACTGATGTCCAGTCTCTCCGACAATACGACACTCCGCAGTGACCCAGACTGATGTCCAGTCTCTCCGACACTCCGACACTCCGCAGTGACCCAGTCTGATGTCCAGTCTCTCCGACACTCCGCAGTGACCCAGACTGATGTCCAGTCTCTCCGACACTCCGCAGTGACCCAGACTGATGTCCAGTCTCTCCAACACTCCGCAGTGACCCAGACTGATGTCCAGTCTCTCCGACACTCCGCAGTGACCCAGACTGATGTCCAGTCTCTCCGACACTCCGACACTCCGCAGTGACCCAGACTGATGTCCAGTCTCTCCGACACTCCGACCCTCCGCAGTGACCCAGACTGATGTCCAGTCTCTCCGACACTCCGCAGTGACCCAGACTGATGTCCAGTCTCTCCGACACTCCGACACTCCGCAGTGACCCAGACTGATGTCCAGTCTCTCCAACACTCCGCAGTGACCCAGACTGATGTCCAGTCTCTCCGACACTCCGCAGTGACCCAGACTGAAGTCCCGTCTCTCCGAAATTCCGCAGTGACCCAGACTGATGTCCAGTCTCTCCGACACTCCGACACTCCGCAGTGACCCAGACTGATGTCCAGTCTCTCCAACACTCCGCAGTGACCCAGACTGATGTCCAGTCTCTCCGACACTCCGCAGTGACCCAGACTGATGTCTCGTCTCTCCGAAATTCCGCAGTGACCCAGACTGATGTCCAGTCTCTCCGACACTCCGACACTCCGCAGTGACCCAGACTGATGTCCAGTCTCTCCAACACTCCGCAGTGACCCAGACTGATGTCCAGTCTCTCCGACACTCCCTCACTCTGCAGTGACCCAGATTGATGTCCAGTCTCTCCGACACTCCGACACTCCGCAGTGACCCAGACTGATGTCCAGTCTCTCCGACACTCCGCAGTGACCCAGACTAATGTCCAGTCTCTCCGACACTCCAACACTCCGCAGTGACCCAGACTGATGTCCAGTCTCTCCGACACTCCGCTGTGACCCAGACTGATGTCCAGTCTCTCCGACACTCCGACACTCCGCTGTGACCCAGACTGATGTCCAGTCTCTCCGACACTCCGCAGTGACCCCGACTGATGTCCCGTCTCTCCGAAATTCCGCAGTGACCCAGACTGATGTCCAGTCTCTCCGACACTCCGCAGTGAACAGACTAATGTCCAGTCTCTCCGACACACCGCAGTGACCCAGACTGATGTCCAGTCTCTCCGACACTCCGCAGTGACCCAGACTGATGTCCAGTCTCTCCGACACTCCGCAGTGACCCAGACTGATGTCCAGTCTCTCCGACACTCCGACACTCCGCAGTGACCCAGACTGATGTCCAGTCACTCCGACACTCCGCAGTGACCCAGACTGGTGTCCAGTCTCTCCGACACTCCGCAGTGACCCAGACTGATGTCCAGTCTCTCCGACACTCCGCAGTGTCCCAGACTGATGTCCCGTCTCTCCGACACTCCGCAGTGACCCAGACTGATGTCCAGTCTCTCCAACACTCCGACACTCCGCAGTGACCCAGACTGATGTCCAGTCTCTCCGACACTCCGCAGTGACCCAGACTGATGTCCAGTCTCTCCAACACTCCGACACTCCGCAGTGACCCAGACTGATGTCCAGTCTCTCCGACACGACGCAGTGTCCCAGACTGATGTCCAGTCTCTCCGACACTCCGCAGTGACCCAGACTGATGTCCAGTCTCTCCGACACTCCGACACTCCGCAGTGACCCAGACTGATGTCCAGTCTCTCCGACACTCCGACACTCCGCAGTGACCCAGACTGATGTCCAGTCTCTCCGACACTCCGCAGTGACCCAGACTGATGTCCAGTCTCTCCAACACTCCGCAGTGACCCAGACTGATGTCCAGTCTCTCCGCCACTCCGACACTCCGCAGTGACCCAGACTGATGTCCAGTCTCTCCGACACGACGCAGTGTCCCAGACTGATGTCAAGTCTCTCCGAGACTCCGCAGTGACCCAGACTGATGTCCAGTCTCTCCGACACGACGCAGTGTCCCAGACTGATGTCCAGTCTCTCCGACACTCCGCAGTGACCCAGACTGATGTCCAGTCTCTCCGACACTCCGACACTCCGCAGTGACCCAGACTGATGTCCAGTCTCTCCGACACTCCGACACTCCGCAGTGACCCAGACTGATGTCCAGTCTCTCCGACACTCCGCAGTGACCCAGACTGATGTCCAGTCTCTCCGACACTCCGCAGTGACCCAGACTGATGTCCAGTCTCTCCGACACTCCGCAGTGACCCAGACTGATGTCCAGTCTCTCCGACACTCCGACCCTCCGCAGTGACCCAGACTGATGTCCAGTCTCTCCAACACTCCGCAGTGACCCAGACTGATGTCCAGTCTCTCCGACACTCCGCAGTGCCCCAGACTGATGTCCCGTCTCTCCGAAATTCCGCAGTGACCCAGACTGATGTCCAGTCTCTCCGACACTCCGCAGTGACCCAGACTGATGTCCAGTCTCTCCGACACTCCGCAGTGACCCAGACTGATGTCCAGTCTCTCCGACACTCCGACACTCCGCAGTGACCCAGACTGATGTCCAGTCTCTCCGACACTCCGACCCTCCACAGTGACCCAGACTGATGTCCAGTCTCTCCAACACTCCGCAGTGACCCAGACTGATGTCCAGTCTCTCCGACACTCCGCAGTGCCCCAGACTGATGTCCCGTCTCTCCGAAATTCCGCAGTGACCCAGACTGATGTCCAGTCTCTCCGACACTCCGTCACTCCGCTGTGACGCAGACTGATGTCCAGTCTCTACGACACTCCGCAGTGACCCAGACTGATGTCCAGTCTCTCCGACACTCCGCAGTGACCCAGACTAATGTCCAGTCTCTCCAACACTCCGCAGGGACCCAGACTGATGTCCAGTTTCTCCGACACTCCGCAGTGACCCAGACTGATGTCCAGTCTCTCCGATACTCCGAACCTCCACAGTGACCCAGACTGATGTCCAGTCTCTCCAACACTCCGCAGTGACCCAGACTGATGTCCAGTCTCTCCGACACTCCGACCCTCCACAGTGACCCAGACTGATGTCCAGTCTCTCCAACACTCCGCAGTGACCCAGACTGATGTCCAGTCTCTCCGACACTCCGCAGTGCCCCAGACTGATGTCCCGTCTCTCCGAAATTCCGCAGTGACCCAGACTGATGTCCAGTCTCTCCGACACTCCGACACTCCGCAGTGACCCAGACTGATGTCCAGTCTCTCCGACACTCCGACCCTCCGCAGTGACCCAGACTTATGTCCAGTCTCTCCAACACTCCGCAGTGACCCAGACTGATGTCCAGTCTCTCCGACACTCCGCAGTGCCCCAGACTGATGTCCAGTCTCTCCGACACTCCGACACTCCGCAGTGACCCAGACTGATGTCCAGTCTCTCCGGAATTCCGCAGTGACCCAGACTGATGTCCCGTCTCTCTGAAATTCCGCAGTGACCCAGACTGATGTCCAGTCTCTCCGACACTCCCTCACTCCGCAGTGACCCAGACTGATGTCCAGTCTCTCCGACACTCCGCAGTGACCCAGACTAATGTCCAGTCTCTCCGACACTCCGCAGTGACCCAGACTGATGTCCAGTCTCACCGACACTCCGCAGTGACCCAGACTAATGTCCAGTCTCTCCGACACGACGCAGTGTCCCAGACTGATGTCCAGTCTCTCCGACACTCCGCAGTGACCCAGACTAATGTCCAGTCTCTCCGACACTCCGCAGTGACCCAGACTGATGTCCAGTCTCTCCGACACTCGACACTCCGCAGTGACCCAGACTGATGTCCAGTCTCTCCGACACTCCGACACTCCGCAGTGACCCAGACTGATGTCCAGTCTCTCCGACACTCCGACCCTCCGCAGTGACCCAGACTGATGTCCAGTCTATCCAACACTCCGCAGTGACCCAGACTGATGTCCAGTCTCTCCGACACTCCGCAGTGCCCCAGACTGATGTCCCGTCTCTCCGAAATTCCGCAGTGACCCAGACTGATGTCCAGTCTCTCCGACACTCCGTCACTCCGCAGTGACCCAGACTGATGTCCAGTCTCTACGACACTCCGCAGTGACCCAGACTGATGTCCCGTCTCTCCGACACTCCGCAGTGACCCAGACTGATGTCCAGTCTCTCCAACACTCCGCAGTGACCCAGACTGATGTCCAGTCTCTCCGAAACTCCGCAGTGACCCAGACTGATGTCCAGTCTCTCCGACACTCCGCAGTGACCCAGACTGATGTCCAGTCTCTCCGACACTCCGCAGTGACCCAGACTGATGTCCAGTCTCTCCAACACTCCGCAGTGACCCAGACTGATGTCCAGTCTCTCCGAAACTCCGCAGTGCCCCAGACTGATGTCCAGTCTCTCCGACACTCCGCAGTGCCCCAGACTGATGTCCCGTCTCTCCGAAATTCCGCAGTGACCCAGACTGGTGTCCAGTCTCTCCGACACTCCCTCACTCCGCAGTGACCCAGACTGATGTCCAGTCTCTTCGACACTCCGACACTCCGCAGTGACCCAGACTGATATCCAGTCTCACCGACACTCCGCAGTGACCCAGACTGATGTCCAGTCTCTCCGACACTCCGACCCTCCGCAGTGACCCAGACTGATGTCCCGTCTCTCCGAAATTCCGCAGTGACCCAGACTGATGTCCAGTCTCTCCGACACTCCGCAGTGAACAGACTAATGTCCAGTCTCTCCGACACTCCGACCCTCCGCAGTGACCCAGACTGATGTCCCGTCTCTCCGAAATTCCGCAGTGACCCAGACTGATGTCCAGTCTCTCCGACACTCCGCAGTGAACAGACTAATGTCCAGTCTCTCCGACACTCCGACACTCCGCAGTGACCCAGACTGATGTCCAGTCTCTCCGACACTCCGCAGTGACCCAGACTGATGTCCAGTCTCTCCGACACTCGACACTCCGCAGTGACCCAGACTGATGTGCAGTCTCTCCGACACTCCGACACTCCGCAGTGACCCAGACTGATGTCCAGTCTCTCCGCCACTCCGACACACCGCAGTGACCCAGACTGATGTCCAGTCTCTCCGACACTCCGACACGACGCAGTGTCCCAGATTGATGTCCAGTCTCTCCGACACTCCGCAGTGACCCAGACTGATGTCCAGTCTCTCCGACACTCGACACTCCGCAGTGACCCAGACTGATGTGCAGTCTCTCCGACACTCCGACACTCCGCAGTGACCCAGACTGATGTCCAGTCTCTCCGACACTCCGCAGTGACCCAGACTGATGTCCATTCTCTCCGACACTCCGCAGTGCCCCAGACTGATGTCCAGTCTCTCCGACACTCCGCAGTGACCCAGACTAATGTCCAGTCTCCCCGACACTCCGACACTCCGCAGTGACCCAGACTGATGTCCAGTCTCTCCGACACTCCGCAGTGACCCAGACTGATGTCCAGTCTCTCCAACACTCCGCAGGGACCCAGACTGATGTCCAGTTTCTCCGACACTCCGCAGTGACCCAGACTGATGTCCAGTCTCTCCGATACTCCGACCCTCCGCAGTGACCCTGACTGATGTCCAGTCTCTCCAACACTCCGCAGTGACCCAGACTGATGTCCAGTCTCTCTGACACTCCGCAGTGACCCAGACTGATGTCCAGTCTCTCCGACACTCCGCAGTGCCCCAGACTGATGTCCCGTCTCTCCGAAATTCCGCAGTGACCCAGACTGATGTCCAGTCTCTCCGACACTCCGACACTCCGCAGTGACCCAGACTGATGTCCAGTCTCTCCGACACTCCGACCCTCCGCAGTGACCCAGACTGATGTCCAGTCTCTCCAACACTCCGCAGTGACCCAGACTGATGTCCAGTCTCTCCGACACTCCGCAGTGCCCCAGACTGATGTCCCGTCTCTCCGGAATTCCGCAGTGACCCAGACTGATGTCCCGTCTCTATGAAATTCCGCAGTGACCCAGACTGATGTCCAGTCTCTCCGACACTCCGACACTCCACAGTGACCCAGACTGAGGTCCAGTCTCTCCGACACTCCGCTGTGACCCAGACTGATGTCCAGTCTCTCCGACACTCGACACTCCGCAGTGACCCAGACTGATGTCCAGTCTCTCCGACACTCCGACACTCCGCAGTGACCCAGACTGATGTCCAGTCTCTCCGACACTCCGACCCTCCGCAGTGACCCAGACTGATGTCCAGTCTATCCAACACTCCGCAGTGACCCAGACTGATGTCCAGTCTCTCCGACACTCCGCAGTGCCCCAGACTGATGTCCCGTCTCTCCGAAATTCCGCAGTGACCCAGACTGATGTCCAGTCTCTCCGACACTCCGACACTCCGCAGTGACCCAGACTGATGTCCAGTCTCTCCAACACTCCGAAATTCCGCAGTGACCCAGACTGATGTCCAGTCTCTACGACACTCCGCAGTGACCCAGACTGATGTCCAGTCTCTCCGACACTCCGCAGTGACCCAGACTAATGTCCAGTCTCTCCGACACTCCGACACTCCGCAGTGACCCAGACTGATGTCCAGTCTCTCCGACACTCCGCTGTGACCCAGACTGATGTCCAGTCTCTCCGACACTCCGCAGTGACCCAGACTGATGTCCAGTCTCTCCGACACTCCGCAGTGACCCAGACTAATGTCCAGTCTCTCCGACACTCCGACACTCCGCAGTGACCCAGACTGATGTCCAGTCTCTCCGACACTCCGCAGTGACCCAGACTGATGTCCAGTCTCTCCGACACTCCGCAGTGACCCACACTGATGTCCAGTCTCTCCAACACTCCGCAGTGACCCAGACTGATGTCCAGTCTCTCCGACACTCCGCAGTGCCCCAGACTGATGTCCCGTCTCTCCGAAATTCCGCAGTGACCCAGACTGGTGTCCAGTCTCTCCGACACTCCCTCACTCCGCAGTGACCCAGACTGATGTCCAGTCTCTTCGACACTCCGACACTCCGCAGTGACCCAGACTGATATCCAGTCTCACCGACACTCCGCAGTGACCCAGACTGGTGTCCAGTCTCTCCGACACTCCCTCACTCCGCAGTGACCCAGACTAATGTCCAGTCTCTCCGACACTCCGACACTCCGCAGTGACCCAGACTGATGTCCAGTCTCTCCGACACTCCGCAGTGACCCAGACTGATGTCCAGTCTCTCCGACACTCCGACCCTCCGCAGTGACCCAGACTGATGTCCCGTCTCTCCGAAATTCCGCAGTGACCCAGACTGATGTCCAGTCTCTCCGACACTCCGCAGTGAACAGACTAATGTCCAGTCTCTCCGACACTCCGACACTCCGCAGTGACCCAGACTGATGTCCAGTCTCTCCGACACTCCGCAGTGACCCAGACTGATGTCCAGTCTCTCCAACACTCCGACACTCCGCAGTGACCCAGACTGATGTCCAGTCTCTCCGCCACTCCGACACACCGCAGTGACCCAGACTGATGTCCTATCTCTCCGACACGACGCAGTGTCCCAGACTGATGTCCAGTCTCTCCGACACTCCGCAGTGACCCAGACTGATGTCCAGTCTCTCCGACACTCGACAATCCGCAGTGACCCAGACTGATGTCCAGTCTCTCCGACACTCCGACACTCCGCAGTGACCCAGACTGATGTCCAGTCTCTCCGACACTCCGCAGTGTCCCAGGCTGATGTCCAGTCTCTCCGACACTCCGCAGTGACCCAGACTGATGTCCAGTCTCTCCGACACTCCGACACTCCGCAGTGACCCAAACTGATGTCCATGCTCTCCGACACTCCGCAGTGACCCAGACTGATGTCCAGTCTCTCCGATACTCCGACCCTCCGCAGTGACCCTGACTGATGTCCAGTCTCTCCGACACTCCGCAGTGCCCCAGACTGATGTCCCGTCTCTCCAAAATTCCGCAGTGACCCAGACTGATGTCCAGTCTCTCCGACACTCCGACACTCCGCAGTGACCCAGACTGATGTCCAGTCTCTCCGACACTCCGACCCTCCGCAGTGACCCAGACTGATGTCCAGTCTCTCCAACACTCCGCAGTGACCCAGACTGATGTCCAGTCTCTCCGACCCTCCGCAGTGACCCAGACTGATGTCCCGTCTCTCTGAAATTCCGCAGTGACCCAGACTGATGTCCCGTCTCTCTGAAATTCCGCAGTGACCCAGACTGATGTCCCGTCTCTCTGAAATTCCGCAGTGACGCAGACTGAGGTCCAGTCTCTCCGACACTCCCTCACTCCGCAGTGACCCAGACTGATGTCCAGTCTCTTCGACACTCCGACACTCCGCAGTGACCCAGACTGATGTCCAGTCTCACCGACACTCCGCAGTGACCCAGACTAATGTCCAGTCTCTCCGACACTCCGACACTCCACAGTGACCCAGACTGATGTCCAGTCTCTCCGACACTCCGCTGTGACCCAGACTTATGTCCAGTCTCTACGACACTCCGACCCTCCGCAGTGACCCAGACTGATGTCCCGTCTCTCCGAAATTCCGCAGTGACCCAGACTGATGTCCAGTCTCTCCGACACTCCGCAGTGAACAGACTAATGTCCAGGCTCTCCGACACTCCGACACTCCGCAGTGACCCAGACTGATGTCCAGTCTCTCCGACACTCCGCAGTGACCCAGACTGATGTCCAGTCTCTCCAACACTCCGACACTCCGCAGTGACCCAGACTGATGTCCAGTCTCTCCGACACTCCGCTGTGACCCAGACTTATGTCCAGTCTCTACGACACTCCGACCCTCCGCAGTGAACCAGACTGATGTCCCGTCTCTCCGAAATTCCGCAGTGACCCAGACTGATGTCCAGTCTCTCCGACACTCCGCAGTGAACAGAGTAATGTCCAGTCTCTCCGACACTCCGACACTCCGCAGTGACCCATACTGATGTCCAGTCTCTCCGACACTCCGCAGAGACCCAGACTGATGTCCAGTCTCTCCAACACTCCGACACTCCGCAGTGACCCAGACTGATGTCCAGTCTCTCCGCCACTCCGACACTCCGCAGTGACCCAGACTGATGTCCTATCTCTCCGACACGACGCAGTGTCCCAGACTGATGTCCAGTCTCTCCGACACTCCGCAGTGACCCAGACTGATGTCCAGTCTCTCCGACCCTCGACACTCCGCAGTGACCCAGACTGATGTCCAGTCTCTCCGACACTCCGACACTCCGCAGTGACCCAGACTGATGTCCAGTCTCTCCGACACTCCGCAGTGCCCCAGACTGATGTCCCGTCTCTCCGAAATTCCGCAGTGACCCAGACTGATGTCCAGTCTCTCCGACACTCCGCAGTGAACAGACTAATGTCCAGTCTCTCCGACACTCCGACACTCCGCAGTGACCCAGACTGATGCCCAGTCTCTCCGACACTCCGCAGTGACCCAGACTGATGTCCAGTCTCTCCAACACTCCGACACTCCGCAGTGACCCAGACTGATGTCCAGTCTCTCCGACACTCTTATGTGACCCAGACTTATGTCCAGTCTCTACGACACTCCGACCCTCCGCAGTGACCCAGACTGATGTCCCGTCTCTCCGAAATTCCGCAGTGACCCAGACTGATGTCCAGTCTCTCCGACACTCCGCAGTGAACAGACTAATGTCCAGTCTCTCCGACACTCCGACACTCCGCAGTGACCCAGACTGATGTCCAGTCTCTCCGACACTCCGCAGTGACCCAGACTGATGTCCAGTCTCTCCAACACTCCGACACTCCGCAGTGACCCAGACTGATGTCCAGTCTCTCCGACACTCTGCAGTGACCCGGACTGATGTCCAGTCTCTCCGACACTCCGCAGTGACCCAGACTGATGTCCAGTCTCTCCGACACTCCGCAGTGACCCAGACTGATGTCCAGTCTCTCCGACACGACGCAGTGTCCCAGACTGATGTCCAGTCTCTCCGACACTCCGCAGTGACCCAGACTGATGTCCAGTCTCTCCGACACTCGACACTCCGCAGTGACCCAGACTGATGTCCAGTCTCTCCGACACTCCGACACTCCGCAGTGACCCAGACTGATGTCCAGTCTCTCCGACACTCCGACCCTCCGCAGTGACCCAGACTGATGTCCAGTCTATCCAACACTCCGCAGTGACCCAGACTGATGTCCAGTCTCTCCGACACTCCGCAGTGCCCCAGACTGATGTCCCGTCTCTCCGAAATTCCGCAGTGACCCAGACTGATGTCCAGTCTCTCCGACACTCCGACACTCCGCAGTGACCCAGACTGATGTCCAGTCCCTCCGACACTCCGACCCTCCGCAGTGACCCAGACTGATGTCCAGTCTCTCCAACACTCCGCAGTGACCCAGACTGATGTCCAGTCTCTCCGACACTCCGCAGTGCCCCAGACTGATGTCCCGTCTCTCCGAAATTCCGCAGTGACCCAGACTGATGTCCAGTCTCTCCGACACTCCGCAGTAACCCAGACTAATGTCCAGTCTCTCCGACACTCCGACACTCCGCAGTGACCCAGACTGATGTCCAGTCTCTCCGACACTCCGCAGTGACCCAGACTAATGTCCAGTCTCTCCGACACTCCGTCACTCCGCAGTGACCCAGACTGATGTCCAGTCTCTACGACACTCCGCAGTGACCCAGACTGATGTCCAGTCTCTCCGACACTCCGCAGTGACCCAGACTAATGTCCAGTCTCTCCGACACTCCGCAGTGACCCAGACTGATGTCCAGTTTCTCCGACACTCCGCTGTGACCCAGACTGATGTCCAGTCTCTCCGAAATTCCGCAGTGACCCAGACTGATGTCCAGTCTCTCCGAAATTCCGCAGTGACCCAGACTAATGTCCAGTCTCTCCGACACTCCGCAGTGACCCAGACTAATGTCCAGTCTCTCCGACACTCCGCAGTGACCCAGACTGATGTCCAGTTTCTCCGACACTCCGCTGTGACCCAGACTGATGTCCAGTCTCTCCGAAATTCCGCAGTGACCCAGACTAATGTCCAGTCTCTCCGACACTCCGCAGTGACCCAGACTGATGTCCAGTCTCTCCGACACTCCGACACTCCGCAGTGACCCAGACTGATGTCCAGTCTCTCCGACACTCCGCAGTGACCCAGACTGATGTCCAGTCTCTCCGACACTCCGCAGTGACCCAGACTGATGTCCAGTCTCTCCAACACTCCGCAGTGACCCAGACTGATGTCCAGTCTCTCCGACACTCCGCAGTGACCCAGACTGATGTCCCGTCTCTCCGAAATTCCGCAGTGACCCAGACTGATGTCCATGCTCTCCGACACTCCGCAGTGACCCAGACTGATGTCCAGTCTCTCCGATACTCCGACCCTCCGCAGTGACCCTGACTGATGTCCAGTCTCTCCAACACTCCGCAGTGACCCAGACTGATGTCCAGTCTCTCCGACACTCCGCAGTGCCCCAGACTGATGTCCCGTCTCTCCGAAATTCCGCAGTGACCCAGACTGATGTCCAGTCTCTCCGACACTCCGACACTCCGCAGTGACCCAGACTGATGTCCAGTCTCTCCGACACTCCGACACTCCGCAGTGACCCAGACTGATGTCCAGTCTCTCCGACACTCCGCAGTGCCCCAGACTGATGTCCCGTCTCTCCGGAATTCCGCAGTGACCCAGACTGATGTCCCGTCTCTCTGAAATTCCGCAGTGACCCAGACTGATGTCCAGTCTCTCCGACACTCCGACACTCCGCAGTGACCCAGACTGATGTCCAGTCTCTCCGACACTCCGACACTCCGCAGTGACCCAGACTGATGTCCAGTCTCTCCGACACTCCGACACTCCGCAGTGTCCCAGACTGATGTCCAGTCTCTCCGACACTCCCTCACTCCGCAGTGACCCAGACTGATGTCCAGTCTCTTCGACACTCCGACACTCCGCAGTGACCCAGACTGATGTCCAGTCTCACCGACACTCCGCAGTGACCCAGACTAATGTCCAGTCTCTCCGACACTCCGACACTCCACAGTGACCCAGACTGATGTCCAGTCTCTCCGACACTCCGCTGTGACCCAGACTTATGTCCAGTCTCTACGACACTCCGACCCTCCGCAGTGACCCAGACTGATGTCCCGTCTCTCCGAAATTCCGCAGTGACCCAGACTGATGTCCAGTCTCTCCGATACTCCGACACTCCGCAGTGACCCAGACTGATGTCCAGTCTCTCCGACACTCCGCAGTGACCCAGACTGATGTCCAGTCTCTCCAACACTCCGACAGTCCGCAGTGACCCAGACTGATGTCCAGTCTCTCCGCCACTCCGACACTCCGCAGTGACCCAGACTGATGTCCAGTCTCTCCGACACGACGCAGTGTCCCAGACTGATGTCCAGTCTCTCCGACACTCTGCTGTGACCCAGACTTATGTCCAGTCTCTCCGACACTCCGACCCTCCGCAGTGACCCAGACTGATGTCCCGTCTCTCCGAAATTCCGCAGTGACCCAGACTGATGTCCAGTCTCTCCGACACTCCGACACTCCGCAGTGACCCAGACTGATGTCCCGTCTCTCCGAAATTCCACAGTGACCCAGACTGATGTCCAGTCTCTCCGACACTCCGCAGTGACCCAGACTGATGTCCATGCTCTCCGACACTCCGCAGTGACCCAGACTGATGTCCAGTCTCTCCGACACTCCGCAGTGACCCAGACTAATGTCCAGTCTCTCCAACACTCCGCAGTGACCCAGACTGATGTCCAGTCTCTCCGACACTCCGACACTCCGCAGTGACCCAGACTGATGTCCAGTCTCTCCGATACTCCGACCCTCCGCAGTGACCCTGACTGATGTCCAGTCTCTCCGACACACCGCAGTGCCCCAGACTGATGTCCCGTCTCTCCGAAATTCCGCAGTGAGCCAGACTGATGTCCAGTCTCTCCGACACTCCGACACTCCGCAGTGACCCAGACTGATGTCCAGTCTCTCCGACACTCCGACCCTCCGCAGTGACCCAGACTGATGTCCCGTCTCTCCGGAATTCCGCAGTGACCCAGACTGATGTCCCGTCTCTCTGAAATTCCGCAGTGACCCAGACTGATGTCCAGTCTCTCCGACACTCCGCAGTGACCCAGACTGATGTCCAGTCTCTCCGACACTCCGACCCTCCGCAGTGACCCAGACTGATGTCCAGTCTCTCCAACACTCCGCAGTGACCCAGACTGATGTCCAGTCTCTCCGACACTCCGCAGTGACCCAGACTGATGTCCAGTCTCTCCGACACTCCGCAGTGACCCAGACTGATGTCCAGTCTCTTCGACACTCCGACATTCCGCAGTGACCCAGACTGATGTCCAGTCTCACCGACACTCCGCAGTGACCCAGACTGATGTACAGTCTCTCCGACACTCCGACACTCCACAGTGACCCACACTGATGTCCAGTCTCTCCGACACTCCGCTGTGACCCAGACTTATGTCCAGTCTCTACGACACTCCGACCCTCCGCAGTGACCCAGACTGATGTCCCGTCTCTCCGAAATTCCGCAGTGACCCAGACTGATGTCCAGTCTCTCCGACACTCCGCAGTGAACAGACTAATGTCCAGTCTCTCCGACACTCCGACACTCCGCAGTGACCCAGACTGATGTCCAGTCTCTCCGACACTCCGCAGTGACCCAGACTGATGTCCAGTCTCTCCAACACTCCGACACTCCGCAGTGACCCAGACTGATGTCCAGTCTCTCCGCCACTCCGACACTCCGCAGTGACCCAGACTGATGTCCTATCTCTCCGACACGACGCAGTGTCCCAGACTGATGTCCAGTCTCTCCGACACTCTGCTGTGACCCAGACTTATGTCCAGTCTCTCCGACACTCCGACCCTCCGCAGTGACCCAGACTGATGTCCCGTCTCTCCGAAATTCCGCAGTGACCCAGACTGATGTCCAGTCTCTCCGACACTCCGCAGTGAACAGACTAATGTCCAGTCTCTCCGACACTCCGCAGTGACCCAGACTGATGTCCAGTCTCTCCGCCACTCCGCAGTGACCCAGACTGATGTCCAGTCTCTCCAACACTCCGACACTCCGCAGTGACCCAGACTGATGTCCAGTCTCTCCGCCACTCCGACACACCGCAGTGACCCAGACTGATGTCCAGTCTCTCCAACACTCCGACACTCCGCAGTGACCCAGACTGATGTCCAGTCTCTCCAACACTCCGCAGTGACCCAGACTGATGTCCTATCTCTCCGACACGACGCAGTGTCCCAGACTGATGTCCAGTCTCTCCGACACTCCGCAGTGACCCAGACTGATGTCCAGTCTCTCCGACACTCGACACTCCGCAGTGACCCAGACTGATGTCCAGTCTCTCCGACACTCCGACACTCCGCAGTGACCCAGACTGATGTCCAGTCTCTCCGACACTCCGCAGTGACCCAGACTGATGTCCAGTCTCTCCGACACTCCGACACTCCGCAGTGATCCAGACTGATGTCCAGTCTCTCCGACACTCCGCAGTGACCCAGACTGATGTCCATGCTCTCCGACACTCCGCAGTGACCCAGACTGATGTCCAGTCTCTCCGACACTCCGCAGTGACCCAGACTAATGTCCAGTCTCTCCAACACTCCGCAGTGACCCAGACTGATGTCCAGTCTCTCCGACACTCCGACACTCCGCAGTGACCCAGACTGATGTCCAGTCTCTCCGACACTCCGCAGTGACCCAGACTGATGTCCAGTCTCTCCGACACTCCGACCCTCCGCAGTGACCCAGACTGATGTCCAGTCTCTCCAACACTCCGCAGTGACCCAGACTGATGTCCAGTCTCTCCGACACTCTGCAGTGCCCCAGACTGATGTCCCGTCTCTCCGAAATTCCGCAGTGACCCAGATTGATGTCCAGTCTCTCCGACACTCCGACACTCCGCAGTGACTCAGACTGATGTCCAGTCTCTCCGACACTCCGACACTCCGCAGTGACCCAGACTGATGTCCAGTCTCTCCGACACTCTGCAGTGCCCCAGACTGATGTCCCGTCTCTCCGAAATTCCGCAGTGACCCAGACTGATGTCCAGTCTCTCCGACACTCCAACACTCCGCAGTGACCCAGACTGATGTCCAGTCTCTCCGACACTGTGCAGTGCCCCAGACTGATGTCCAGTCTCTCCGACACTCCGCAGTGACCCAGACTGATGTCCAGTCACTCCGACACTCCGCAGTGACCCAGACTAATGTCCAGTCTCTCCGACACTCCGACACTCCGCAGTGACCCAGACTGATGACCAGTCTCTCCGACACTGCGACACTCCGCAGTGACCCAGACTGATGTCCAGTCTCTCCGACACTCCGCAGTGCCCCAGACTGATGTCCCGTCTCTCCGAAATTCCGCAGTGACCCAGACTGATGTCCAGTCTCTCCGACACTCCGACACTCCGCAGTGACCCAGACTGATGTCCAGTCTCTCCGACACTCCGACCCTCCGCAGTGACCCAGACTGATGTCCAGTCTCTCCAACACTCCGCAGTGACCCAGACTGATGTCCAGTCTCTCCGACACTCCGACACTCCGCAGTGACCCAGACTGATGTCCAGTCTCTCCGACACTCCGCTGTGACCCAGACTGATGTCCAGTCTCTACGACACTCCGACCCTCCGCAGTGACCCAGACTGATGTCCCGTCTCTCCGAAATTCCGCAGTGACCCAGACTGATGTCCAGTCTCTCCGACACTCCGCAGTGAACAGACTAATGTCCAGTCTCTCCGACACTCCGACACTCCGCAGTGACCCAGACTGATGTCCAGTCTCTCCGAAACTCCGCAGTGACCCAGACTGATGTCCAGTGTCTCCAACACTCCGACACTCCGCAGTGACCCAGACTGATGTCCAGTCTCTTCGACACTCCGACACTCCGCAGTGACCCAGACTGATGTCCAGTCTCACCGACACTCCGCAGTGACCCAGACTAATGTCCAGTCTCTCCGACACTCCGCAGTGACCCAGACTGATGTCCAGTCTCTCCGACACTCCGCTGTGACCCAGACTGATGTCCAGTCTCACCGACACTCCGCAGTGACCAAACTAATGTCCAGTCTCTCCGACACTCCGACACTCCGCAGTGACCCAGACTAATGTCCAGTCTCTACGACACTCCGACCCTCCGCTGTGACCCAGACTGATGTCCCGTCTCTCCAAAATTCCGCAGTGACCCAGACTGATGTCCAGTCTCTCCGACACTCCGCAGTGAACAGACTAATGTCCAGTCTCTCCGACACTCCGGCAGTCCGCAGTGACCCAGACTGATGTCCAGTCTCTCCGACACGCCGCAGTGACCCAGACTGATGTCCAGTCTCTCCAACACTCCGACACTCCGCAGTGACCCAAACTGATGTCCAGTCTCTCCGCCACTCCGACACTCCGCAGTGACCCAGACTGATGTCCTATCTGTCCGACACGACGCAGTGTCCCAGACTGATGTCCAGTCTCTCCGACACTCCGCAGTGACCCAGACTGATGTCCAGTCACTCCGACACTCGACACTCCGCAGTGACCCAGACTGATGTCCAGTCTCTCCGACACTCCGCAGTGACCCAGACTGATGTCCATTCTCTCCGACACTCCGCAGTGACCCAGACTGATGTCCAGTCTCTCCGACACTCCGCAGTGACCCAGACTGATGTCCAGTCTCTCCGACACTCCGACCCTCCGCAGTGACCCAGACTGATGTCCAGTCTCTCCGACACTCCGCAGTGCCCCAGACTGATGTCCCGTCTCTCCGAAATTCCGCAGTGACCCAGACTGATGTCCAGTCTCTCCGACACTCCGACACTCTGCAGTGACCCAGACTGATGTCCAGTCTCTCTGACACTCCGACCCTCCGCAGTGACCCAGACTGATGTCCAGTCTCTCCGACACTCCGCAGTGCCCCAGACTGATGTCCCGTCTCTCCGAAATTCCGCAGTGACCCAGACTGATGTCCAGTTTCTACGACACTCCGTCATTCCGCAGTGACCCAGACTGATGTCCAGTCTCTACGACACTCCGCAGTGACCCAGACTCATGTCCCGTCTCTCCGAAATTCCGCAGTGACCCAGACTGATGTCCAGTTTCTCCGACACTCCGTCATTCCGCAGTGACCCAGACTGATGTCCAGTCTCTCCGACACTCCGCAGTGACCCAGACAAATGTCCAGTCTCTCCAACACTCCGACACTCCGCAGTGACCCAGACTGATGTCCAGTCTCTCCGACACTCCGACACTCCGCAGTGACCCAGACTGATGTCCAGTCTCTCCGACACTCCGCAGTGACCCAGACTGATGTCCAGTCTCTCCAACACTCCGCAGTGACCCAGACTGATGTCCAGTCTCTCCGACACTCCGCAGTGACCCAGACTGATGTCCAGTCTCTCCGACACTCCGACCCTCCGCAGTGACCCAGACTGATGTCCAGTCTCTCCGACACTCCGCAGTGACCCAGACTGATGTCCAGTCTCTCCGACACTCCGCAGTGACCCAGACTGATGTCCACTCTCTCCAACACTCCGCAGTGACCCAGACTGATGTCCAGTCTCTCCGACACTCCGCAGTGCCCCAGACTGATGTCCCGTCTCTCCGAAATTCCGCAGTGACCCAGACTGATGTCCAGTCTCTCCGACACTCCGACACTCCGCAGTGACCCAGACTGATGTCCAGTCTCTCCGACACTCCGACCCTCCGCAGTGACCCAGACTGATGTCCAGTCTCTCCAACACTCCGCAGTGACCCAGACTGATGTCCAGTCTCTCCGACACTCCGCAGTGCCCCAGACTGATGTCCCGTCTCTCCGAAATTCCGCAGTGACCCAGACTGATGTCCAGTCTCTCCGACACTCCGCAGTGACCCAGACTAATGTCCAGTCTCTCCGACACTCCGACACTCCGCAGTGACCCCGACTGATGTCCAGTCTCTCCGACACTCCGCTGTGATCCAGACTGATGTCCAGTCTCTACGAAACTCCGACCCTCCGCAGTGACCCAGACTGATGTCCCGTCTCTCCGAAATTCCGCAGTGACCCAGACTGATGTCCAGTCTCTCCGACACTCCGCAGTGAACAGACTAATGTCCAGTCTCTCCGACACTCCGACACTCCGCAGTGACCCAGACTGATGTCCAGTCTCTCCGAAACTCCGCAGTGACCCAGACTGATGTCCAGTCTCTCCGCCACTCCGACACTCCGCAGTGACCCAGACTGATGTCCAGTCTCTCCGACACGACGCAGTGTCCCAGACTGATGTCCAGTCTCTCCGACACTCCGCAGTGACCCAGACTGATGTCCAGTCTCTCCGACACTCCGACACTCCGACAGTCCGCAGTGACCCAGACTGATGTCCAGTCCATCCGACACTCCGACACTCCGCAGTGACCCAGACTGATGTCCAGTCTCTCCGACACTCCGCAGTGACCCAGACTGATGTCCAGTCTCTCCGACACTCCGCCGTGACCCAGACTGATGTCCAGTCTCTCCGACACTCCGCAGTGACCCAGACTACTGTCCAGTCTCTCCGACACTCCGACACTCCGCAGTGACCCAGACTGATGTCCAGTCTCTCCGACACTCCGCTGTGACCCAGACTGATGTCCAGTCTCTACGACACTCCGACCCTCCGCAGTGACCCAGACTGATGTCCCGTCTCTCCGAAATTCCGCAGTGACCCAGACTGATGTCCAGTCTCTCCGACACTCCGCAGTGAACAGACTAATGTCCAGTCTCTCCGACACTCCGACACTCCGCAGTGACCCAGACTGATGTCCAGTCTCTCCGAAACTCCGCAGTGACCCAGACTGATGTCCAGTCTCTTCGACACTCCGACACTCCGCAGTGACCCAGACTGATGTCCAGTCTAACCGACACTCCGCAGTGACCCAGACTGATGTCCAGTCTCTCCGACACTCCGACACTCTGCAGTGACCCAGACTAATGTCCAGTCTCTCCGACACTCCGACACTCCGCAGTGACCCAGACTGATGTCCAGTCTCTCCGACACACCGCAGTGACCCAGACTGATGTCCAGTCTCTCCAACACTCCGACACTCCGCAGTGACCCAGACTGATGTCCAGTCTCTCCGCCACTCCGACACTCCGCAGTGACCCAGACTGATGTCCTATCTCTCCGACACGACGCAGTGTCCCAGACTGATGTCCAGTCTCTCCGACACTCCGCAGTGACCCAGACTGATGTCCAGTCTCTCCGACACTCGACACTCCGCAGTGACCTAGACTGATGTCCAGTCTCTCCGACACTCCGACACTCCGCAGTGACCCAGACTGATGTCCAGTCTCTCCGACACTCCGCAGTGACCCAGACTGATGTCCAGTCTCTCCGACACTCCGCAGTGACCCAGACTGATGTCCAGTTTCTCCGACACTCCGACACTCCGCAGTGACCCAGACTGATGTCCAGTCTCTCCGCCACTCCGACACTCCGCAGTGACCCAGACTGATGTCCAGTCTCTCCGACACTCCGCAGTGACCCAGACTGATGTCCCGTCTCTCCGAAATTCCGCAGTGACCCAGACTGATGTCCAGTCTCTCCGACATTCCGTCACTCCGCAGTGACCCAGACTGATGTCCAGTCTCTACGACACTCCGCAGTGACCCAGACTGATGTCCAGTCACTCCGACACTCCGCAGTGACCCAGACTAATGTCCAGTCTCTCCGACACTCCGACACTCCGCAGTGACCCAGACTGATGTCCAGTCTCTCCGACAATCCGACACTCCGCAGTGACCCAGATTGATGTCCAGTCTCTCCGTCACTCCGCAGTGACCCAGACTGATGTCCAGTCTCTCCAACACTCCGCAGTGACCCAGACTGATGTCCAGTCTCTCCGACACTCCGCAGTGACCCAGACTGATGACCAGTCTCTCCGACACTCCGACCCTCCGCAGTGACCCAGACTGATGTCCAGTCTCTCCGACACTCCGCAGTGACCCAGACTGATGTCCACTCTCTCCAACACTCCGCAGTGACCCAGACTGATGTCAAGTCTCTCCGACACTCCGCAGTGCCCCAGACTGATGTCCCGTCTCTCCGAAATTCCGCAGTGACCCAGACTGATGTCCAGTCTCTCCGACACTCCGACACTCCGCAGTGACCCAGACTGATGTCCAGTCTCTCCGACACTCCGACCCTCCGCAGTGACCCAGACTGATGTCCAGTCTCTCCAACACTCCGCAGTGACCAAGACTGATGTCCAGTCTCTCCGTCACTCCGCAGTGCCCCAGACTGATGTCCCGTCTCTCCGAAATTCCGCAGTGACCCAGACTGATGTCCAGTCTCTCCGACACTCCGACACTCCGCAGTGACCAAGACTGATGTCCAGTCTCTCCGACACTCCGCAGTGCCCCAGACTGATGTCCAGTCTCTCCGACACTCCGAAATTCCGCAGTGACCCAGACTGATGTCCAGTCTCTCCAACACTCCGACACTCCGCAGTGACCCAGACTGATGTCCAGTCTCTCCGACACTCCGACCCTCCGCAGTGACCCAGACTGATGTCCAGTCTCTCCAACACTCCGCAGTGACCAAGACTGATGTCCAGTCTCTCCGACACTCCGCAGTGACCCAGACTGATGTCCACTCTCTCCAACACTCCGCAGTGACCCAGACTGATGTCCCGTCTCTCCGAAATTCCGCAGTGACCCAGACTGATGTCCAGTCTCTCCAACACTCCCTCACTCCGCAGTGACCCAGACTGATGTCCAGTCTCTCCAACACTCCCTCACTCCGCAGTGACCAGACTGATGTCCTGTCTCTCCGACACTCCGACACTCCGCAGTGACCCAGACTAATGTCCAGTCTCTCCGACACTCCGACACTCCGCAGTGACCCAGACTGATGTCCAGTCTCTCCGACACTCCGCTGTGACCCAGACTGATGTCCAGTCTCTCAGACACTCCGCAGTGACTCAGACTGATGTCCAGTCTCTACGACACTCCGACCCTCCGCAGTGACCCAGACTGATGTCCCGTCTCTCGAAATTCCGCAGTGACCCAGACTGATGTCCAGTCTCTCCGACACTCCGCAGTGAACAGACTAATGTCCAGTCTCTCCGACACTCTGACACTCCGCAGTGACCCAGACTGATGTCCAGTCTCTCCGAAACTCCGCAGTGACCCAGACTGATGTCCAGTGTCTCCGATACTCCGCAGTGCCCCAGACTGATGTCCCGTCTCTCCGAAATTCCGCAGTGACCCAGACTGATGTCCAGTCTCTCCGACATTCCGTCACTCCGCAGTGACCCAGACTGATGTCCAGTGTCTCCGATACTCCGCAGTGCCCCAGACTGATGTCCCGTCTCTCCGAAATTCCGCAGTGACCCAGACTGATGTCCAGTCTCTCCGACATTCCGTCACTCCGCAGTGACCCAGACTGATGTCCAGTCACTCCGACACTCCGCAGTGACCCAGACTAATGTCCAGTCTCTCCGACACTCCGACACTCCGCAGTGACCCAGACTGGTGTCCAGTCTCTCCGACAATCCGACACTCCGCAGTGACCCAGATTGATGTCCAGTCTCTCCGTCACTCCGCAGTGACCCAGAGTAATGTCCAGTCTCTCCGACACTCCGACACTCCGCAGTGACCCAGACTGATGTCCAGTCTCTCCGTCACTCCGACACTCCGCAGTGACCCAGACTGATGTCCTATCTCTCCGACACGACGCAGTGTCCCAGACTGATGTCCAGTCTCTCCGACACTCCGCAGTGACCCAGACTGATGTCCAGTCTCTCCGACACTCCGACACTCCGCAGTGACCCAGACTGATGTCCAGTCTCTCCGACACTCCGCAGTGACCCAGACTGATGTCCAGTCTCTCCGACACTCCGCAGTGACCCAGACTGATGTCCAGTCTCTCCAACACTCCGCAGTGACCCAGACTGATGTGCAGTCTCTCCGACACTCCGCAGTGCCCCAGACTGATGTCCCGTCTCTCCGAAATTCCGCAGTGACTCAGACTGATGTCCAGTCTCTCCGACACTCCGACACTCCGCAGTGACCCAGACTGATGTCCAGTCTCTCCGACACTCCGCAGTGACCCAGACTGATGTCCAGTCTCTCCGACACTCCGCAGTGCCCCAGACTGATGTCCCGTCTCTCCGAAATTCCGCAGTGACCCAGACTGATGTCCAGTCTCTCCGACATTCCGTCACTCCGCAGTGACCCAGACTGATGTCCAGTCTCTACGACATTCCGCAGTGACCCAGACTGATGTCCAGTCACTCCGACACTCCGCAGTGACCCAGACTAATGTCCAGTCGCTCCGACACTCCGACACTCCGCAGTGAACCAGACTGATGTCCAGTCTCTCCGACAATCCGACACTCCGCAGTGACCCAGACTGATGTCCAGTCTCTCCGACAATCCGTCACTCCGCAGTGACCCAGACTGATGTCCAGTCTCTCCGACACTCCGCAGTGACCCAGACTGATGTCCAGTCTCTCCGACACTCCGCAGTGACCCAGACTGATGTCCAGTTTCTCCGACACTCCAACACTCCGCAGTGACCCAGACTGATGTCCAGTCTCTCCGACACTCCGCAGTGACCCAGACTGATGTCCAGTCTCTCCGACACTCCGACCCTCCGCAGTGACCCAGACTGATGTCCAGTCTCTCCGACACTCCGCAGTGACCCAGACTGATGTCCAGTCTCTCCGACACTCCGCAGTGACCCAGACCGATGTCCACTCTCTCCGACACTCCGCAGTGACCAGACTGATGTCCAGTCTCTCCGACACTCCGACACTCCGCAGTGACCCAGACTGATGTCCAGTCTCTCCAACACTCCGCAGTGACCCAGACTGATGTCCAGTCTCTCCGACACTCCGCAGTGCCCCAGACTGATGTCCCGTCTCTCCGAAATTCCGCAGTGACCCAGACTGATGTCCAGTCTCTCCGACACTCCGCAGTGACCCAGACTGATGTCCCGTCTCTCCGAAATTCCGCAGTGACCCAGACTGATGTCCAGTCTCTCCAACACTCCCTCACTCCGCAGTGCCCCAGACTGATGTCCAGTCTCTCCGACACTCCGCAGTAACCCAGACTGATGTCCAGTCTCTCCGACACTCCGCTGTGACCCAGACTGATGTCCCGTCTCTCCGAAATTCCGCAGTGACCCAGACTGATGTCCAGTCTCTCCGAAATTCCGCAGTGACCCAGACTGATGTCCAGTCTCTCCGACATTCCGACACTCCGCAGTGACCCAGACTGATGTCCAGTCTCTCCGAAACTCCGCAGTGACCCAGACTGATGTCCAGTGTCTCCGACACTCCGCAGTGACCCAGACTGATGACCCGTCTCTCCGAAATTCCGCAGTGACCCAGACTGATGTCCAGTCTCTCCGACATTCCGTCACTCCGCAGTGACCCAGACTGATGTCCAGTCTCTACGACACTCCGCAGTGACCCAGACTGATGTCCAGTCACTCCGACACTCCGCAGTGACCCAGACTAATGTCCAGTCTCTCCGACACTCCGACACTCCGCAGTGACCCAGACTGATGTCCAGTCTCTCCGACACTCCGCAGTGATCCAGACTGATGTCCAGTCTCTCCGACACTCCGCAGTGACCCAGACTGATGTCCAGTCTCTCCGACACTCCGCAGTGACCCAGACTGATGTCCAGTCTCTCCGACACTCCGCAGTGACCCAGACTGATGTCCAGTCTCTCCGACACTCCGCAGTGACCCAGACTGATGTCCAGTCTCTCCGTCACTCCGCAGTGACCCAGAGTGATGTCCAGTCTCTCCAACACTCCGCAGTGACCCAGACTGATGTCCAGTCTCTCCGACACTCCGCAGTGACCCAGACTGATGTCCAGTCTCTCCGACACTCCGACCCTCCGCAGTGACCCAGACTGATGTCCAGTCTCTCCGACACTCCGCAGTGACCCAGACTGATGTCCAGTCTCTCCGACACTCCGCAGTATCCCAGACTGATGTCCAGTCTCTCTGACACTCCGACACTCCGCAGTATCCCAGACTGATGTCCAGTCTCTCCGACACTCCGACACTCCGCAGTATCCCAGACTGATGTCCAGTCTCTCCGACACTCCGCAGTGACCCAGACTGATGTCCAGTCTCTCCGACACTCCGCAGTGACCCAGACTGATGTCCAGTCTCTCCGTCACTCCGCAGTGACCCAGACTGATGTCCAGTCTCTCCGACACTCCGCAGTGACCCAGACTGATGTCCAGTCTCTCCGACACTCCGCAGTGACCCAGACTGATGTCCAGTCTCTCCGACACTCCGCAGTGACCCAGACTGATGTCCAGTCTCTCCAACACTCCGCAGTGACCCAGACTGATGTCCAGTCTCTCCGACACTCCGCAGTGACCCAGACTGATGTCCAGACTCTCCGACACTCCGACCCTCCGCAGTGACCCAGACTGATGTCCAGTCTCTCCGACACTCCGCAGTGACGCAGACTGATGTCCACTCTCTCCAACACTCTGCAGTGACCCAGACTGATGTCCAGTCTCTCCGACACTCCGACCCTCCGCAGTGACCCAGACTGATGTCCAGTCTCTCCAACACTCCGCAGTGACCCAGACTGATGTCCAGTCTCTCCGACACTCCGCAGTGCCCCAGACTGATGTCCCGTCTCTCCAACACTCCGCATTGACCCAGACTAATGTCCAGTCTCTCCAACACTCCCTCACTCCGCAGTGACCCAGACTGATGTCCAGTCTCTCCGACACTCCGCAGTGACGCAGACTGATGTCCACTCTCTCCAACACTCTGCAGTGACCCAGACTGATGTCCAGTCTCTCCGACACTCCGACCCTCCGCAGTGACCCAGACTGATGTCCAGTCTCTCCAACACTCCGCAGTGACCCAGACTGATGTCCAGTCTCTCCGACACTCCGCAGTGCCCCAGACTGATGTCCCGTCTCTCCAACACTCCGCATTGACCCAGACTAATGTCCAGTCTCTCCAACACTCCCTCACTCCGCAGTGACCCAGACTGATGTCCAGTCTCTCCGACACTCCGACACTCCGCAGTGACCCAGACTGATGTCCAGTCTCTCCGACACTCCGACACTCCGCTGTGACCCAGACTGATGTCCAGTCTCTACGACACTCCGACCCTCCGCAGTGACCCAGACTGATGTCCCGTCTCTCCGAAATTCCGCAGTGACCCAGACTGATGTCCAGTCTCTCCGACACTCCGCAGTGAACAGACTAATGTCCAGTCTCTCCGACACTCCGACACTCCGCAGTGACCCAGACTGATGTCCAGTCTCTCCGAAACTCCGCAGTGACCCAGACTGATGTCCAGTGTCTCCAACACTCCGACACTCCGCAGTGACCCAGACTGATGTCCAGTCTCTCCGCCACTCCGACACTCCGCAGTGACCCAGACTGATGTCCAGTCTCTCCGACACGACGCAGTGTCCCAGACTGATGTCCAGTCTCTCCGACACTCCGCAGTGACCCAGACTGATGTCCAGTCTCTCCGACACTCCGACAGTCCACAGTGACCCAGACTGATGTCCAGTCCATCCGACACTCCGACACTCCGCAGTGACCCAGACTGATGTCCAGTCTCTCCGACATTCCGTCACTCCGCAGTGACCCAGACTGATGTCCAGTCACTCCGACACTCCGCAGTGACCCAGACTAATGTCCAGTCTCTCCGACACTCCGACACTCCGCAGTGACCCAGACTGATGTCCAGTCTCTCCGACAATCCGACACTCCGCAGTGACCCAGATTGATGTCCCGTCTCTCCGTCACTCCGCAGTGACCCAGAGTAATGTCCAGTCTCTCCGACACTCCGACACTCCGCAGTGACCCAGACTGATGTCCAGTCTCTCCAACACTCCGACACTCCGCAGTGACCCAGACTGATGTCCAGTCTCTCCGACACTCGACACTCCGCAGTGACCTAGACTGATGTCCAGTCTCTCCGACACTCCGACACTCCGCAGTGACCCAGACTGATGTCCAGTCTCTCCGACACTCCGCAGTGCCCCAGACTGATGTCCAGTCTCTCCGACACTCCGCAGTGACCCAGACTGATGTCCAGTCTCTCCGACACTCCGCAGTGACCCAGACTGATGTCCAGTCTCTCCAACACTCCGCAGTGACCCAGACTGATGTCCAGTCTCTCCGACACTCCGCAGTGACCCAGACTGATGTGCAGTCTCTCCGACACTCCGCAGTGCCCCAGACTGATGTCCCGTCTCTCCGAAATTCCGCAGTGACCCAGACTGATGTCCAGTCTCTCCGACACTCCGACACTCCGCAGTGACCCAGACTGATGTCCAGTCTCTCCGACACTCCGCAGTGACCCAGACTGATGTCCAGTCTCTCCGACACTCCGCAGTGCCCCAGACTGATGTCCCGTCTCTCCGAAATTCCGCAGTGACCCAGACTGATGTCCAGTCACTCCGACATTCCGTCACTCCGCAGTGACCCAGACTGATGTCCAGTCTCTACGACACTCCGCAGTGACCCAGACTGATGTCCAGTCTCTCCGACACTCCGCAGTGCCCCAGACTGATGTCCCGTCTCTCCGAAATTCCGCAGTGACCCAGACTGATGTCCAGTCACTCCGACATTCCGTCACTCCGCAGTGACCCAGACTGATGTCCAGTCTCTACGACACTCCGCAGTGACCCAGACTAATGTCCAGTCGCTCCGACACTCCGACACTCCGCAGTGACCCAGACTGATGTCCAGTCTCTCCGACACTCCGCAGTGACCCAGACTGATGTCCAGTCTCTCCGACTCTCGACACTCCGCAGTGACCTAGACTGATGTCCAGTCTCTTCGACACTCCGACACTCCGCAGTGACCCAGACTGATGTCCAGTCTCTCCGACACTCCGCAGTGACCCAGACTGATGTCCATTCTCTCCGACACTCCGCAGTGACCCAGACTGATGTCCAGTCTCTCCAACACTCCGCAGTGACCCAGACTGATGTCCAGTCTCTCCGACACTCCGCAGTGACCCAGACTGATGTCCCGTCTCTCCGAAATTCCGCAGTGACCCAGACTGATGTCCAGTCTCTCCGACACTCCGCAGTGACCCAGACTGATGTCCAGTCTCTCCGACACTCCGCAGTGACCCAGACTGATGTCCAGTTTCTCCGACACTCCGACACTCCGCAGTGACCCAGACAGATGTCCAGTCTCTCCGCCACTCCGACACTCCGCAGTGACCCAGACTGATGTCCAGTCTCTCCGACACTCCGCAGTGTCCCAGACTGATGTCCAGTCTCTCCGACACTCCGCAGTGACCCAGACTGATGTCCCGTCTCTCCGAAATTCCGCAGTGACCCAGACTGATGTCCAGTCTCTCCGACATTCCGTCACTCCGCAGTGACCCAGACTGATGTCCAGTCTCTACGACACTCCGCAGTGACCCAGACTGATGTCCAGTCTCTCCGACACTCCGACACTCCGCAGTGACCCAGACTGATGTCCTGTCTCTCCGACAATCCGCAGTGACCCAGACTAATGTCCAGTCTCTCCGACACTCCGACACTCCGCAGTGACCCAGACTGATGTCCAGTCTCTCCGACAATCCGACACTCCGCAGTGACCCAGATTGATGTCCAGTCTCTCCGTCACTCCGCAGTGACCCAGACTGATGTCCAGTCTCTCCAACACTCCGCAGTGACCCAGACTGATGTCCAGTCTCTCCGACACTCCGCAGTGACCCAGACTGATGACCAGTCTCTCCGACACTCCGACCCTCCGCAGTGACCCAGACTGATGTCCAGTCTCTCCGTCACTCCGCAGTGACCCAGACTGATGTCCAGTCTCTCCAACACTCCGCAGTGACCCAGACTGATGTCCAGTCTCTCCGACACTCCGCAGTGACCCAGACTGATGTCCAGTCTCTCCGACACTCCGCAGTGACCCAGACTGATGTCCACTCTCTCCAACACTCCGCAGTGACCCAGACTGATGTCCAGTCTCTCCGACACTCCGCAGTGCCCCAGACTGATGTCCCGTCTCTCCGAAATTCCGCAGTGACCCAGACTGATGTCCAGTCTCTCCGACACTCCGACACTCCGCAGTGACCCAGACTGATGTCCAGTCTCTCCGACACTCCGACCCTCCGCAGTGACCCAGACTGATGTCCAGTCTCTCCGACACTCCGCAGTGCCCCAGACTGATGTCCCGTCTCTCCGAAATTCCGCAGTGACCCAGACTGATGTCCAGTCTCTCCAACACTCCGACCCTCCGCAGTGACCCAGACTGATGTCCAGTCTCTCCAACACTCCCTCACTCCGCAGTGACCCAGACTGATGTCCAGTCTCTCCGACACTCCGCAGTGACCCAGACTAATGTCCAGTCTCTCCGACACTCCGACACTCCGCAGTGACCCAGACTGATGTCCAGTCTCTCCGACACTCCGCTGTGACCCAGACTGATGTCCAGTCTCTCCGACACTCCGACCCTCCGCAGTGACCCAGACTGATGTCCCGTCTCTCCGAAATTCCGCAGTGACCCAGACTGATGTCCAGTCTCTCCGACACTCCGACACTCCACAGTGACCCAGACTGATGTCCAGTCTCTCCGAAATTCCGCAGTGACCCAGACTGATGTCCAGTCTCTCCGACACTCCGCAGTGAACAGACTAATGTCCAGTCTCTCCGACATTCCGACACTCCGCAGTGACCCAGACTGATGTCCAGTCTCTCCGAAACTCCGCAGTGACCCAGACTGATGTCCAGTCTCTCCGACACTCCGACACTCCGCAGTGACCCAGACTGATGTCCAGTCTCTCCGATACTCCGCAGTGCCCCAGACTGATGTCCCGTCTCTCCGAAATTCCGCAGTGACCCAGACTGATGTCCAGTCTCTCCGACATTCCGTCACTCCGCAGTGACCCAGACTGATGTCCAGTCTCTACGACACTCCGCAGTGACCCAGACTGATGTCCAGTCACTCCGACACTCCGCAGTGACCCAGACTAATGTCCAGTCTCTCCGACACTCCGACACTCCGCAGTGACCCAGACTGATGTCCAGTCTCTCCGACAATCCGACACTCCGCAGTGACCCAGATTGATGTCCAGTCTCTCCGTCACTCCGCAGTGACCCAGAGTAATGTCCAGTCTCTCCGACACTCCGACACTCCGCAGTGACCCAGACTGATGTCCAGTCTCTCCAACACTCCGACACTCCGCAGTGACCCAGACTGATGTCCAGTCTCTCCGTCACTCCGACACTCCGCAGTGACCCAGACTGATGTCCTATCTCTCCGACACGACGCAGTGTCCCAGACTGATGTCCAGTCTCTCCGACACTCCGCAGTGACCCAGACTGATGTCCAGTCTCTCCGACACTCGACACTCCGCAGTGACCTAGACTGATGTCCAGTCTCTCCGACACTCCGCAGTGACCCAGACTGATGTCCAGTCTCTCCGACACTCCGCAGTGACCCAGACTGATGTCCATTCTCTCCGACACTCCGCAGTGACCCAGACTGATGTCCAGTCTCTCCAACACTCCGCAGTGACCCAGACTGATGTCCAGTCTCTCCGACACTCCGCAGTGCCCCAGACTGATGTCCCGTCTCTCCGAAATTCCGCAGTGACTCAGACTGATGTCCAGTCTCTCCGACACTCCGACACTCCGCAGTGACCCAGACTGATGTCCAGTCTCTCCGACACTCCGCAGTGACCCAGACTGATGTCCAGTCTCTCCGACACTCCGCAGTGCCCCAGACTGATGTCCCGTCTCTCCGAAATTCCGCAGTGACCCAGACTGATGTCCAGTCTCTCCGACATTCCGTCACTCCGCAGTGACCCAGACTGATGTCCAGTCTCTACGACACTCCGCAGTGACCCAGACTGATGTCCAGTCACTCCGACACTCCGCAGTGACCCAGACTAATGTCCAGTCGCTCCGACACTCCGACACTCCGCAGTGACCCAGACTGATGTCCAGTCTCTCCGACAATCCGACACTCCGCAGTGACCCAGATTGATGTCCAGTCTCTCCGTCACTCCGCAGTGACCCAGACTGATGTCCAGTCTCTCCAACACTCCGCAGTGACCCAGACTGATGTCCAGTCTCTCCGACACTCCGCAGTGACGCAGACTGATGTCCAGTCTCTCCGACACTCCGACCCTCCGCAGTGACCCAGACTGATGTCCAGTCTCTCCGACACTCCGCAGTGACCCAGACTGATGTCCAGTCTCTCCGACACTCCGCAGTGACCCAGACCGATGTCCTCTCTCTCCGACACTCCGCAGTGACCAGACTGATGTCCAGTCTCTCCAACACTCCGCAGTGACCCAGACTGATGTCCAGTCTCTCCGACACTCCACAGTGCCCCAGACTGATGTCCCGTCTCTCCGAAATTCCGCAGTGACCCAGACTGATGTCCAGTCTCTCCGACACTCCGCAGTGCCCCAGACTGATGTCCCGTCTCTCCGAAATTCCGCAGTGACCCAGACTGATGTCCAGTCTCTCCAACACTCCGCAGTAACCCAGACTAATGTCCAGTCTCTCCGACACTCCGACACTCCGCAGTGACCCAGACTGATGTCCAGTCTCTCCGACACTCCGCTGTGACCCAGACTGATGTCCAGTCTCTATGACACTCCGACCCTCCGCAGTGACCCAGACTGATGTCCCGTCTCTCCGAAATTCCGCAGTGACCCAGACTGATGTCCAGTGTCTCCGACACTCCGACACTCCGCAGTGACCCAGACTGATGTCCAGTCTCTCCGAAACTCCGCAGTGACCCAGACTGATGTCCAGTGTCTCCGTCACTCCGCAGTGACCCAGACTGATGTCCAGTCTCTACGACACTCCGCAGTGACCCAGACTGATGTCCAGTCACTCCGACACTCCGCAGTGACCCAGACTAATGTCCAGTCTCTCCGACACTCCGACACTCCGCAGTGACCCAGACTGATGTCCAGTCTCTCCGACACTCCGACACTCCGCAGTGACCCAGACTAATGTCCAGTCTCTCCGACACTCCGACACTCCGCAGTGACCCAGACTGATGTCCAGTCACTCCGACACTCCGCAGTGACCCAGACTAATGTCCAGTCTCTCCGACACTCCGACACTCCGCAGTGACCCAGACTGATGTCCAGTCACTCCGACACTCCGCAGTGACCCAGACTAATGTCCAGTCTCTCCGACACTCCGACACTCCGCAGTGACCCAGACTGATGTCCAGTCTCTCCGACACTCCGACACTCCGCAGTGACCCAGACTAATGTCCAGTCTCTCCGACACTCCGACACTCCGCAGTGACTCAGACTGATGTCCAGTCTCTCCGACAATCCGACACTCCGCAGTGACCCAGATTGATGTCCAGTCTCTCCGTCACTCCGCAGTGACCCAGAGTGATGTCCAGTCTCTCCAACACTCCGCAGTGACCCAGACTGATGTCCAGTCTCTCCGACACTCCGCAGTGACCCAGACTGATGTCCAGTCTCTCCGACACTCCGACCCTCCGCAGTGACCCAGACTGATGTCCAGTCTCTCCGACACTCCGCAGTGACCCAGACTGATGTCCACTCTCTCCAACACTCCGCAGTGACCCAGACTGATGTCCAGTCTCTCCGACACTCCGACCCTCCGCAGTGACCCAGACTGATGTCCAGTCTCTCCAACACTCCGCAGTGACCCAGACTGATGTCCAGTCTCTCCGACACTCCGCAGTGCCCCAGACTGATGTCCCGTCTCTCCGAAATTCCGCAGTGACCCAGACTGATGTCCAGTCTCTCCAACACTCCCTCACTCCGCAGTGACCCAGACTGATGTCCAGTCTCTCCGACACTCCGACACTCTGCAGTGACCCAGACTGATGCCCAGTCTCTCCGACACTCCGCAGTGACCCAGACTGATGTCCAGTCTCTCCGACACTCCGCAGTGACCCAGACTAATGTCCAGTCTCTCCGACACTCCGACACTCCGCAGTGACCCAGACTGATGTCCAGTCTCTCCGACACTCCGCTGTGACCCAGACTGATGTCCAGTCTCTACGACACTCCGACCCTCCGCAGTGACCCAGACTGATGTCCCGTCTCTCCGACACTCCGCTGTGACCCAGACTAATGTCCAGTCTCTCCGACACTCCGACACTCCGCAGTGACCCAGACTGATGTCCAGTCTCTCCGAAACTCCGCAGTGACCCAGACTGATGTCCAGTCTCTCCGACACTCCGCTGTGACCCAGACTGATGTCCAGTCTCTACGACACTCCGACCCTCCGCAGTGACCCAGACTGATGTCCAGTCTCTCCGACACTCCGCTGTGACCCAGACTAATGTCCAGTCTCTCCGACACTCCGACACTCCGCAGTGACCCAGACTGATGTCCAGTCTCTCCGAAACTCCGCAGTGACCCAGACTGATATCCAGTGTCTCCAACACTCCGACACTCCGCAGTGACCCAGACTGATGTCCAGTCTCTCCGCCACTCCGACACTCCGCAGTGACCCAGACTAATGTCCAGTCTCTCCGCCACTCCGACACTCCGCAGTGACCCAGACTGATGTCCAGTCTCTCCGACACTCCGACACTCCGCAGTGACCCAGACTGATGTCCAGTCTCTCCGACACGACGCAGTGTCCCAGACTGATGTCCAGTCTCTCCGACACTCCGCAGTGACCCAGACTGATGTCCAGTCTCTCCGACACTCCGACAGTCCACAGTGACCCAGACTGATGTCCAGTCCATCCGACACTCCGACACTCCGCAGTGACCCAGACTGATGTCCAGTCTCTCCGACATTCCGTCACTCCGCAGTGACCCAGACTGATGTCCAGTCTCTACGACACTCCGCAGTGACCCAGACTGATGTCCAGTCACTCCGACACTCCGCAGTGACCCAGACTAATGTCCAGTCTCTCCGACACTCCGACACTCCGCAGTGACCCAGACTGATGTCCAGTCTCTCCGACAATCCGACACTCCGCAGTGACCCAGATTGATGTCCCGTCTCTCCGTCACTCCGCAGTGACCCAGAGTAATGTCCAGTCTCTCCGACACTCCGACACTCCGCAGTGACCCAGACTGATGTCCAGTCTCTCCAACACTCCGACACTCCGCAGTGACCCAGACTGATGTCCAGTCTCTCCGTCACTCCGACACTCCGCAGTGACCCAGACTGATGTCCTATCTCTCCGACACGACGCAGTGTCCCAGACTGATGTCCAGTCTTTCCGACACTCCGCAGTGACCCAGACTGATGTCCAGTCTCTCCGACACTCGACACTCCGCAGTGACCTAGACTGATGTCCAGTCTCTCCGACACTCCGACACTCCGCAGTGACCCAGACTGATGTCCAGTCTCTCCGACACTCCGCAGTGACCCAGACTGATGTCCATTCTCTCCGACACTCCGCAGTGACCCAGACTGATGTCCAGTCTCTCCAACACTCCGCAGTGACCCAGACTGATGTCCAGTCTCTCCGACACTCCGCAGTGACCCAGACTGATGTGCAGTCTCTCCGACACTCCGCAGTGCCCCAGACTGATGTCCCGTCTCTCCGAAATTCCGCAGTGACCCAGACTGATGTCCAGTCTCTCCGACACTCCGACACTCCGCAGTGACCCAGACTGATGTCCAGTCTCTCCGACACTCCGCAGTGACCCAGACTGATGTCCAGTCTCTCCGACACTCCGCAGTGCCCCAGACTGATGTCCCGTCTCTCCGAAATTCCGCAGTGACCCAGACTGATGTCCAGTCACTCCGACATTCCGTCACTCCGCAGTGACCCAGACTGATGTCCAGTCTCTCCGACACTCCGCAGTGACCCAGACTGATGTCCAGTCTGTCCGACACTCCGACACTCCGCAGTGACCCAGACTGATGTCCCGTCTCTCCGACACTCCGCAGTGACCCAGACTGATGTCCAGTCACTCCGACACTCCGCAGTGACCCAGACTGAAGTCCAGTCTCTCCGACACTCCGCAGTGAGCCAGACTGATGTCCAGTCTGTCCGACACTCCGACACACCGCAGTGACCCAGACTGATGTCCAGTCTCTCCGACAATCCGCAGTGACCCAGACTGATGTCCAGTCTCTCCGACACTCCGCAGTGACCCAGACTGATGTCCATTCTCTCCGACACTCCGCAGTGACCCAGACTGATGTCCAGTCTCTCCAACACTCCGCAGTGACCCAGACTGATGTCCAGTCTCTCCGACACTCCGCAGTGACCCAGACTGATGTCCCGTCTCTCCGAAATTCCGCAGTGACCCAGACTGATGTCCAGTCTCTCCGACACTCCGCAGTGACCCAGACTGATGTCCAGTCTCTCCGACACTCCGCAGTGACCCAGACTGATGTCCAGTTTCTCCGACACTCCGACACTCCGCAGTGACCCAGACTGATGTCCAGTCTCTCCGCCACTCCGACACTCCGCAGTGACCCAGACTGATGTCCAGTCTCTCCGACACTCCGCAGTGACCCAGACTGATGTCCCGTCTCTCCGAAATTCCGCAGTGACCCAGACTGATGTCCAGTCTCTCCGACATTCCGTCACTCCGCAGTGACCCAGACTGATGTCCAGTCTCTACGACACTCCGCAGTGACCCAGACTGATGTCCAGTCTCTCCGACACTCCGCAGTGACCCAGACTGATGTCCCGTCTCTCCGAAATTCCGCAGTGACCCAGACTGATGTCCAGTCTCTCCGACATTCCGTCACTCCGCAGTGACCCAGACTGATGTCCAGTCTCTCCGACACTCCGACACTCCGCAGTGACCCAGACTGATGTCCTGTCTCTCCGACAATCCGCAGTGACCCAGACTAATGTCCAGTCTCTCCGACACTCCGACACTCCGCAGTGACCCAGACTGATGTCCAGTCTCTCCGACAATCCGACACTCCGCAGTGACCCAGATTGATGTCCAGTCTCTCCGTCACTCCGCAGTGACCCAGACTGATGTCCAGTCTCTCCAACACTCCGCAGTGACCCAGACTGATGTCCAGTCTCTCCGACACTCCGCAGTGACCCAGACTGATGACCAGTCTCTCCGACACTCCGACCCTCCGCAGTGACCCAGACTGATGTCCAGTCTCTCCGACACTCCGCAGTGACCCAGACTGATGTCCAGTCTCTCCGACACTCCGCAGTGACCCAGACTGATGTCCACTCTCTCCAACACTCCGCAGTGACCCAGACTGATGTCCAGTCTCTCCGACACTCCGCAGTGCCCCAGACTGATGTCCCGTCTCTCCGAAATTCCGCAGTGACCCAGACTGATGTCCAGTCTCTCCGACACTCCGACACTCCGCAGTGACCCAGACTGATGTCCAGTCTCTCCGACACTCCGACCCTCCGCAGTGACCCAGACTGATGTCCAGTCTCTCCGACACTCCGCAGTGCCCCAGACTGATGTCCCGTCTCTCCGAAATTCCGCAGTGACCCAGACTGATGTCCAGTCTCTCCAACACTCCGACCCTCCGCAGTGACCCAGACTGATGTCCAGTCTCTCCAACACTCCCTCACTCCGCAGTGACCCAGACTGATGTCCAGTCTCTCCGACACTCCGCAGTGACCCAGACTAAAGTCCAGTCTCTCCGACACTCCGACACTCCGCAGTGACCCAGACTGATGTCCAGTCTCTCCGACACTCCGCTGTGACCCAGACTGATGTCCAGTCTCTCCGACACTCCGACCCTCCGCAGTGACCCAGACTGATGTCCAGTCTCTCCGACACTCCACAGTGACCCAGACTGATGTCCAGTCTCTCCGACACTCCGACACTCCACAGTGACCCAGACTGATGTCCCGTCTCTCCGAAATTCCGCAGTGACCCAGACTGATGTCCAGTCTCTCCGACACTCCGACACTCCACAGTGACCCAGACTGATGTCCAGTCTCTCCGAAATTCCGCAGTGACCCAGACTGATGTCCAGTCTCTCCGACACTCCGCAGTGAACAGACTAATGTCCAGTCTCTCCGACATTCCGACACTCCGCAGTGACCCAGACTGATGTCCAGTCTCTCCGAAACTCCGCAGTGACCCAGACTGATGTCCAGTCTCTCCGACACTCCGACACTCCGCAGTGACCCAGACTGATGTCCAGTCTCTCCGATACTCCGCAGTGCCCCAGACTGATGTCCCGTCTCTCCGAAATTCCGCAGTGACCCAGACTGATGTCCAGTCTCTCCGACATTCCGTCACTCCGCAGTGACCCAGACTGATGTCCAGTCTCTACGACACTCCGCAGTGACCCAGACTGATGTCCAGTCACTCCGACACTCCGCAGTGACCCAGACTAATGTCCAGTCTCTCCGACACTCCGACACTCCGCAGTGACCCAGACTGGTGTCCAGTCTCTCCGACAATCCGACACTCCGCAGTGACCCAGATTGATGTCCAGTCTCTCCGTCACTCCGCAGTGACCCAGAGTAATGTCCAGTCTCTCCGACACTCCGACACTCCGCAGTGACCCAGACTGATGTCCAGTCTCTCCAACACTCCGACACTCCGCAGTGACCCAGACTGATGTCCAGTCTCTCCGTCACTCCGACACTCCGCAGTGACCCAGACTGATGTCCTATCTCTCCGACACGACGCAGTGTCCCAGACTGATGTCCAGTCTCTCCGACACTCCGCAGTGACCCAGACTGATGTCCAGTCTCTCCGACACTCGACACTCCGCAGTGACCTAGACTGATGTCCAGTCTCTCCGACACTCCGCAGTGACCCAGACTGATGTCCAGTCTCTCCGACACTCCGCAGTGACCCAGACTGATGTCCATTCTCTCCGACACTCCGCAGTGACCCAGACTGATGTCCAGTCTCTCCAACACTCCGCAGTGACCCAGACTGATGTCCAGTCTCTCCGACACTCCGACACTCTGCAGTGACACAGACCGATGTCCAGTCTCTCCGACACTCCGCAGTGACCCAGACTGATGTCCAGTCTCTCCGACACTCCGCAGTGACCCAGACTGATGTGCAGTCTCTCCGACACTCCGCAGTGCCCCAGACTGATGTCCCGTCTCTCCGAAATTCCGCAGTGACTCAGACTGATGTCCAGTCTCTCCGACACTCCGACACTCCGCAGTGACCCAGACTGATGTCCAGTCTCTCCGACACTCCGCAGTGACCCAGACTGATGTCCAGTCTCTCCGACACTCCGCAGTGCCCCAGACTGATGTCCCGTCTCTCCGAAATTCCGCAGTGACCCAGACTGATGTCCAGTCTCTCCGACATTCCGTCACTCCGCAGTGACCCAGACTGATGTCCAGTCTCTCCGACACTCCGCAGTGACCCAGACTGATGTCCAGTCTCTCCGACACTCCGCAGTGCCCCAGACTGATGTCCCGTCTCTCCGAAATTCCGCAGTGACCCAGACTGATGTCCAGTCTCTCCGACATTCCGTCACTCCGCAGTGACCCAGACTGATGTCCAGTCACTCCGACACTCCGCAGTGACCCAGACTAATGTCCAGTCGCTCCGACACTCCGACACTCCGCAGTGACCCAGACTGATGTCCAGTCTCTCCGACAATCCGACACTCCGCAGTGACCCAGATTGATGTCCAGTCTCTCCGTCACTCCGCAGTGACCCAGACTGATGTCCAGTCTCTCCAACACTCCGCAGTGACCCAGACTGATGTCCAGTCTCTCCGACACTCCGCAGTGACGCAGACTGATGTCCAGTCTCTCCGACACTCCGACCCTCCGCAGTGACCCAGACTGATGTCCAGTCTCTCCGACACTCCGCAGTGACCCAGACTGATGTCCAGTCTCTCCGACACTCCGCAGTGACCCAGACCGATGTCCTCTCTCTCCGACACTCCGCAGTGACCAGACTGATGTCCAGTCTCTCCAACACTCCGCAGTGACCCAGACTGATGTCCAGTCTCTCCGACACTCCACAGTGCCCCAGACTGATGTCCCGTCTCTCCGAAATTCCGCAGTGACCCAGACTGATGTCCAGTCTCTCCGACACTCCGCAGTGCCCCAGACTGATGTCCCGTCTCTCCGAAATTCCGCAGTGACCCAGACTGATGTCCAGTCTCTCCAACACTCCGCAGTAACCCAGACTAATGTCCAGTCTCTCCGACACTCCGACACTCCGCAGTGACCCAGACTGATGTCCAGTCTCTCCGACACTCCGCTGTGACCCAGACTGATGTCCAGTCTCTCCGACACTCCGCTGTGACCCAGACTGATGTCCAGTCTCTCCGACCCTCCGCAGTGACCCAGACTGATGTCCCGTCTCTCCGAAATTCCGCAGTGACCCAGACTGATGTCCAGTGTCTCCGACACTCCGACACTCCGCAGTGACCCAGACTGATGTCCAGTCTCTCCGAAACTCCGCAGTGACCCAGACTGATGTCCAGTCTCTACGACACTCCGCAGTGACCCAGACTGATGTCCAGTCACTCCGACACTCCGCAGTGACCCAGACTAATGTCCAGTCTCTCCGACACTCCGACACTCCGCAGTGACCCAGACTGATGTCCAGTCTCTCCGACAATCCGACACTCCGCAGTGACCCAGATTGATGTCCAGTCTCTCCGTCACTCCGCAGTGACCCAGAGTGATGTCCAGTCTCTCCAACACTCCGCAGTGACCCAGACTGATGTCCAGTCTCTCCGACACTCCGCAGTGACCCAGACTGATGTCCAGTCTCTCCGACACTCCGACCCTCCGCAGTGACCCAGACTGATGTCCAGTCTCTCCGACACTCCGCAGTGACCCAGACTGATGTCCAGTCTCTCCGACACTCCGCAGTGACCCAGACTGATGTCCACTCTCTCCAACACTCCGCAGTGACCCAGACTGATGTCCAGTCTCTCCGACACTCCGACCCTCCGCAGTGACCCAGACTGATGTCCAGTCTCTCCAACACTCCGCAGTGACCCAGACTGATGTCCAGTCTCTCCGACACTCCGCAGTGCCCCAGACTGATGTCCCGTCTCTCCGAAATTCCGCAGTGACCCAGACTGATGTCCAGTCTCTCCAACACTCCCTCACTCCGCAGTGACCCAGACTGATGTCCAGTCTCTCCGACACTCCGACACTCTGCAGTGACCCAGACTGATGCCCAGTCTCTCCGACACTCCGCAGTGACCCAGACTGATGTCCAGTCTCTCCGACACTCCGCAGTGACCCAGACTAATGTCCAGTCTCTCCGACACTCCGCAGTGACCCAGACTGATGTACAGTCTCTCCGACACTCCGCAGTGACCCAGACTGATGTCCAGTCTCTCCGACACTCCGACACTCCGCAGTGACCCAGACTGATGTCCAGTCTCTCCGACACTCCGCTGTGACCCAGACTGATGTCCAGTCTCTACGACACTCCGACCCTCCGCAGTGACCCAGACTGATGTCCCGTCTCTCCGAAATTCCGCAGTGACCCAGACTGATGTCCAGTCTCTCCGACACTCCGACACTCCGCAGTGACCCAGACTGATGTCCAGTCTCTCCGAAACTCCGCAGTGACCCAGACTGATGTCCAGTGTCTCCAACACTCCGACACTCCGCAGTGACCCAGACTGATGTCCAGTCTCTCCGCCACTCCGACACTCCGCAGTGACCCAGACAGATGTCCAGTCTCTCCGACACTCCGCTGTGACCCAGACTGATGTCCAGTCTCTACGACACTCCGACCCTCCGCAGTGAACCAGACTGATGTCCCGTCTCTCCGAAATTCCGCAGTGACCCAGACTGATGTCCAGTCTCTCCGACACTCCGCAGTGAACAGACTAATGTCCAGTCTCTCCGACACTCCGACACTCCGCAGTGACCCAGACTGATGTCCAGTCTCTCCGACACTCCGACACTCCGCAGTGACCCAGACTGATGTCCAGTCTCTCCGACACTCCGCAGTGACCCAGACTGATGTCCAGTCTCTCCGAAACTCCGCAGTGACCCAGACTGATGTCCAGTGTCTCCAACACTCCGACACTCCGCAGTGACCCAGACTGATGTCCAGTCTCTCCGCCACTCCGACACTCCGCAGTGACCCAGACTGATGTCCAGTCTCTCCGACACGACGCAGTGTCCCAGACTGATGTCCAGTCTCTCCGACACTCCGCAGTGACCCAGACTGATGTCCAGTCTCTCCGACACTCCGACAGTCCACAGTGACCCAGACTGATGTCCAGTCTCTCCGACACTCCGCAGTGACCCAGACTGATGTCCAGTCTCTCCGACATTCCGTCACTCCGCAGTGACCCAGACTGATGTCCAGTCTCTACGACACTCCGACACTCCGCAGTGACCCAGACTGATGTCCAGTCTCTCCTACACTCCGACACTCCGCAGTGACCCAGACTGATGTCCAGTCACTCCGACACTCCGCAGTGACCCAGACTAATGTCCAGTCTCTCCGACACTCCGACACTCCGCAGTGACCCAGACTGATGTCCAGTCTCTCCGACAATCCGACACTCCGCAGTGACCCAGATTGATGTCCAGTCTCTCCGTCACTCCGCAGTGACCCAGAGTAATGTCCAGTCTCTCCGACACTCCGACACTCCGCAGTGACCCAGACTGATGTCCAGTCTCTCCAACACTCCGACACTCCGCAGTGACCCAGACTGATGTCCAGTCTCTCCGTCACTCCGACACTCCGCAGTGACCCCGACTGATGTCCTATCTCTCCGACACGACGCAGTGTCCCAGACTGATGTCCAGTCTCTCCGACACTCCGCAGTGACCCAGACTGATGTCCAGTCTCTCCGACACTCGACACTCCGCAGTGACCTAGACTGATGTCCAGTCTCTCCGACACTCCGACACTCCGCAGTGACCCAGACTGATGTCCAGTCTCTCCGACACTCCGCAGTGACCCAGACTGATGTCCATTCTCTCCGACACTCCGCAGTGACCCAGACTGATGTCCAGTCTCTCCGACACTCCGACACTCCGCGGTGACCCAGACTGATGTCCAGTCTCTCTGACATTCCGCAGTGACCCAGACTGATGTCCAGTCTCTCCGACACTCCAACACTCCGCAGTGACCCAGACTGATGTCCAGTCTCTCCGACACTCCAACACTCCGCAGTGACCCAGACTGATGTCCAGTCTCTCCGACACTCCGCAGTGACCCAGACTGATGTCCAGTCTCTCCGACACTCCGCAGTGCCCCAGACTGATGTCCAGTCTCTCCGACACTCCAACACTCCGCAGTGACCCAGACTGATGTGCAGTCTCTCCGACACTCCGCAGTGACCCAGACTGATGTCCAGTCTCTCCGACACTCCAACACTCCGCAGTGACCCAGACTGATGTCCAGTCTCTCCGACACTCCGCAGTGACCCAGACTGATGTGCAGTCTCTCCGACACTCCGCAGTGACCCAGACTGATGTCCAGTCTCTCCGACACTCCAACACTCCGCAGTGACCCAGACTGATGTCCAGTCTCTCCGACACTCCGCAGTGCCCCAGACTGATGTCCCGTCTCTCCGAAATTCCGCAGTGACCCAGACTGATGTCCAGTCTCTCCGACACTCCGCAGTGACCCAGACTGATGTCCAGTCTCTCCGACACTCCGCAGTGCCCCAGACTGATGTCCCGTCTCTCCGAAATTCCGCAGTGACCCAGACTGATGTCCAGTCTCTCCGACATTCCGTCACTCCGCAGTGACCCAGACTGATGTCCAGTCTCTACGACACTCCGCAGTGACCCAGACTGATGTCCAGTCACTCCGACACTCCGCAGTGACCCAGACTAATGTCCAGTCGCTCCGACACTCCGACACTCCGCAGTGACCCAGACTGATGTCCAGTCTCTCCGACACTCCGCAGTGACCCGGACTGATGTCCAGTCTCTCCGACAATCCGACACTCCGCAGTGACCCGGACTGATGTCCAGTCTCTCCGACAATCCGACACTCCGCAGTGACCCAGACTAATGTCCAGTCGCTCCGACACTCCGACACTCCGCAGTGACCCAGATTGATGTCCAGTCTCTCCGTCACTCCGCAGTGACCCAGACTGATGTCCAGTCTCTCCAACACTCCGCAGTGACCCAGACTGCTGTCCAGTCTCTCCGACAATCCGACACTCCGCAGTGACCCAGACTGATGTCCAGTCTCTCCGACACTCCGCAGTTACCCAGATTGATGTCCAGTCTCTCCGTCACTCCGCAGTGACCCAGACTGATGTCCAGTCTCTCCAACACTCCGCAGTGACCCAGACTGATGTCCAGTCTCTCCGACACTCCGCAGTGACCCAGACTGATGTCCAGTCTCTCCGACACTCCGACCCTCCGCAGTGACCCAGACTGATGTCCAGTCTCTCCGACACTCCGCAGTGACCCAGACTGATGTCCAGTCTCTCCGACACTCCGCAGTGACCCAGACCGATGTCCACTCCCTCCGACACTCCGCAGTGACCAGACTGATGTCCAGTCTCTCCAACACTCCGCAGTGACCCAGACTGATGTCCAGTCTCTCCGACACTCCGCAGTGCCCCAGACTGATGTCCCGTCTCTCCGAAATTCCGCAGTGACCCAGACTGATGTCCAGTGTCTCCGACACTCCGACACTCCGCAGTGACCCAGACTGATGTCCAGTCTCTCCGAAACTCCGCAGTGACCCAGACTGATGTCCAGTGTCTCCGACACTCTGCAGTGCCCCAGACTGATGTCCCGTCTCTCCGAAATTCCGCAGTGACCCAGACTGATGTCCAGTCTCTCCGACATTCCGTCACTCCGCAGTGACCCAGACTGATGTCCAGTCTCTCCGACACTCCGACCCTCCGCAGTGACCCAGACTGATGTCCAGTCACTCCGACACTCCGCAGTGACCCAGACTAATGTCCAGTCTCTCCGACACTCCGACACTCCGCAGTGACCCAGACTGATGTCCAGTCTCTCCGACAATCCGACACTCCGCAGTGACCCAGATTGATGTCCAGTCTCTCCGTCACTCCGCAGTGACCCAGAGTGATGTCCAGTCTCTCCAACACTCCGCAGTGACCCAGACTGATGCCCAGTCTCTCCGACACTCCGCAGTGACCCAGACTGATGTCCAGTCTCTCCGACACTCCGACCCTCCGCAGTGACCCAGACTGATGTCCAGTCTCTCCGACACTCCGCAGTGACCCAGACTGATGTCCAGTCTCTCCGACACTCCGCAGTTACCCAGACTGATGTCCACTCTCTCCAACACTCCGCAGTGACCCAGACTGATGTCCAGTCTCTCCGACACTCCGACCCTCCGCAGTGACCCAGACTGATGTCCAGTCTCTCCAACACTCCGCAGTGACCCAGACTGATGTCCCGTCTCTCCGAAATTCCGCAGTGACCCAGACTGATGTCCAGTCTCTCCAACACTCCCTCACTCCGCAGTGACCCAGACTGATGTCCAGTCTCTCCGACACTCCGCAGTGACCCAGACTAATGTCCAGTCTCTCCGACACTCCGACACTCCGCAGTGACCCAGACTGATGTCCAGTCTCTCCGACACTCCGCTGTGACCCAGACTGATGTCCAGTCTCTACGACACTCCGACCCTCCGCAGTGACCCAGACTGATGTCCCGTCTCTCCGAAATTCCGCAGTGACCCAGACTGATGTCCAGTCTCTCCGACACTCCGACACTCCGCAGTGACCCAGACTGATGTCCAGTCTCTCCGACACTCCGCAGTGACCCAGACTGATGTCCAGTCTCTCCGACACTCCGCAGTGAACAGACTAATGTCCAGTCTCTCCGACACTCCGACACTCCGCAGTGACCCAGACTGATGTCCAGTCTCTCCGAAACTCCGCAGTGACCCAGACTGATGTCCAGTGTCTCCAACACTCCGACACTCCGCAGTGACCCAGACTGATGTCCAGTCTCTCCGCCACTCCGACACTCCGCAGTGACCCAGACTGATGTCCAGTCTCTCCGACACGACGCAGTGTCCCAGACTGATGTCCAGTCTCTCCGACACTCCGCAGTGACCCAGACTGATGTCCAGTCTCTCCGACACTCCGACAGTCCACAGTGACCCAGACTGATGTCCAGTCCATCCGACACTCCGACACTCCGCAGTGACCCAGACTGATGTCCAGTCTCTCCGACACTGCGACACTCCGCAGTGACCCAGACTGATGTCCAGTCTCTCCGACACTCCGCAGTGACCCAGACTGATGTCCAGTCTCTCCGACACTCCGCAGTGACCCAGACTGATGTCCCGTCTCTCCAACACTCCGCAGTGACCCAGACTGATGTCCAGTCTCTCCGACACTCCGCAGTGACCCAGACTGATGTCCAGTCTCTCCGACACTCCGACACTCCGCAGTGACCCAGACTGATGTCCAGTCTCTCCGACACTCCGCAGTGACCCAGACTGATGTCCAGTCTCTCCGACACTCCGCAGTGACCCAGACTGATGTCCAGTCTCTCCGGCACTCCGACCCTCCGCAGTGACCCAGACTGATGTCCAATCTCTCCAACACTCCGCAGTGACCCAGACTGATGTCCAGTCTCTCAGACACTCCGCAGTGCCCCAGACTGATGTCCCGTCTCTCCGAAATTCCGCAGTGACCCAGACTGATGTCCAGTCTCTCCGACACTCCGTCACTCCGCAGTGACCCAGACTGATGTCCAGTCTCTCCGACACTCCGCAGTGACCCAGACTGATGTCCAGTCTCTCCGACACTCCGCAGTGACCCAGACTGATGTCCAGTCTCTCCGACACTCCGTCACTCCGCAGTGACCCAGACTGATGTCCAGTCTCTCCGACACTCCGCAGTGACCCAGACTGATGTCCAGTCTCTCCGACACTCCGCAGTGACCCAGACTGATGTCCAGTCTCTCCGACACTCCGACACTCCGCAGTGACTCAGACTGATGTCCAGTCTCTCCGACACTCCGCAGTGACCCAGACTGATGTCCAGTCTCTCCGACATTCCGCAGTGAACCAGACTGATGTCCAGTCTCTCCGACACTTCGCAGTGACCCAGACTGATGTCCAGTCTCTCCGACACTCCGCAGTGACCCAGACTGATGTCCAGTCTCTCCGACACTCCGCAGTGACCCAGACTGATGTCCAGTCTCTCCGACACTCCGACACTCCGCAGTGACTCAGACTGATGTCCAGTCTCTCCGACACTCCGCAGTGACCCAGACTGATGTCCAGTCTCTCCGACATTCCGCAGTGAACCAGACTGATGTCCAGTCTCTCCGACACTCCGCAGTGACCCAGACTGATGTCCAGTAACTCTGAAACTCCGCAGTGACCCAGACTGATGTCCAGTCTCTCCGACACTCCGCAGTGACCCAGACTGATATCCAGTCTCTCCGACACTCCGCAGTGACCCAGACTGATGTCCAGTCTCTCCGACACTCCGCAGTGACCCAGACTGATGTCCAGTCTCTCCGACACTCTGCAGTGACCCAGACTGATGTCCAGTCTCTCAGACACTCCGCAGTGCCCCAGACTGATGTCCCGTCTCTCCGAAATTCCGCAGTGATCCAGACTGATGTCCAGTCTCTCCGACACTCCGACACTCCGCAGTGCCCCAGACTGATGTCCCGTCTCTCCGAAATTCCGCAGTGACCCAGACTGATGTCCAGTCTCTCCGACACTCCGACACTCCGCTGTGACCCAGACTGATGTCCAGTCTCTCCGACACTCCGACACTCCGCTGTGACCCAGACTGATGTCCAGTCTCTCCGACACTCCGACACTCCGCTGTGACCCAGACTGATGTCCAGTCTCCCCGACACTCCGACACTCCGCTGTGACCCAGACTGATGTCCAGTCTCTCCGACACTCCGACACTCCGCTGTGACCCAGACTGATGTCCAGTCTCCCCGACACTCCGACACTCCGCTGAGACCCAGACTGATGTCCAGTCTCTCCGACACTCCGCAGCGACCCAGACTGATGTCCAGTCTCTCTGACACTCCGCAGTGAGCCAGACTGATGTCCTGTCTCTCCGACACTCCGTCACTCCGCAGTGACCCAGACTGATGTCCAGTCTCTCCGACACTCCGCAGTGACCCAGACTGATGTCCAGTCTCTCCGACACTCCGCAGTGACCCAGACTGATATCCCGTCTCTCCGACACTCCGCAGTGACCCAGACTGATGTCCAGTCTCTCCGACACTCCGACACTCCGCAGTGACCCAGACTGATGTCCAGTCTCTCTGACACTCCGCAGTGACCCAGACTGATGTCCAGTCTCTCCGACACTCCGCAGTGACCCAGACTGATGTCCAGTCTCTCCGACACTCCGCAGTGACCCAGACTGATGTCCAGTCTCTCCGACACTCCGCAGTGACCCAGACTGATGTCCAGTCTCTCCGACACTCCGCAGTGACCCAAACTGATGTCCAGTCTCTCCGACACTCCGCAGTGACCCAGACTGATGTCCAGTCTCTCTGACACTCCGACACTCCGCAGTGACCCAGACTGATGTCCAGTCTCTCCGACACTCCGCAGTGACCCAGACTGATGTCCAGTCTCTCCGACACTCCGCAGTGACCCAGACTGATGTCCAGTCTCTCCGAAACCCTGCAGTGACCCAGACTGATGTCCAGTCTCTCCGACACTCCGCAGTGACCCAGACTGATGTCCAGTCTCTCCGACATTCCGAGACCCCGCATTGACCCAGACTGATGTCCAGTCTCTCCGACACTCCGCAGTGACCCAGACTGATGTCCAGTCTCTCCGACACTCCACAGTGACCCAGACTGATGTCCAGTCTCTCCGACACCCCGCAGTGACCCAGTCTGATGTCCAGTCTCTCTGACACTCCGATACTCCGCAGTGACCCAGACTGATGTCCAGTCTCTCCGACACTCCGCAGTGACCCAGACTGATGTCCAGACTCTCCGACACTCCGACACTCCGCAGTGACCCAGACTGATGTCCAGACTCTCCGACACTCCGACACACCGCAGTGACCCAGACTATTGTCCAGTCTCTCCGACACTCCGACACTCCGCAGTGACCCAGACTGATGTCCAGTCTCTCCGACACTCCGCAGTGACCCAGACTGATGTCCAGACTCTCCGACACTCCGCAGTGACCCAGACTGATGTCCAGTCTCTCCGACACTCCGCAGTGACCCAGACTGAGGTCCAGTCTCCCCGACACTCCGACATTACGCAGTGAACCAGACTGATGTCCCGACTCTCCGACACTCCGCAGTGACCCAGACCGATGTCCAGTCTCTCCGACACTCCGCAGTGACCCAGACTGATGTCCAGTCTCTCCGACACTCCGCAGTGACCCAGACTGATGTCCAGTCTCTCCGACACTCCGCAGTGACCCAGACTGATGTCCAGTCTCTCCGACACTCCGACACTCCGCAGTGACCCAGACTGATGTCCAGTCCCTCCGACACTCCGCAGTGACCCAGACTGATGTCCAGTCTCTCTGACACTCTGCAGTGACCCAGACTGATGTCCAGTCTCTCCGACACTCCGCAGTGACCCAGACTGATGTCCAGTCTCTCCGACACTCCGCAGTGACCCAGACTGATGTCCAGTCTCTCAGACACGACGATGTGTCCCAGAATGATGTCCAGACTCTCCGACGCTCCGCAGGGACCCAGACTAATGTCCAGTCCCTCCGACACTCCGCAGTGACCCAGACTGATGTCCAGTCTCTCCGACACTCCACAGTGACCCAGACTGATATCCAATCTCTCCGACACTCCGCAGTGACCCAGACTGATGTCCAGTCTCTCCGACACTCCGACACTCCGCAGTGACCCAGACTGATATCCAATCTCTCCGACACTCCTCAGTGACCCAGACTGATGTCCAGTCTCTCCGACACTCCGCAGTGACCCAGACTGATGTCCAGTCTCTCAGACACGACGATGTGTCCCAGAATGATGTCCAGTCTCTCCAACAATCCGCAGTGACCCAGACTGATGTCCAGTCCCTCCGACACTCCGCAGTGACCCAGACTGATGTCCAGTCTCTCCGACACTCCGACACTCCTCAGTGACCCAGACTGATGTCCAGTCTCTCCAACAATCCGCAGTGACCCAGACTGATGTCCAGTCCCTCCGACACTCCGCAGTGACCCAGACTGATGTCCAGTCTCTCTGAAATTCCGCAGTGACCCAGACTGATGTCCAGTCTCTCCGACACTCCGACACTCCGCAGTGACCCAGACTGATGTCCAGTCTCTCCGACACTCCGCAGTGACCCAGACTGATGTCCAGTCTCTCTGACATTCCGCAGTGACCCAGACTGATGTCCAGTCTCTCTGACATTCCGCAGTGACCCAGACTGATGTCCAGACTCTCCGACACTCCGCAGTGACCCAGACTGATGTCCAGTCTCTCTGACATTCCGCAGTGACCCAGACTGATGTCCAGTCTCTCTGACATTCCGCAGTGACCCAGACTGATGTCCAGTCTCTCCGACACTCCGCAATGACCCAGACTGAGGTCCAGTCTCCCCGACACTCCGACATTACGCAGTGAACCAGACTGATGTCCAGTCTCTCCGACATTCCGCAGTGACCCAGACTGATGTCCAGTCTCTCCGACACTCCGACACTCCGCAGTGACCCAGACTGAGGTCCAGTCTCTCCGACACTCCGACACTCCGCAGTGACCCAGACTGATGTCCAGTCTCTACGACACTCCGCAGTGACCCAGACTGATGTCCAGACTCTCCGACACTCCGACACTCCGCAGTGACCCAGACTGATGTCCAGTCTCTCCGACACTCCGCAGTGACCCAGACTGATGTCCAGTCTCTCCGACACTCCGCAGTGACCCAGACTGAGGTCCAGTCTCCCCGACACTCCGACACTCCGCAGTGACCCAGACTGATGTCCCGACTGTCCGACACTCCGACACTCCGCAGTGACCCAGACTGATGTCCAGTCTCTCCGACACTCCGCAGTGACCCAGACTGATGTCCAGTCTCTCCGACACTCCGCAGTGACCCAGACTGAGGTCCAGTCTCCCCGACACTCCGACACTCCGCAGTGACCCAGACTGATGTCCCGACTCTCCGACACTCCGCAGTGACCCAGACTGATGTCCAGTCTCTCCGACACTCCGCAGTGACCCAGACTGAGGTCCAGTCTCCCCGACACTCCGACACTCCGCAGTGACCCAGACTGATGTCCAGTCTCTCCGACACTCCGCAGTGACCCAGACCGATGTCCAGTCTCTCCGACACTCCGCAGTGACCCAGACTGATGTCCAGTCTCTCCGACACTCCGCAGTGACCCAGACTGATGTCCAGTCTCTCCGACACTCCGCAGTGACCCAGACTGATGTCCAGTCTCTCCGACACTCCGACACTCCGCAGTGACCCAGACTGATGTCCAGTCTCTCTGACACTCTGCAGTGACCCAGACTGATGTCCAGTCTCTCCAACACTCCGCAGTGACCCAGACTGATGTCCAGTCTCTCCGACACTCCGCAGTGACCCAGACTGATGTCCAGTCTCTCCGACACTCCGCAGTGACCCAGACTGATGTCCAGTCTCTCCGACACTCCGACACTCCGCAGTGACCCAGACTGATGTCCAGTCTCTCCGACACTCCGCAGTGACCCAGACTGATGTCCAGTCTCTCAGACACGACGATGTGTCCCAGAATGATGTCCAGACTCTCCGACGCTCCGCAGGGACCCAGACTAATGTCCAGTCCCTCCGACACTCCGCAGTGACCCAGACTGATGTCCAGTCTCTCCGACACTCCACAGTGACCCAGACTGATATCCAATCTCTCCGACACTCCTCAGTGACCCAGACTGATATCCAATCTCTCCGACACTCCTCAGTGACCCAGACTAATGTCCAGTCCCTCCGACACTCCGCAGTGACCCAGACTGATGTCCAGTCTCTCCGACACTCCACAGTGACCCAGACTGATATCCAATCTCTCCGACACTCCACAGTGACCCAGACTGATATCCAATCTCTCCGACACTCCTCAGTGACCCAGACTGATGTCCAGTCTCTCCGACACTCCGCAGTGACCCAGACTGATGTCCAGTCTCTCCGACACTCCGACACTCCGCAGTGACCCAGACTGATGTCCAGTCTCTCCGACACTCCGCAGTGACCCAGACTGATATCCAGTCTCTCCGACACTCCGCAGTGACCCAGAATGATGTCCAGTCTCTCCAACACTCCGCAGTGACCCAGACTGATGTCCAGTCCCTCCGACACTCCGCAGTGACCCAGACTGATGTCCAGTCTCTCCGACACTCCGACACTCCGCAGTGACCCAGACTGATGTCCAGTCTCTCCGACACTCCGACTCTGCGCAGTGACCAAGACCAATGTCCACTTTCTCCGACATTCCGCAGTGACCCAGACTGATGTCCAGACTCTCCGACACTCCGCAGTGACCCAGACTGATGTCCAGTCTCTCCGACACCCCGCAGTGACCCAGACTGATGTCCAGTCTCTCCGACACTCCGCAATGACCCAGACTGAGGTCCAGTCTCCCCGACACTCCGACATTACGCAGTGACCCAGACTGATGTCCAGTCTCTCCGACACTCCGCAGTGACCCAGACTGATGTCCAGTCTCTCCGACACTCCGCAGTGACCCAGACTGATGTCCAGTCTCTCCGACACTCCGACACTCCGCAGTGACCCAGACTGAGGTCCAGTCTCTCCGACACTCCGACACTCCGCAGTGACCCAGACTGATGTCCAGTCTCTACGACACTCCGCAGTGACCCAGACTGATGTCCAGTCTCTCCAACACTCCCACACTCCGCAGTGACCCAGACTGATGTCCAGTCTCTCCGACACCCCGCAGTGACCCAGACTGCTGTCCAGTCTCTCCGACACTCCGCAGTGACCCAGACTGATGTCCAGTCTCTCCGACACTCCGCAGTGACCCAGACTGATGTCCAGTCTCTCCGACACTCCGCAGTGACCCAGACTGATATCCAGTCTCTCCGACACTCCGCAGTGACCCAGACTGATGTCCAGTCTCTCCGACACTCCGACACTCCGCAGTGACCAAGACTGATGTCCAGTCTCTCCGACACTCCGCAGTGACCCAGACTGATGTCCAGTCTCTCCGACACTCCGACACTCCGCAGTGACCAAGACTGATGTCCAGTCTCTCCGACACTCCGCAGTGACCCAGACTGATGTCCAGTCTCTCCGACATTCCGCAGTGACCCAGACTGATGTCCAGTCTCTCCGACACTCCACAGTGACCCAGACTGATGTCCAGTCTCTCCGACATTCCGCAGTGACCCAGACTGATGTCCAGTCTCTCCGACACTCCGCAGTGACCCAGACTGATGTCCAGTCTCTCCGACACTCCGCAGTGACCCAGACTGATATCCAGTCTCTCCGACACTCCGCAGTGACCCAGACTGATGTCCAGTCTCTCCGACACTCCGCAGTGTCCCAGACTGATGTCCAGTCTCTCCGACACTCTGACACTCCGCAGTGACCCAGACTGATGTCCAGTCTCTTCGACACTCCCCAGAGGCCCAGACTGATATCCAGTCTCTCCGACACTCCGCAGTGACCCAGACTGATGTCCAGTCTCTCCGACACTCCGCAGTGTCCCAGACTGATGTCCAGTCTCTCCGACACTCTGACACTCCGCAGTGACCCAGACTGATATCCAGTCTCTCCGACACTCCGCAGGGACCCAGACTGATGTCCAGTCTCTCCGACACTCCGCAGTGACCCAGACTGATGTCCAGTCTCTCCGACATTCCGAGACCCCGCATTGACCCAGACTGATGTCCAGTCTGTCCGACACTCCGCAGTGACCCAGACTGATGTCCAGTCTCTCCGACACTCCGCAGTGACCCAGACTGATGTCCAGTCTCTCCGACATTCCGCAGTGACCCAGACTGATGTCCAGTCTCTCCGACACTCCGCAGTGACCCAGACTGATGTCCAGTCTCTCCGACACTCCGCAGTGACCCAGACTGATGTCCAGTCTCTCCGACATTCCGCAGTGACCCAGACTGATGTCCAGTCTCTCCGAGACTCCGCAGTGACCCAGACTGATGTCCAGTCTCTCCGACACTCCGCAGTGACCCAGACTGATGTCCAGTCTCTCCGACACACCGACACACCGCAGTGACCCAGGCTGATGTCCAGTCTCTCCGACACTCCGCGGTGACCCAGTCTGATGTCCAGTCTCTACGACACTCCGCAGTGACCCAGACTGATGTCCAGTCTCTCCGACACTCCGCAGTGACCCAGACTGATGTCCAGTCTCTCGGACATTCCGCAGTGACCCAGACTGATGTCCTGTCTCTCCGACACTCCGACACTCCGCAGTGACCCAGACTGATATCCAGTCTCTCCGACACTCCGACACTCCGCAGTGACCCAGACTGATGTTCAGTCTCTCCGACATTCCGCAGTGACCCAGACTGATGTCCAGTCTCTCCGACACTCCACAGTGACCCAGACTGATGTCCAGTCTCTCCGACATTCCGCAGTGACCCAGACTGATGTCCAGTCTCTCCGACACTCCGCAGTGACCCAGACTGATGTCCAGTCTCTCCGACATTCCGCAGTGACCCAGACTGATGTCCAGTCTCTCCGACACTCCGCAGTGACCCAGACTGATGTCCAGTCTCTCCGACATTCCGCAGGGACCCAGACTGATGTCCAGTCTCTTCGACACTCTCCAGAGACCCAGACTGATGTCCAGTCTCTCCGACATTCCGCAGGGACCCAGACTGATGTCCAGTCTCTCCGACACTCCGCATTGACCCAGACTGATGTCCAGTCTCTCCGACACTCCGCAGTGACCCAGACTGATGTCCAGTCTCTCTGACACTCCGACACTCCACAGTGACCCAGACTGATGTCCAGTCTCTCCGACATTCCGACACTCCGCAGTGACCCAGACTGATGTCCAGTCTCTCCGACACTCTGCAGTGACCCAGACTGATGTCCAGTCTCTCCGACACTCCGCAGTGACCCAGACTGGTGTCCAGTCTCTCCGACACTCCGCAGTGACCCAGACTGATGTCCAGTCTCTCCGACACTCCGCAGTGACCCAGACTGATGTCCAGTCTCTCCGACACTCCGCAGTGACCCAGACTGATGTCCAGTCTCTCCGACATTCCGAGACCCCGCATTGACCCAGACTGATGTCCAGTCTCTCCGACACTCCGCAGTGACCCAGACTGATGTCCAGTCTCTCCGACACTCCACAGTGACCCAGACTGATGTCCAGTCTCTCCGACACCCCGCAGTGACCCAGTCTGATGTCCAGTCTCTCTGACACTCCGATACTCCGCAGTGACCCAGACTGATGTCCAGTCTCTCCGACACTCCGACACTCCGCAGTGACCCAGACTGATGTCCAGTCTCTCCGACACTCCGCAGTGACCCAGACTGATGTCCAGACTCTCCGATACTCCGACACTCCGCAGTGACCCAGACTGATGTCCAGACTCTCCGACACTCCGACACACCGCAGTGACCCAGACTAATGTCCAGTCTCTCCGACACTCCGACACTCCGCAGTGACCCAGACTGATGTCCAGTCTCTCCGACACTCCGACACTCCGCAGTGACCCAGACTGATATCCAGTCTCTCCGACACTCCGCAGTGACCCAGACTGATGTCCAGTCTCCCCGACACTCCGACATTACGCAGTGAACCAGACTGATGTCCCGACTCTCCGACACTCCGCAGTGACCCAGACCGATGTCCAGTCTCTCCGACACTCCGCAGTGACCCAGACTGATGTCCAGTCTCTCCGACACTCCGCAGTGACCCAGACTGATGTCCAGTCTCTCCGACACTCCGCAGTGACCCAGACTGATGTCCAGTCTCTCCGACACTCCGACACTCCGCAGTGACCCAGACTGATGTCCAGTCTCTCTGACACTCTGCAGTGACCCAGACTGATGTCCAGTCTCTCCGACACTCCGCAGTGACCCAGACTGATGTCCAGTCTCTCCGACACTCCGCAGTGACCCAGACTGATGTCCAGTCTCTCAGACACGACGATGTGTCCCAGAATGATGTCCAGTCTCTCCGACGCTCCGCAGGGACCCAGACTAATGTCCAGTCCCTCCGACACTCCGCAGTGACCCAGACTGATGTCCAGTCTCTCCGACACTCCACAGTGACCCAGACTGATATCCAATCTCTCCGACACTCCTCAGTGACCCAGACTGATATCCAATCTCTCCGACACTCCTCAGTGACCCAGACTGATGTCCAGTCTCTCCGACACTCCGCAGTGACCCAGACTGATGTCCAGTCTCTCAGACACGACGATGTGTCCCAGAATGATGTCCAGTCTCTCCAACACTCCGCAGTGACCCAGACTGATGTCCAGTCCCTCCGACACTCCGCAGTGACCCAGACTGATGCCCAGTCTCTCCGACACTCCGACACTCCGCAGTGACCCAGACTGATGTCCAGTCTCTCCGACACTCCGACTCTGCGCAATGACCAAGACCAATGTCCACTTTCTCCGACATTCCGCAGTGACCCAGACTGATGTCCAGACTCTCCGACACTCCGCAGTGACCCAGACTGATGTCCAGTCTCTCCGACACTCCGCAATGACCCAGACTGAGGTCCAGTCTCCCCGACACTCCGACATTACGCAGTGAACCAGACTGATGTCCAGTCTCTCCGACATTCCGCAGTGACCCAGACTGATGTCCAGTCTCTCCGACACTCCGACACTCCGCAGTGACCCAGACTGATGTCCAGTCTCTCCGACACTCCGCAGTGACCCAGACTGATGTCCAGTCTCTCCGACACTCCGCAGTGACCCAGACTGATGTCCAGTCTCTCCGACACTCCGACACTCCGCAGTGACCCAGACTGATGTCCAGTCTCTCCGACACTCCGACACTCCGCAGTGACCCAGACTGATGTCCAGTCTCTCCAACACTCCCACACTCCGCAGTGACCCAGACTGATGTCCAGTCTCTCCGACACTCCGCAGTGACCCAGAATGATGTCCAGTCTCTCCGACACCCCGCAGTGACCCAGACTGCTGTCCAGTCTCTCCGACACTCCGCAGTGACCCAGACTGATGTCCAGTCTCTCCGACACTCCGCAGTGACCCAGACTGATGTCCAGTCTCTCCGACACTCCGCAGTGACCCAGACTGATGTCCAGTCTCTCCGACACTCCGACACTCCGCAGTGACCCAGACTGATGTCCAGTCTCTCCGACACTCCGCAGTGACCCAGACTGATGTCCAGTCTCTCCGACATTCCGCAGTGACCCAGACTGATGTCCAGTCTCTCCGACACTCCACAGTGACCCAGACTGATGTCCAGTCTCTCCGACACTCCGCAGTGACCCAGACTGATGTCCAGTCTCTCCGACACTCCGCAGTGACCCAGACTGATATCCAGTCTCTCCGACACTCCGCAGTGACCCAGACTGATGTCCAGTCTCTCCGACACTCCGCAGTGTCCCAGACTGATGTCCAGTCTCTCCGACACTCTGACACTCCGCAGTGACCCAGACTGATGTCCAGTCTCTTCGACACTCCCCAGAGACCCAGACTGATGTCCAGTCTCTCCGACACTCCGCAGGGACCCAGACTGATGTCCAGTCTGTCCGACACTCCGCAGTGACCCAGACTGATGTCCAGTCTCTCCGACACTCCGCAGTGACCCAGACTGATGTCCAGTCTCTCCGACATTCCGACACTCCGCAGTGACCCAGACTGATGTCCAGTCTCTCCGACACTCCGCAGTGACCCAGACTGGTGTCCAGTCTCTCCGACACTCCGCAGTGACCCAGACTGATGTCCAGTCTCTCCGACACTCCGCAGTGACCCAGACTGATGTCCAGTCTCTCCGACACTCCGCAGTGACCCAGACTGATGTCCAGTCTCTCCGAAACCCTGCAGTGACCCAGACTGATGTCCAGTCTCTCCGACATTCCGAGACCCCGCATTGACCCAGACTGATGTCCAGTCTCTCCGACACTCCGCAGTGACCCAGACTGATGTCCAGTCTCTCCGACACTCCACAGTGACCCAGACTGATGTCCAGTCTCTCCGACACCCCGCAGTGACCCAGTCTGATGTCCAGTCTCTCTGACACTCCGACACTCCGCAGTGACCCAGACTGATGTCCAGTCTCTCCGACACTCCGCAGTGACCCAGACTGGTGTCCAGTCTCTCCGACACTCCGCAGTGACCCAGACTGATGTCCAGTCTCTCCGACACTCCGCAGTGACCCAGACTGATGTCCAGTCTCTCCGACACTCCGCAGTGACCCAGACTGATGTCCAGTCTCTCCGAAACCCTGCAGTGACCCAGACTGATGTCCAGTCTCTCCGACACTCCGCAGTGACCCAGACTGATGTCCAGTCTCTCCGACATTCCACAGTGACCCAGACTGATGTCCAGTCTCTCCGACACCCCGCAGTGACCCAGTCTGATGTCCAGTCTCTCTGACACTCCGACACTCCGCAGTGACCCAGACTGATGTCCAGACTCTCCGACACTCCGACACACCGCAGTGACCCAGACTGATGTCCAGTCTCTCCGACACTCCGCAGTGACCCAGACTAATGTCCAGTCTCTCCGACACTCCGACACTCCGCAGTGACCCAGACTGATGTCCAGTCTCTCCGACACTCCGCAGTGACCCAGACTGATGTCCAGACTCTCCGACACTCCGCAGTGACCCAGACTGATGTCCAGTCTCTCCGACACTCCGCAGTGACCCAGACTGAGGTCCAGTCTCCCCGACACTCCGACATTACGCAGTGAACCAGACTGATGTCCAGTCTCTCCGACGCTCCGCAGTGACCCAGACTGATGTCCCGACTCTCCGACACTCCGCAGTGACCCAGACCGATGTCCAGTCTCTCCGACACGCCGCAGTGACCCAGACTGATGTCCAGTCTCTCCGACACTCCGCAGTGACCCAGACTGATGTCCAGTCTCTCCGACACTCCGCAGTGACCCAGACTGATGTCCAGTCTCTCCGACACTCCGACACTCCGCAGTGACCCAGACTGATGTCCAGTCTCTCTGACACTCTGCAGTGACCCAGACTGATGTCCAGTCTCTCCGACACTCCGCAGTGACCCAGACTGATGTCCAGTCTCTCCGACACTCCGCAGTGATCCAGACTGATGTCCAGTCTCTCCGAAACTCCGACACTCCACAGTGACCCAGACTGATATCCAATCTCTCCGACACTCCTCAGTGACCCAGACTGATGTCCAGTCTCTCCGACACTCCGCAGTGACCCAGACTGATGTCCAGTCTCTCAGACACGACAATGTGTCCCAGAATGATGTCCAGTCTCTCCGACGCTCCGCAGGGACCCAGACTAATGTCCAGTCCCTCCGACACTCCGCAGTGACCCAGACTGATGTCCAGTCTCTCCGACACTCCACAGTGACCCAGACTGATATCCAATCTCTCCGACACTCCTCAGTGACCCAGACTGATATCCAATCTCTCCGACACTCCTCAGTGACCCAGACTGATGTCCAGTCTCTCCGACACTCCGCAGTGACCCAGACTGATGTCCAGTCTCTCAGACACGACGATGTGTCCCAGAATGATGTCCAGTCTCTCCAACACTCCGCAGTGACCCAGACTGATGTCCAGTCCCTCCGACACTCCGCAGTGACCCAGACTGATGTCCAGTCTCTCCGACACTCCGACACTCCGCAGTGACCCAGACTGATGTCCAGTCTCTCCGACACTCCGACTCTGCGCAGTGACCAAGACCAATGTCCACTTTCTCCGACATTCCGCAGTGACCCAGACTGATGTCCAGACTCTCCGACACTCCGCAGTGACCCAGACTGATGTCCAGTCTCTCCGACACTCCGCAATGACCCAGACTGAGGTCCAGTCTCCCCGACACTCCGACATTACGCAGTGAACCAGACTGATGTACAGTCTCTCCGACACTCCGCAGTGACCCAGACTGATGTCCAGTCTCTCCGACACTCCGACACTCCGCAGTGACCCAGACTGAGGTCCAGTCTCTCCGACACTCCGACACTCCGCAGTGACCCAGACTGATGTCCAGTCTCTACGACACTCCGCAGTGACCCAGACTGATGTCCAGTCTCTCCAACACTCCCACACTCCGCAGTGACCCAGACTGATGTCCAGTCTCTCCGACACTCCGCAGTGACCCAGAATGATGTCCAGTCTCTCCGACACCCCGCAGTGACCCAGACTGCTGTCCAGTCTCTCCGACACTCCGCAGTGACCCAGACTGATGTCCAGTCTCTCCGACACTCCGACACTCCGCAGTGACGCAGACAGATGTCCAGTCTCTCCGACACTCCGACACTCCGCAGTGACCCAGACTGATGTCCAGTCTCACCGACACTCCGACACTCCGCAGTGACCCAGACTGATGTCCAGTCTCTCCAACACTCCCACACTCCGCAGTGAGCCAGACTGATGTCCAGTCTCTCCGACACTCCGACACTCCGCAGTGACCCAGACTGATGTCCAGTCTCTCCGACACTCCGCAGTGACCCAGACTGATATCCAGTCTCTCCGACACTCCGCAGTGACCCAGACTGATGTCCAGTCTCTCCGACACTCCGCAGTGTCCCAGACTGATGTCCAGTCTCTCCGACACTCTGACACTCCGCAGTGACCCAGACTGATGTCCAGTCTCTTCGACACTCCCCAGAGACCCAGACTGATGTCCAGTCTCTCCGACACTCCGCAGGGACCCAGACTGATGTCCAGTCTCTCCGACACTCCGCAGTGACCCAGACTGATGTCCAGTCTCTCCGACATTCCGAGACCCCGCATTGACCCAGACTGATGTCCAGTCTGTCCGTCACTCCGCAGTGACCCAGACTGATGTCCAGTCTCTCCGACACTCCGCAGTGACCCAGACTGGTGTCCAGTCTCTCCGACACTCCGCAGTGACCCAGACTGATGTCCAGTCTCTCCGACACTCCGCAGTGACCCAGACTGATGTCCAGTCTCTCCGACACTCCGCAGTGACCCAGACTGATGTCCAGTCTCTCCGAAACCCTGCAGTGACCCAGACTGATGTCCAGTCTCTCCGACACTCCGCAGTGACCCAGACTGATGTCCAGTCTCTCCGACATTCCGAGACCCCGCATTGACCCAGACTGATGTCCAGTCTCTCCGACACTCCGCAGTGACCCAGACTGATGTCCAGTCACTCCGACACTCCACAGTGACCCAGACTGATGTCCAGTCTCTCCGACACCCCGCAGTGACCCAGTCTGATGTCCAGTCTCTCTGACACTCCGATACTCCGCAGTGACCCAGACTGATGTCCAGTCTCTCCGACACTCCGCAGTGACCCAGACTGATGTCCAGACTCTCCGACACTCCGACACACCGCAGTGACCCAGACTGATGTCCAGTCTCTCCGACACTCCGCAGTGACCCAGACTAATGTCCAGTCTCTCCGACACTCCGACACTCCGCAGTGACCCAGACTGATGTCCAGTCTCTCCGACACTCCGCAGTGACCCAGACTGATGTCCAGACTCTCCGACACTCCGCAGTGACCCAGACTGATGTCCAGTCTCTCCGACACTCCGCAGTGACCCAGACTGAGGTCCAGTCTCCCCGACACTCCGATATTACGCAGTGAACCAGACTGATGTCCAGTCTCTCCGACACTCCGCAGTGACCCAGACTGATGTCCCGACTCTCCGACACTCCGCAGTGACCCAGACCGATGTCCAGTCTCTCCGACACGCCGCAATGACCCAGACTGATGTCCAGTCTCTCCGACACTCCGCAGTGACCCAGACTGATGTCCAGTCTCTCCGACACTCCGCAGTGACCCAGACTGATGTCCAGTCTCTCCGACACTCCGACACTCCGCATTGACCCAGACTGAGGTCCAGTCTCTCCGACACTCCGACACTCCGCAGTGACCCAGACTGATGTCCAGTCTCTACGACACTCCGCAGTGACCCAGACTGATGTCCAGTCTCTCCAACACTCCCACACTCCGCAGTGACCCAGACTGATGTCCAGTCTCTCCGACACTCCGCAGTGACCCAGAATGATGTCCAGTCTCTCCGACACCCCGCAGTGACCCAGACTGCTGTCCAGTCTCTCCGACACTCCGCAGTGACCCAGACTGATGTCCAGTCTCTCCGACACTCCGCAGTGACCCAGACTGATGTCCAGTCTCTCCGACACTCCGACACTCCGCAGTGACCCAGACTAATGTCCAGTCTCTCCGACACTCCGCAGTGACCCAGACTGATGTCCAGTCTCTCCGACATTCCGCAGTGACCCAGACTGATGTCCAGTCTCTCCGACACTCCACAGTGACCCAGACTGATGTCCATTCTCTCCGACACTCCGCAGTGACCCAGACTGATGTCCAGTCTCTCCGACACTCCGCAGTGACCCAGACTGATATCCAGTCTCTCCGACACTCCGCAGTGACCCAGACTGATGTCCAGTCTCTCCGACACTCCGCAGTGACCCAGACTGATATCCAGTCTCTCCGACACTCCGCAGTGACCCAGACTGATATCCAGTCTCTCCGACACTCCGCAGAGACCCAGACTGATGTCCAGTCTGTCCGACACTCCGCAGTGACCCAGACTGATGTCCAGTCTCTCCGACACTCCGCAGTGACCCAGACTGATGTCCAGTCTCTCCGACATTCCGACACTCCGCAGTGACCCAGACTGATGTCCAGTCTCTCCGACACTCCGCAGTGACCCAGACTGGTGTCCAGTCTCTCCGACACTCCGCAGTGACCCAGACTGATGTCCAGTCTCTCCGACACTCCGCAGTGACCCAGACTGATGTCCAGTCTCTCCGACACTCCGCAGTGACCCAGACTGATGTCCAGTCTCTCCGAAACCCTGCAGTGACCCAGACTGATGTCCAGTCTCTCCGACACTCCGCAGTGACCCAGACTGATGTCCAGTCTCTCCGACATTCCGAGACCCCGCATTGACCCAGACTGATGTCCAGTCTCTCCGACACTCCACAGTGACCCAGACTGATGTCCAGTCTCTCCGACACCCCGCAGTGACCCAGTCTGATGTCCAGTTTCTCCGACACTCCGCAGTGACCCAGACTGATGTCCAGTCTCTCCGACACTCCACAGTGACCCAGACTGATGTCCAGTCTCTCCGACACCCCGCAGTGACCCAGTCTGATGTCCAGTCTCTCTGACACTCCGATACTCCGCAGTGACCCAGACTGATGTCCAGTCTCTCCGACACTCCGCAGTGACCCAGACTGATGTCCCGTCTCTCCGACACTCCGCAGTGACCCAGACTGATGTCCAGACTCTCCGACACTCCGACACACCGCAGTGACCCAGACTGATGTCCAGTCTCTCCGACACTCCGCAGTGACCCAGACTAATGTCCAGTCTCTCCGACACTCCGACACTCCGCAGTGACCCAGACTGATGTCCAGTCTCTCCGACACTCCGCAGTGACCCAGACTGATGTCCAGACTCTCCGACACTCCGCAGTGACCCAGACTGATGTCCAGTCTCTCCGACACTCCGCAGTGACCCAGACTGAGGTCCAGTCTCCCCGACACTCCGACATTACGCAGTGAACCAGACTGATGTCCAGTCTCACCGACACTCCGACACTCCGCAGTGACCCAGACTGATGTCCAGTCTCTCCAACACTCCCACACTCCGCAGTGAGCCAGACTGATGTCCAGTCTCTCCGACACTCCGACACTCCGCAGTGACCCAGACTGATGTCCAGTCTCTCCGACACCCCGCAGTGACCCAGACTGCTGTCCAGTCTCTCCGACACTCCGCAGTGACCCAGACTGATGTCCAGTCTCTCCGACACTCCGACACTCCGCAGTGACGCAGACAGATGTCCAGTCTCTCCGACACTCCGACACTCCGCAGTGACCCAGACTGATGTCCAGTCTCACCGACACTCCGACACTCCGCAGTGACCCAGACTGATGTCCAGTCTCTCCAACACTCCCACACTCCGCAGTGAGCCAGACTGATGTCCAGTCTCTCCGACACTCCGACACTCCGCAGTGACCCAGACTGATGTCCAGTCTCTCCGACACTCCGCAGTGACCCAGACTGATATCCAGTCTCTCCGACACTCCGCAGTGACCCAGACTGATGTCCAGTCTCTCCGACACTCCGCAGTGTCCCAGACTGATGTCCAGTCTCTCCGACACTCTGACACTCCGCAGTGACCCAGACTGATGTCCAGTCTCTTCGACACTCCCCAGAGACCCAGACTGATGTCCAGTCTCTCCGACACTCCGCAGGGACCCAGACTGATGTCCAGTCTCTCCGACACTCCGCAGTGACCCAGACTGATGTCCAGTCTCTCCGACATTCCGAGACCCCGCATTGACCCAGACTGATGTCCAGTCTGTCCGTCACTCCGCAGTGACCCAGACTGATGTCCAGTCTCTCCGACACTCCGCAGTGACCCAGACTGGTGTCCAGTCTCTCCGACACTCCGCAGTGACCCAGACTGATGTCCAGTCTCTCCGACACTCCGCAGTGACCCAGACTGATGTCCAGTCTCTCCGACACTCCGCAGTGACCCAGACTGATGTCCAGTCTCTCCGAAACCCTGCAGTGACCCAGACTGATGTCCAGTCTCTCCGACACTCCGCAGTGACCCAGACTGATGTCCAGTCTCTCCGACATTCCGAGACCCCGCATTGACCCAGACTGATGTCCAGTCTCTCCGACACTCCGCAGTGACCCAGACTGATGTCCAGTCACTCCGACACTCCACAGTGACCCAGACTGATGTCCAGTCTCTCCGACACCCCGCAGTGACCCAGTCTGATGTCCAGTCTCTCTGACACTCCGATACTCCGCAGTGACCCAGACTGATGTCCAGTCTCTCCGACACTCCGCAGTGACCCAGACTGATGTCCAGACTCTCCGACACTCCGACACACCGCAGTGACCCAGACTGATGTCCAGTCTCTCCGACACTCCGCAGTGACCCAGACTAATGTCCAGTCTCTCCGACACTCCGACACTCCGCAGTGACCCAGACTGATGTCCAGTCTCTCCGACACTCCGCAGTGACCCAGACTGATGTCCAGACTCTCCGACACTCCGCAGTGACCCAGACTGATGTCCAGTCTCTCCGACACTCCGCAGTGACCCAGACTGAGGTCCAGTCTCCCCGACACTCCGATATTACGCAGTGAACCAGACTGATGTCCAGTCTCTCCGACACTCCGCAGTGACCCAGACTGATGTCCCGACTCTCCGACACTCCGCAGTGACCCAGACCGATGTCCAGTCTCTCCGACACGCCGCAATGACCCAGACTGATGTCCAGTCTCTCCGACACTCCGCAGTGACCCAGACTGATGTCCAGTCTCTCCGACACTCCGCAGTGACCCAGACTGATGTCCAGTCTCTCCGACACTCCGACACTCCGCATTGACCCAGACTGAGGTCCAGTCTCTCCGACACTCCGACACTCCGCAGTGACCCAGACTGATGTCCAGTCTCTACGACACTCCGCAGTGACCCAGACTGATGTCCAGTCTCTCCAACACTCCCACACTCCGCAGTGACCCAGACTGATGTCCAGTCTCTCCGACACTCCGCAGTGACCCAGAATGATGTCCAGTCTCTCCGACACCCCGCAGTGACCCAGACTGCTGTCCAGTCTCTCCGACACTCCGCAGTGACCCAGACTGATGTCCAGTCTCTCCGACACTCCGCAGTGACCCAGACTGATGTCCAGTCTCTCCGACACTCCGACACTCCGCAGTGACCCAGACTAATGTCCAGTCTCTCCGACACTCCGCAGTGACCCAGACTGATGTCCAGTCTCTCCGACATTCCGCAGTGACCCAGACTGATGTCCAGTCTCTCCGACACTCCACAGTGACCCAGACTGATGTCCATTCTCTCCGACACTCCGCAGTGACCCAGACTGATGTCCAGTCTCTCCGACACTCCGCAGTGACCCAGACTGATATCCAGTCTCTCCGACACTCCGCAGTGACCCAGACTGATGTCCAGTCTCTCCGACACTCCGCAGTGACCCAGACTGATATCCAGTCTCTCCGACACTCCGCAGTGACCCAGACTGATATCCAGTCTCTCCGACACTCCGCAGAGACCCAGACTGATGTCCAGTCTGTCCGACACTCCGCAGTGACCCAGACTGATGTCCAGTCTCTCCGACACTCCGCAGTGACCCAGACTGATGTCCAGTCTCTCCGACATTCCGACACTCCGCAGTGACCCAGACTGATGTCCAGTCTCTCCGACACTCCGCAGTGACCCAGACTGGTGTCCAGTCTCTCCGACACTCCGCAGTGACCCAGACTGATGTCCAGTCTCTCCGACACTCCGCAGTGACCCAGACTGATGTCCAGTCTCTCCGACACTCCGCAGTGACCCAGACTGATGTCCAGTCTCTCCGAAACCCTGCAGTGACCCAGACTGATGTCCAGTCTCTCCGACACTCCGCAGTGACCCAGACTGATGTCCAGTCTCTCCGACATTCCGAGACCCCGCATTGACCCAGACTGATGTCCAGTCTCTCCGACACTCCACAGTGACCCAGACTGATGTCCAGTCTCTCCGACACCCCGCAGTGACCCAGTCTGATGTCCAGTTTCTCCGACACTCCGCAGTGACCCAGACTGATGTCCAGTCTCTCCGACACTCCACAGTGACCCAGACTGATGTCCAGTCTCTCCGACACCCCGCAGTGACCCAGTCTGATGTCCAGTCTCTCTGACACTCCGATACTCCGCAGTGACCCAGACTGATGTCCAGTCTCTCCGACACTCCGCAGTGACCCAGACTGATGTCCCGTCTCTCCGACACTCCGCAGTGACCCAGACTGATGTCCAGACTCTCCGACACTCCGACACACCGCAGTGACCCAGACTGATGTCCAGTCTCTCCGACACTCCGCAGTGACCCAGACTAATGTCCAGTCTCTCCGACACTCCGACACTCCGCAGTGACCCAGACTGATGTCCAGTCTCTCCGACACTCCGCAGTGACCCAGACTGATGTCCAGACTCTCCGACACTCCGCAGTGACCCAGACTGATGTCCAGTCTCTCCGACACTCCGCAGTGACCCAGACTGAGGTCCAGTCTCCCCGACACTCCGACATTACGCAGTGAACCAGACTGATGTCCAGTCTCTCCGACGCTCCGCAGTGACCCAGACTGATGTCCCGACTCTCCGACACTCCGCAGTGACCCAGACCGATGTCCAGTCTCTCCGACACGCCGCAGTGACCCAGACTGATGTCCAGCCTCTCCGACACTCCGCAGTGACCCAGACTGATGTCCAGTCTCTCCGACACTCCGACACTCCGCAGTGACCCAGACTGATGTCCAGTCTCTCTGACACTCTGCAGTGACCCAGACTGATGTCCAGTCTCTCCGACACTCCGCAGTGACCCAGACTGATGTCCAGTCTCTCCGACACTCCGCAGTGATCCAGACTGATGTCCAGTCTCTCCGAAACTCCGACACTCCACAGTGACCCAGACTGATATCCAATCTCTCCGACACTCCTCAGTGACCCAGACTGATGTCCAGTCTCTCCGACACTCCGCAGTGACCCAGACTGATGTCCAGTCTCTCAGACACGACAATGTGTCCCAGAATGATGTCCAGTCTCTCCGACGCTCCGCAGGGACCCAGACTAATGTCCAGTCCCTCCGACACTCCGCAGTGACCCAGACTGATGTCCAGTCTCTCCGACACTCCACAGTGACCCAGACTGATATCCAATCTCTCCGACACTCCTCAGTGACCCAGACTGATGTCCAGTCTCTCCGACACTCCGCAGTGACCCAGACTGATGTCCAGTCTCTCAGACACGACGATGTGTCCCAGAATGATGTCCAGTCTCTCCAACACTCCGCAGTGACCCAGACTGATGTCCAGTCCCTCCGACACTCCGCAGTGACCCAGACTGATGTCCAGTCTCTCCGACACTCCGACACTCCGCAGTGACCCAGACTGATGTCCAGTCTCTCCGACACTCCGACTCTGCGCAGTGACCAAGACCAATGTCCACTTTCTCCGACATTCCGCAGTGACCCAGACTGATGTCCAGACTCTCCGACACTCCGCAGTGACCCAGACTGATGTCCAGTCTCTCCGACACTCCGCAATGACCCAGACTGACGTCCAGTCTCCCCGACACTCCGAAATTACGCAGTGAACCAGACTGATGTCCAGTCTCTCCGACACTCCGACACTCCGCAGTGACCCAGACTGAGGTCCAGTCTCTCCGACACTCCGACACTCCGCAGTGACCCAGACTGATGTCCAGTCTCTCCGACACTCCGACACTCCGCAGTGACCCAGACTGAGGTCCAGTCTCTCCGACACTCCGACACTCCGCAGTGACCCAGACTGAGGTCCAGTCTCTCCGACACTCCGACACTCCGCAGTGACCCAGACTGATGTCCAGTCTCTCCGACACTCCGACACTCCGCAGTGACCCAGACTGATGTCCAGTCTCTCCGACACTCCGACACTCCGCAGTGACCCAGACTGAGGTCCAGTCTCTCCGACACTCCGACACTCCGCAGTGACCCAGACTGATGTCCAGTCTCTACGACACTCCGCAGTGACCCAGACTGATGTCCAGTCTCTCCAACACTCCCACACTCCGCAGTGACCCAGACTGATGTCCAGTCTCTCCGACACTCCGCAGTGACCCAGAATGATGTCCAGTCTCTCCGACACCCCGCAGTGACCCAGACTGCTGTCCAGTCTCTCCGACACTCCGCAGTGACCCAGACTGATGTCCAGTCTCTCCGACACTCCGACACTCCGCAGTGACGCAGACAGATGTCCAGTCTCTCCGACACTCCGACACTCCGCAGTGACCCAGACTGATGTCCAGTCTCACCGACACTCCGACACTCCGCAGTGACCCAGACTGATGTCCAGTCTCTCCAACACTCCGCAGTGACCCAGACTGATATCCAGTCTCTCCGACACTCCGCAGTGACCCAGACTGATGTCCAGTCTCTCCAACACTCCCACACTCCGCAGTGAGCCAGACTGATGTCCAGTCTCTCCGACACTCCGACACTCCGCAGTGACCCAGACTGATGTCCAGTCTCTCCGACACTCCGCAGTGACCCAGACTGATATCCAGTCTCTCCGACACTCCGCAGTGACCCAGACTGATGTCCAGTCTCTCCGACACTCCGCAGTGTCCCAGACTGATGTCCAGTCTCTCCGACACTCTGACACTCCGCAGTGACCCAGACTGATGTCCAGTCTCTTCGACACTCCCCAGAGACCCAGACTGATGTCCAGTCTCTCCGACACTCCGCAGGGACCCAGACTGATGTCCAGTCTCTCCGACACTCCGCAGTGACCCAGACTGATGTCCAGTCTCTCCGACATTCCGAGACCCCGCATTGACCCAGACTGATGTCCAGTCTGTCCGACACTCCGCAGTGACCCAGACTGATGTCCAGTCTCTCCGACATTCCGACACTCCGCAGTGACCCAGACTGATGTCCAGTCTCTCCGACACTCCGCAGTGACCCAGACTGGTGTCCAGTCTCTCCGACACTCCGCAGTGACCCAGACTGATGTCCAGTCTCTCCGACACTCCGCAGTGACCCAGACTGATGTCCAGTCTCTCCGACACTCCGCAGTGACCCAGACTGATGTCCAGTCTCTCCGAAACCCTGCAGTGACCCAGACTGATGTCCAGTCTCTCCGACACTCCGCAGTGACCCAGACTGATGTCCAGTCTCTCCGACATTCCGAGACCCCGCATTGACCCAGACTGATGTCCAGTCTCTCCGACACTCCGCAGTGACCCAGACTGATGTCCAGTCTCTCCGACACTCCACAGTGACCCAGACTGATGTCCAGTCTCTCCGACACCCCGCAGTGACCCAGTCTGATGTCCAGTCTCTCTGACACTCCGATACTCCGCAGTGACCCAGACTGATGTCCAGTCTCTCCGACACTCCGCAGTGACCCAGACTGATGTCCAGACTCTCCGACACTCCGACACACCGCAGTGACCCAGACTGATGTCCAGTCTCTCCGACACTCCGCAGTGACCCAGACTAATGTCCAGTCTCTCCGACACTCCGACACTCCGCAGTGACCCAGACTGATGTCCAGTCTCTCCGACACTCCGCAGTGACCCAGACTGATGTCCAGACTCTCCGACACTCCGCAGTGACCCAGACTGATGTCCAGTCTCTCCGACACTCCGCAGTGACCCAGACTGAGGTCCAGTCTCCCCGACACTCCGACATTACGCAGTGAACCAGACTGATGTCCAGTCTCTCCGACGCTCCGCAGTGACCCAGACTGATGTCCCGACTCTCCGACACTCCGCAGTGACCCAGACCGATGTCCAGTCTCTCCGACACGCCGCAGTGACCCAGACTGATGTCCAGCCTCTCCGACACTCCGCAGTGACCCAGACTGATGTCCAGTCTCTCCGACACTCCGCAGTGACCCAGACTGATGTCCAGTCTCTCCGACACTCCGACACTCCGCAGTGACCCAGACTGATGTCCAGTCTCTCTGACACTCTGCAGTGACCCAGACTGATGTCCAGTCTCTCCGACACTCCGCAGTGACCCAGACTGATGTCCAGTCTCTCCGACACTCCGCAGTGATCCAGACTGATGTCCAGTCTCTCCGACACTCCGCAGTGACCCAGACTGATGTCCAGTCTCTCAGACACGACGATGTGTCCCAGAATGATGTCCAGTCTCTCCAACACTCCGCAGTGACCCAGACTGATGTCCAGTCCCTCCGACACTCCGCAGTGACCCAGACTGATGTCCAGTCTCTCCGACACTCCGACACTCCGCAGTGACCCAGACTGATGTCCAGTCTCTCCGACACTCCGACTCTGCGCAGTGACCAAGACCAATGTCCACTTTCTCCGACATTCCGCAGTGACCCAGACTGATGTCCAGACTCTCCGACACTCCGCAGTGACCCAGACTGATGTCCAGTCTCTCCGACACTCCGCAATGACCCAGACTGACGTCCAGTCTCCCCGACACTCCGAAATTACGCAGTGAACCAGACTGATGTCCAGTCTCTCCGACACTCCGACACTCCGCAGTGACCCAGACTGAGGTCCAGTCTCTCCGACACTCCGACACTCCGCAGTGACCCAGACTGATGTCCAGTCTCTCCGACACTCCGACACTCCGCAGTGACCCAGACTGAGGTCCAGTCTCTCCGACACTCCGACACTCCGCAGTGACCCAGACTGAGGTCCAGTCTCTCCGACACTCCGACACTCCGCAGTGACCCAGACTGATGTCCAGTCTCTCCGACACTCCGACACTCCGCAGTGACCCAGACTGATGTCCAGTCTCTCCGACACTCCGACACTCCGCAGTGACCCAGACTGAGGTCCAGTCTCTCCGACACTCCGACACTCCGCAGTGACCCAGACTGATGTCCAGTCTCTACGACACTCCGCAGTGACCTAGACTGATGTCCAGTCTCTCCAACACTCCCACACTCCGCAGTGACCCAGACTGATGTCCAGTCTCTCCGACACTCCGCAGTGACCCAGAATGATGTCCAGTCTCTCCGACACCCCGCAGTGACCCAGACTGCTGTCCAGTCTCTCCGACACTCCGCAGTGACCCAGACTGATGTCCAGTCTCTCCGACACTCCGACACTCCGCAGTGACGCAGACAGATGTCCAGTCTCTCCGACACTCCGACACTCCGCAGTGACCCAGACTGATGTCCAGTCTCACCGACACTCCGACACTCCGCAGTGACCCAGACTGATGTCCAGTCTCTCCAACACTCCGCAGTGACCCAGACTGATATCCAGTCTCTCCGACACTCCGCAGTGACCCAGACTGATGTCCAGTCTCTCCAACACTCCCACACTCCGCAGTGAGCCAGACTGATGTCCAGTCTCTCCGACACTCCGACACTCCGCAGTGACCCAGACTGATGTCCAGTCTCTCCGACACTCCGCAGTGACCCAGACTGATATCCAGTCTCTCCGACACTCCGCAGTGACCCAGACTGATGTCCAGTCTCTCCGACACTCCGCAGTGTCCCAGACTGATGTCCAGTCTCTCCGACACTCTGACACTCCGCAGTGACCCAGACTGATGTCCAGTCTCTTCGACACTCCCCAGAGACCCAGACTGATGTCCAGTCTCTCCGACACTCCGCAGGGACCCAGACTGATGTCCAGTCTCTCCGACACTCCGCAGTGACCCAGACTGATGTCCAGTCTCTCCGACATTCCGAGACCCCGCATTGACCCAGACTGATGTCCAGTCTGTCCGACACTCCGCAGTGACCCAGACTGATGTCCAGTCTCTCCGACATTCCGACACTCCGCAGTGACCCAGACTGATGTCCAGTCTCTCCGACACTCCGCAGTGACCCAGACTGGTGTCCAGTCTCTCCGACACTCCGCAGTGACCCAGACTGATGTCCAGTCTCTCCGACACTCCGCAGTGACCCAGACTGATGTCCAGTCTCTCCGACACTCCGCAGTGACCCAGACTGATGTCCAGTCTCTCCGAAACCCTGCAGTGACCCAGACTGATGTCCAGTCTCTCCGACACTCCGCAGTGACCCAGACTGATGTCCAGTCTCTCCGACATTCCGAGACCCCGCATTGACCCAGACTGATGTCCAGTCTCTCCGACACTCCGCAGTGACCCAGACTGATGTCCAGTCTCTCCGACACTCCACAGTGACCCAGACTGATGTCCAGTCTCTCCGACACCCCGCAGTGACCCAGTCTGATGTCCAGTCTCTCTGACACTCCGATACTCCGCAGTGACCCAGACTGATGTCCAGTCTCTCCGACACTCCGCAGTGACCCAGACTGATGTCCAGACTCTCCGACACTCCGACACACCGCAGTGACCCAGACTGATGTCCAGTCTCTCCGACACTCCGCAGTGACCCAGACTAATGTCCAGTCTCTCCGACACTCCGACACTCCGCAGTGACCCAGACTGATGTCCAGTCTCTCCGACACTCCGCAGTGACCCAGACTGATGTCCAGACTCTCCGACACTCCGCAGTGACCCAGACTGATGTCCAGTCTCTCCGACACTCCGCAGTGACCCAGACTGAGGTCCAGTCTCCCCGACACTCCGACATTACGCAGTGAACCAGACTGATGTCCAGTCTCTCCGACGCTCCGCAGTGACCCAGACTGATGTCCCGACTCTCCGACACTCCGCAGTGACCCAGACCGATGTCCAGTCTCTCCGACACGCCGCAGTGACCCAGACTGATGTCCAGCCTCTCCGACACTCCGCAGTGACCCAGACTGATGTCCAGTCTCTCCGACACTCCGCAGTGACCCAGACTGATGTCCAGTCTCTCCGACACTCCGACACTCCGCAGTGACCCAGACTGATGTCCAGTCTCTCTGACACTCTGCAGTGACCCAGACTGATGTCCAGTCTCTCCGACACTCCGCAGTGACCCAGACTGATGTCCAGTCTCTCCGACACTCCGCAGTGATCCAGACTGATGTCCAGTCTCTCCGAAACTCCGACACTCCACAGTGACCCAGACTGATATCCAATCTCTCCGACACTCCTCAGTGACCCAGACTGATGTCCAGTCTCTCCGACACTCCGCAGTGACCCAGACTGATGTCCAGTCTCTCAGACACGACAATGTGTCCCAGAATGATGTCCAGTCTCTCCGACGCTCCGCAGGGACCCAGACTAATGTCCAGTCCCTCCGACACTCCGCAGTGACCCAGACTGATGTCCAGTCTCTCCGACACTCCACAGTGACCCAGACTGATATCCAATCTCTCCGACACTCCTCAGTGACCCAGACTGATATCCAATCTCTCCGACACTCCTCAGTGACCCAGACTGATGTCCAGTCTCTCCGACACTCCGCAGTGACCCAGACTGATGTCCAGTCTCTCAGACACGACGATGTGTCCCAGAATGATGTCCAGTCTCTCCAACACTCCGCAGTGACCCAGACTGATGTCCAGTCCCTCCGACACTCCGCAGTGACCCAGACTGATGTCCAGTCTCTCCGACACTCCGACACTCCGCAGTGACCCAGACTGATGTCCAGTCTCTCCGACACTCCGACTCTGCGCAGTGACCAAGACCAATGTCCACTTTCTCCGACATTCCGCAGTGACCCAGACTGATGTCCAGACTCTCCGACACTCCGCAGTGACCCAGACTGATGTCCAGTCTCTCCGACACTCCGCAATGACCCAGACTGACGTCCAGTCTCCCCGACACTCCGACATTACGCAGTGAACCAGACTGATGTCCAGTCTCTCCGACACTCCGCAGTGACCCAGACTGATGTCCAGTCTCTCCGACACTCCGACACTCCGCAGTGACCCAGACTGAGGTCCAGTCTCTCCGACACTCCGACACTCCGCAGTGACCCAGACTGATGTCCAGTCTCTACGACACTCCGCAGTGACCCAGACTGATGTCCAGTCTCTCCAACACTCCCACACTCCGCAGTGACCCAGACTGATGTCCAGTCTCTCCGACACTCCGCAGTGACCCAGAATGATGTCCAGTCTCTCCGACACCCCGCAGTGACCCAGACTGCTGTCCAGTCTCTCCGACACTCCGCAGTGACCCAGACTGCTGTCCAGTCTCTCCGACACTCCGACACTCCGCAGTGACGCAGACAGATGTCCAGTCTCTCCGACACTCCGACACTCCGCAGTGACCCAGACTGATGTCCAGTCTCACCGACACTCCGACACTCCGCAGTGACCCAGACTGATGTCCAGTCTCTCCGACACTCCCACACTCCGCAGTGACTCAGACTGATGTCCAGTCTCTCCGACATTCCGCAGTGACCCAGACTGATGTCCAGTCTCTCCGACACTCCGACACTCCGCAGTGACCCAGACTGAGGTCCAGTCTCTCCGACACTCCGACACTCCGCAGTGACCCAGACTGATGTCCAGTCTCTACGACACTCCGCAGTGACCCAGACTGATGTCCAGTCTCTCCGACACCCCGCAGTGACCCAGACTGATGTCCAGTCTCTCCAACACTCCCACACTCCGCAGTGACCCAGACTGATGTCCAGTCTCTCCGACACCCCGCAGTGACCCAGACTGCTGTCCAGTCTCTCCGACACTCCGCAGTGACCCAGACTGATGTCCAGTCTCTCCGACACTCCGCAGTGACCCAGACTGATGTCCAGTCTCTCCGACACTCCGCAGTGACCCAGACTGATATCCAGTCTCTCCGACACTCCGCAGTGACCCAGACTGATGTCCAGTCTCTCCGACACTCCGACACTCCGCAGTGACCAAGACTGATGTCCAGTCTCTCCGACACTCCGACACTCCGCAGTGACCAAGACTGATGTCCAGTCTCTCCGACACTCCGCAGTGACCCAGACTGATGTCCAGTCTCTCCGACACTCCGCAGTGACCCAGACTGATGTCCAGTCTCTCCGACATTCCGCAGTGACCCAGACTGATGTCCAGTCTCTCCGACACTCCACAGTGACCCAGACTGATGTCCAGTCTCTCCGACATTCCGCAGTGACCCAGACTGATGTCCAGTCTCTCCGACACTCCGCAGTGACCCAGACTGATGTCCAGTCTCTCCGACACTCCGCAGTGACCCAGACTGATATCCAGTCTCTCCGACACTCCGCAGTGACCCAGACTGATGTCCAGTCTCTCCGACACTCCGCAGTGTCCCAGACTGATGTCCAGTCTCTCCGACACTCTGACACTCCGCAGTGACCCAGACTGATGTCCAGTCTCTTCGACACTCCCCAGAGGCCCAGACTGATGTCCAGTCTCTCCGACACTCCGCAGGGACCCAGACTGATGTCCAGTCTCTCCGACACTCCGCAGTGACCCAGACTGATGTCCAGTCTCTCCGACATTCCGAGACCCCGCATTGACCCAGACTGATGTCCAGTCTGTCCGACACTCCGCAGTGACCCAGACTGATGTCCAGTCTCTCCGACACTCCGCAGTGACCCAGACTGATGTCCAGTCTCTCCGACATTCCGCAGTGACCCAGACTGATGTCCAGTCTCTCCGACACTCCGCAGTGACCCAGACTGATGTCCAGTCTCTCCGACACTCCGCAGTGACCCAGACTGATGTCCAGTCTCTCCGACATTCCGCAGTGACCCAGACTGATGTCCAGTCTCTCCGAGACTCCGCAGTGACCCAGACTGATGTCCAGTCTCTCCGACACACCGACACACCGCAGTGACCCAGGCTGATGTCCAGTCTCTCCGACACTCCGCGGTGACCCAGTCTGATGTCCAGTCTCTACGACACTCCGCAGTGACCCAGACTGATGTCCAGTCTCTCCGACACTCCGCAGTGACCCAGACTGATGTCCAGTCTCTCGGACATTCCGCAGTGACCCAGACTGATATCCAGTCTCTCCGACACTCCGACACTCCGCAGTGACCCAGACTGATGTTCAGTCTCTCCGACATTCCGCAGTGACCCAGACTGATGTCCAGTCTCTCCGACACTCCACAGTGACCCAGACTGATGTCCAGTCTCTCCGACATTCCGCAGTGACCCAGACTGATGTCAAGTCTCTCCGACACTCCGCAGTGACCCAGACTGATGTCCAGTCTCTCCGACACTCCGCAGTGACCCAGACTGATATCCAGTCTCTCCGACACTCCGCAGTGACCCAGACTGATGTCCAGTCTCTCCGACATTCCGCAGGGACCCAGACTGATGTCCAGTCTCTCCGACACTCCGCAGTGACCCAGACTGATGTCCAGTCTCTCCGACATTCCGCAGGGACCCAGACTGATGTCCAGTCTCTTCGACACTCTCCAGAGACCCAGACTGATGTCCAGTCTCTCCGACACTCCGCAGGGACCCAGACTGATGTCCAGTCTCTCCGACACTCCGCATTGACCCAGACTGATGTCCAGTCTCTCCGACACTCCGCAGTGACCCAGACTGATGTCCAGTCTCTCTGACACTCCGACACTCCACAGTGACCCAGACTGATGTCCAGTCTCTCCGACATTCCGACACTCCGCAGTGACCCAGACTGATGTCCAGTCTCTCCGACACTCTGCAGTGACCCAGACTGATGTCCAGTCTCTCCGACACTCCGCAGTGACCCAGACTGGTGTCCAGTCTCTCCGACACTCCGCAGTGACCCAGACTGATGTCCAGTCTCTCCGACACTCCGCAGTGACCCAGACTGATGTCCAGTCTCTCCGACACTCCGCAGTGACCCAGACTGATGTCCAGTCTCTCCGACATTCCGAGACCCCGCATTGACCCAGACTGATGTCCAGTCTCTCCGACACTCCGCAGTGACCCAGACTGATGTCCAGTCTCTCCGACACTCCACAGTGACCCAGACTGATGTCCAGTCTCTCCGACACCCCGCAGTGACCCAGTCTGATGTCCAGTCTCTCTGACACTCCGATACTCCGCAGTGACCCAGACTGATGTCCAGTCTCTCCGACACTCCGACACTCCGCAGTGACCCAGACTGATGTCCAGTCTCTCCGACACTCCGCAGTGACCCAGACTGATGTCCAGACTCTCCGATACTCCGACACTCCGCAGTGACCCAGACTGATGTCCAGACTCTCCGACACTCCGACACACCGCAGTGACCCAGACTAATGTCCAGTCTCTCCGACACTCCGACACTCCGCAGTGACCCAGACTGATGTCCAGTCTCTCCGACACTCCGCAGTGACCCAGACTGATGTCCAGACTCTCCGACACTCCGCAGTGACCCAGACTGATGTCCAGTCTCTCCGACACTCCGCAGTGACCCAGACTGAGGTCCAGTCTCCCCGACACTCCGACATTACGCAGTGAACCAGACTGATGTCCCGACTCTCCGACACTCCGCAGTGACCCAGACCGATGTCCAGTCTCTCCGACACTCCGCAGTGACCCAGACTGATGTCCAGTCTCTCCGACACTCCGCAGTGACCCAGACTGATGTCCAGTCTCTCCGACACTCCGCAGTGACCCAGACTGATGTCCAGTCTCTCCGACACTCCGACACTCCGCAGTGACCCAGACTGATGTCCAGTCTCTCTGACACTCTGCAGTGACCCAGACTGATGTCCAGTCTCTCCGACACTCCGCAGTGACCCAGACTGATGTCCAGTCTCTCCGACACTCCGCAGTGACCCAGACTGATGTCCAGTCTCTCAGACACGACGATGTGTCCCAGAATGATGTCCAGTCTCTCCGACGCTCCGCAGGGACCCAGACTAATGTCCAGTCCCTCCGACACTCCGCAGTGACCCAGACTGATGTCCAGTCTCTCCGACACTCCACAGTGACCCAGACTGATATCCAATCTCTCCGACACTCCTCAGTGACCCAGACTGATATCCAATCTCTCCGACACTCCTCAGTGACCCAGACTGATGTCCAGTCTCTCCGACACTCCGACACTCCGCAGTGACCCAGACTGATGTCCAGTCCCTCCGACACTCCGCAGTGACCCAGACTGATGCCCAGTCTCTCCGACACTCCGACACTCCGCAGTGACCCAGACTGATGTCCAGTCTCTCCGACACTCCGACTCTGCGCAATGACCAAGACCAATGTCCACTTTCTCCGACATTCCGCAGTGACCCAGACTGATGTCCAGACTCTCCGACACTCCGCAGTGACCCAGACTGATGTCCAGTCTCTCCGACACTCCGCAATGACCCAGACTGAGGTCCAGTCTCCCCGACACTCCGACATTACGCAGTGAACCAGACTGATGTCCAGTCTCTCCGACATTCCGCAGTGACCCAGACTGATGTCCAGTCTCTCCGACACTCCGACACTCCGCAGTGACCCAGACTGATGTCCAGTCTCTCCGACACTCCGCAGTGACCCAGACTGATGTCCAGTCTCTCCGACACTCCGCAGTGACCCAGACTGATGTCCAGTCTCTCCGACACTCCGACACTCCGCAGTGACCCAGACTGATGTCCAGTCTCTCCGACACTCCGACACTCCGCAGTGACCCAGACTGATGTCCAGTCTCTACGACACTCCGCAGTGACCCAGACTGATGTCCAGTCTCTCCAACACTCCCACACTCCGCAGTGACCCAGACTGATGTCCAGTCTCTCCGACACTCCGCAGTGACCCAGAATGATGTCCAGTCTCTCCGACACCCCGCAGTGACCCAGACTGCTGTCCAGTCTCTCCGACACTCCGCAGTGACCCAGACTGATGTCCAGTCTCTCCGACACTCCGCAGTGACCCAGACTGATGTCCAGTCTCTCCGACACTCCGCAGTGACCCAGACTGATGTCCAGTCTCTCCGACACTCCGACACTCCGCAGTGACCCAGACTGATGTCCAGTCTCTCCGACACTCCGCAGTGACCCAGACTGATGTCCAGTCTCTCCGACATTCCGCAGTGACCCAGACTGATGTCCAGTCTCTCCGACACTCCACAGTGACCCAGACTGATGTCCAGTCTCTCCGACATTCCGCAGTGACCCAGACTGATGTCCAGTCTCTCCGACACTCCGCAGTGACCCAGACTGATGTCCAGTCTCTCCGACACTCCGCAGTGACCCAGACTGATATCCAGTCTCTCCGACACTCCGCAGTGACCCAGACTGATGTCCAGTCTCTCCGACACTCCGCAGGGACCCAGACTGATGTCCAGTCTGTCCGACACTCCGCAGTGACCCAGACTGATGTCCAGTCTCTCCGACACTCCGCAGTGACCCAGACTGATGTCCAGTCTCTCCGACATTCCGACACTCCGCAGTGACCCAGACTGATGTCCAGTCTCTCCGACACTCCGCAGTGACCCAGACTGATGTCCAGTCTCTCCGACACTCCGCAGTGACCCAGACTGATGTCCAGTCTCTCCGACACTCCGCAGTGACCCAGACTGATGTCCAGTCTCTCCGAAACCCTGCAGTGACCCAGACTGATGTCCAGTCTCTCCGACACTCCGCAGTGACCCAGACTGATGTCCAGTCTCTCCGACATTCCGAGACCCCGCATTGACCCAGACTGATGTCCAGTCTCTCCGACACTCCGCAGTGACCCAGACTGATGTCCAGTCTCTCCGACACTCCACAGTGACCCAGACTGATGTCCAGTCTCTCCGACACCCCGCAGTGACCCAGTCTGATGTCCAGTCTCTCTGACACTCCGACACTCCGCAGTGACCCAGACTGATGTCCAGTCTCTCCGACACTCCGCAGTGACCCAGACTGGTGTCCAGTCTCTCCGACACTCCGCAGTGACCCAGACTGATGTCCAGTCTCTCCGACACTCCGCAGTGACCCAGACTGATGTCCAGTCTCTCCGACACTCCGCAGTGACCCAGACTGATGTCCAGTCTCTCCGAAACCCTGCAGTGACCCAGACTGATGTCCAGTCTCTCCGACACTCCGCAGTGACCCAGACTGATGTCCAGTCTCTCCGACATTCCGAGACCCCGCATTCACCCAGACTGATGTCCAGTCTCTCCGACACTCCGCAGTGACCCAGACTGATGTCCAGTCTCTCCGACACTCCACAGTGACCCAGACTGATGTCCAGTCTCTCCGACACCCCGCAGTGACCCAGTCTGATGTCCAGTCTCTCTGACACTCCGACACTCCGCAGTGACCCAGACTGATGTCCAGACTCTCCGACACTCCGACACACCGCAGTGACCCAGACTGATGTCCAGTCTCTCCGACACTCCGCAGTGACCCAGACTAATGTCCAGTCTCTCCGAAACTCCGACACTCCGCAGTGACCCAGACTGATGTCCAGTCTCTCCGACACTCCGCAGTGACCCAGACTGATGTCCAGACTCTCCGACACTCCGCAGTGACCCAGACTGATGTCCAGTCTCTCCGACACTCCGCAGTGACCCAGACTGAGGTCCAGTCTCCCCGACACTCCGACATTACGCAGTGAACCAGACTGATGTCCAGTCTCTCCGACGCTCCGCAGTGACCCAGACTGATGTCCCGACTCTCCGACACTCCGCAGTGACCCAGACCGATGTCCAGTCTCTCCGACACGCCGCAGTGACCCAGACTGATGTCCAGTCTCTCCGACACTCCGCAGTGACCCAGACTGATGTCCAGTCTCTCCGACACTCCGCAGTGACCCAGACTGATGTCCAGTCTCTCCGACACTCCGACACTCCGCAGTGACCCAGACTGATGTCCAGTCTCTCTGACACTCTGCAGTGACCCAGACTGATGTCCAGTCTCTCCGACACTCCGCAGTGACCCAGACTGATGTCCAGTCTCTCCGACACTCCGCAGTGATCCAGACTGATGTCCAGTCTCTCCGAAACTCCGACACTCCACAGTGACCCAGACTGATATCCAATCTCTCCGACACTCCTCAGTGACCCAGACTGATGTCCAGTCTCTCCGACACTCCGCAGTGACCCAGACTGATGTCCAGTCTCTCAGACACGACAATGTGTCCCAGAATGATGTCCAGTCTCTCCGACGCTCCGCAGGGACCCAGACTAATGTCCAGTCCCTCCGACACTCCGCAGTGACCCAGACTGATGTCCAGTCTCTCCGACACTCCACAGTGACCCAGACTGATATCCAATCTCTCCGACACTCCTCAGTGACCCAGACTGATATCCAATCTCTCCGACACTCCTCAGTGACCCAGACTGATGTCCAGTCTCTCCGACACTCCGCAGTGACCCAGACTGATGTCCAGTCTCTCAGACACGACGATGTGTCCCAGAATGATGTCCAGTCTCTCCAACACTCCGCAGTGACCCAGACTGATGTCCAGTCCCTCCGACACTCCGCAGTGACCCAGACTGATGTCCAGTCTCTCCGACACTCCGACACTCCGCAGTGACCCAGACTGATGTCCAGTCTCTCCGACACTCCGACTCTGCGCAGTGACCAAGACCAATGTCCACTTTCTCCGACATTCCGCAGTGACCCAGACTGATGTCCAGACTCTCCGACACTCCGCAGTGACCCAGACTGATGTCCAGTCTCTCCGACACTCCGCAATGACCCAGACTGAGGTCCAGTCTCCCCGACACTCCGACATTACGCAGTGAACCAGACTGATGTACAGTCTCTCCGACACTCCGCAGTGACCCAGACTGATGTCCAGTCTCTCCGACACTCCGCAGTGACCCAGACTGATGTCCAGTCTCTCCGACACGACGCAGTGACCCAGACTGATGTCCAGTCTCTCCGACTCTCGACACTCCGCAGTGACCTAGACTGATGTCCAGTCTCTTCGACACTCCGCATTGACCCAGACTGATGTCCAGTCTCTCCGACACTCCGCAGTGACCCAGACTGATGTCCAGTCTCTCCGACACTCCGACACACCGCAGTGACCCAGACTGATGTCCAGTCTCTCCAACACTCCGCAGTGACCCAGACTGATGTCCAGTCTCTCCGACACTCCGCAGTGACCCAGACTGATGTCCAGTCTCTCCAACACTCCGCAGTGACCCAGACTGATGTCCAGTCTCTCCGACACTCCGACACACCGCAGTGACCCAGACTGATATCCAGTCTCTCCGACACTCCGACACTCCGCAGTGCCCCAGACTGATGTCCAGTCTCTCCGACACTCCGCAGTGACCCAGACTGATATCCAGTCTCTCCGACACTCCGACACTCCGCAGTGCCCCAGACTGATGTCCAGTCTCTCCGACACTCCGCAGTGACCCAGACTGATGTCCAGTCTCTCCGACACGACGCAGTGACCCAGACTGATGTCCAGTCTCTCCGACTCTCGACACTCCGCAGTGACCTAGACTGATGTCCAGTCTCTTCGACACTCCGCATTGACCCAGACTGATGTCCAGTCTCTCCGACACTCCGCAGTGACCCAGACTGATGTCCAGTCTCTCCGACACTCCGACACACCGCAGTGACCCAGACTGATGTCCAGTCTCTCCAACACTCCGCAGTGACCCAGACTGATGTCCAGTCTCTCCGACACTCCGCAGTGACCCAGACTGATGTCCAGTCTCTCCAACACTCCGCCGTGACCCAGACTGATGTCCAGTCTCTCCGACACTCCGACACACCGCAGTGACCCAGACTGATATCCAGTCTCTCCGACACTCCGACACTCCGCAGTGCCCCAGACTGATGTCCAGTCTCTCCGACACTCCGCAGTGACCCAGACTGATGTCCAGTCTCTCCAACACTCCGCAGTGACCCAGACTGATGTCCAGTCTCTCCGACACTCCGCAGTGACCCAGACTGATGTCCCGTCTCTCCGAAATTCCGCAGTGACCCAGACTGATGTCCAGTCTCTCCGACACTCCGCAGTGACCCAGACTGATGTCCAGTCTCTCCGACACTCCGCAGTGACCCAGACTGATGTCCAGTTTCTCCGACACTCCGACACTCCGCAGTGACCCAGACTGATGTCCAGTCTCTCCGACACTCCGACACTCCGCAGTGACCCAGACTGATGTCCAGTCTCTCCGACACTCCGCAGTGACCCAGACTGATGTCCCGTCTCTCCGAAATTCCGCAGTGACCCAGACTGATGTCCAGTCTCTCCGACATTCCGTCACTCCGCAGTGACCCAGACTGATGTCCAGTCTCTACGACACTCCGCAGTGACCCAGACTGATGTCCAGTCTCTCCGACACTCCGACACTCCGCAGTGACCCAGACTGATGTCCTGTCTCTCCGACAATCCGCAGTGACCCAGACTAATGTCCAGTCTCTCCGACACTCCGACACTCCGCAGTGACCCAGACTGATGTCCAGTCTCTCCGACAATCCGACACTCCGCAGTGACCCAGATTGATGTCCAGTCTCTCCGTCACTCCGCAGTGACCCAGACTGATGTCCAGTCTCTCCAACACTCCGCAGTGACCCAGACTGATGTCCAGTCTCTCCGACACTCCGCAGTGACCCAGACTGATGACCAGTCTCTCCGACACTCCGACCCTCCGCAGTGACCCAGACTGATGTCCAGTCTCTCCGACACTCCGCAGTGACCCAGACTGATGTCCAGTCTCTACGACACTCCGCAGTGACCCAGACTGATGTCCAGTCACTCCGACACTCCGCAGTGACCCAGACTAATGTCCAGTCGCTCCGACACTCCGACACTCCGCAGTGACCCAGACTGATGTCCAGTCTCTCCGACACTCCGCAGTGACCCAGACTGATGTCCAGTCTCTCCGACTCTCGACACTCCGCAGTGACCTAGACTGATGTCCAGTCTCTTCGACACTCCGACACTCCGCAGTGACCCAGACTGATGTCCAGTCTCTCCGACACTCCGCAGTGACCCAGACTGATGTCCATTCTCTCCGACACTCCGCAGTGACCCAGACTGATGTCCAGTCTCTCCAACACTCCGCAGTGACCCAGACTGATGTCCAGTCTCTCCGACACTCCGCAGTGACCCAGACTGATGTCCCGTCTCTCCGAAATTCCGCAGTGACCCAGACTGATGTCCAGTCTCTCCGACACTCCGCAGTGACCCAGACTGATGTCCAGTCTCTCCGACACTCCGCAGTGACCCAGACTGATGTCCAGTTTCTCCGACACTCCGACACTCCGCAGTGACCCAGACTGATGTCCAGTCTCTCCGACACTCCGACACTCCGCAGTGACCCAGACTGATGTCCAGTCTCTCCGACACTCCGCAGTGACCCAGACTGATGTCCCGTCTCTCCGAAATTCCGCAGTGACCCAGACTGATGTCCAGTCTCTCCGACATTCCGTCACTCCGCAGTGACCCAGACTGATGTCCAGTCTCTACGACACTCCGCAGTGACCCAGACTGATGTCCAGTCTCTCCGACACTCCGACACTCCGCAGTGACCCACACTGATGTCCTGTCTCTCCGACAATCCGCAGTGACCCAGACTAATGTCCAGTCTCTCCGACACTCCGACACTCCGCAGTGACCCAGACTGATGTCCAGTCTCTCCGACAATCCGACACTCCGCAGTGACCCAGATTGATGTCCAGTCTCTCCGTCACTCCGCAGTGACCCAGACTGATGTCCAGTCTCTCCAACACTCCGCAGTGACCCAGACTGATGTCCAGTCTCTCCGACACTCCGCAGTGACCCAGACTGATGACCAGTCTCTCCGACACTCCGACCCTCCGCAGTGACCCAGACTGATGTCCAGTCTCTCCGACACTCCGCAGTGACCCAGACTGATGTCCAGTCTCTCCGACACTCCGCAGTGACCCAGACTGATGTCCACTCTCTCCAACACTCCGCAGTGACCCAGACTGATGTCCAGTCTCTCCGACACTCCGCAGTGCCCCAGACTGATGTCCCGTCTCTCCGAAATTCCGCAGTGACCCAGACTGATGTCCAGTCTCTCCGACACTCCGACACTCCGCAGTGACCCAGACTGATGTCCAGTCTCTCCGACACTCCGACCCTCCGCAGTGACCCAGACTGATGTCCAGTCTCTCCGACACTCCGCAGTGCCCCAGACTGATGTCCCGTCTCTCCGAAATTCCGCAGTGACCCAGACTGATGTCCAGTCTCTCCAACACTCCGACCCTCCGCAGTGACCCAGACTGATGTCCAGTCTCTCCAACACTCCCTCACTCCGCAGTGACCCAGACTGATGTCCAGTCTCTCCGACACTCCGCAGTGACCCAGACTAATGTCCAGTCTCTCCGACACTCCGACACTCCGCAGTGACCCAGACTGATGTCCAGTCTCTCCGACACTCCGCTGTGACCCAGACTGATGTCCAGTCTCTCCGACACTCCGACCCTCCGCAGTGACCCAGACTGATGTCCCGTCTCTCCGAAATTCCGCAGTGACCCAGACTGATGTCCAGTCTCTCCGACACTCCGACACTCCACAGTGACCCAGACTGATGTCCAGTCTCTCCGAAATTCCGCAGTGACCCAGACTGATGTCCAGTCTCTCCGACACTCCGCAGTGAACAGACTAATGTCCAGTCTCTCCGACATTCCGACACTCCGCAGTGACCCAGACTGATGTCCAGTCTCTCCGAAACTCCGCAGTGACCCAGACTGATGTCCAGTCTCTCCGACACTCCGACACTCCGCAGTGACCCAGACTGATGTCCAGTCTCTCCGATACTCCGCAGTGCCCCAGACTGATGTCCCGTCTCTCCGAAATTCCGCAGTGACCCAGACTGATGTCCAGTCTCTCCGACATTCCGTCACTCCGCAGTGACCCAGACTGATGTCCAGTCTCTACGACACTCCGCAGTGACCCAGACTGATGTCCAGTCACTCCGACACTCCGCAGTGACCCAGACTAATGTCCAGTCTCTCCGACACTCCGACACTCCGCAGTGACCCAGACTGGTGTCCAGTCTCTCCGACAATCCGACACTCCGCAGTGACCCAGATTGATGTCCAGTCTCTCCAACACTCCGCAGTGACCCAGACTGATGTCCAGTCTCTCCAACACTCCGACACTCCGCAGTGACCCAGACTGATGTCCAGTCTCTCCGTCACTCCGACACTCCGCAGTGACCCAGACTGATGTCCAGTCTCTCCAACACTCCGCAGTAACCCAGACTGATGTCCAGTCTCTCCGACACGACGCAGTGTCCCAGACTGATGTCCTATCTCTCCGACACGACGCAGTGTCCCAGACTGATGTCCAGTCTCTCCGACACTCCGCAGTGACCCAGACTGATGTCCAGTCTCTCCGACACTCGACACTCCGCAGTGACCTAGACTGATGTCCAGTCTCTCCGACACTCCGCAGTGACCCAGACTGATGTCCAGTCTCTCCGACACTCCGCAGTGACCCAGACTGATGTCCATTCTCTCCGACACTCCGCAGTGACCCAGACTGATGTCCAGTCTCTCCAACACTCCGCAGTGACCCAGACTGATGTCCAGTCTCTCCGACACTCCGCAGTGACCCAGACTGATGTGCAGTCTCTCCGACACTCCGCAGTGCCCCAGACTGATGTCCCGTCTCTCCGAAATTCCGCAGTGACTCAGACTGATGTCCAGTCTCTCCGACACTCCGACACTCCGCAGTGACCCAGACTGATGTCCAGTCTCTCCGACACTCCGCAGTGACCCAGACTGATGTCCAGTCTCTCCGACACTCCGCAGTGCCCCAGACTGATGTCCCGTCTCTCCGAAATTCCGCAGTGACCCAGACTGATGTCCAGTCTCTCCGACATTCCGTCACTCCGCAGTGACCCAGACTGATGTCCAGTCTCTACGACACTCCGCAGTGACCCAGACTGATGTCCAGTCACTCCGACACTCCGCAGTGACCCAGACTAATGTCCAGTCGCTCCGACACTCCGACACTCCGCAGTGACCCAGACTGATGTCCAGTCTCTCCGACAATCCGACACTCCGCAGTGACCCAGATTGATGTCCAGTCTCTCCGTCACTCCGCAGTGACCCAGACTGATGTCCAGTCTCTCCAACACTCCGCAGTGACCCAGACTGATGTCCAGTCTCTCCGACACTCCGCAGTGACGCAGACTGATGTCCAGTCTCTCCGACACTCCGACCCTCCGCAGTGACCCAGACTGATGTCCAGTCTCTCCGACACTCCGCAGTGACCCAGACTGATGTCCAGTCTCTCCGACACTCCGCAGTGACCCAGACCGATGTCCTCTCTCTCCGACACTCCGCAGTGACCAGACTGATGTCCAGTCTCTCCAACACTCCGCAGTGACCCAGACTGATGTCCAGTCTCTCCGACACTCCACAGTGCCCCAGACTGATGTCCCGTCTCTCCGAAATTCCGCAGTGACCCAGACTGATGTCCAGTCTCTCCGACACTCCGCAGTGCCCCAGACTAATGTCCAGTCTCTCCGACACTCCGACACTCCGCAGTGACCCAGACTGATGTCCAGTCTCTCCGACACTCCGACACTCCGCAGTGACCCAGACTGATGTCCAGTCTCTCCGACACTCCGCTGTGACCCAGACTGATGTCCAGTCTCTATGACACTCCGACCCTCCGCAGTGACCCAGACTGATGTCCCGTCTCTCCGAAATTCCGCAGTGAGTCAGACTGATGTCCAGTGTCTCCGACACTCCGACACTCCGCAGTGACCCAGACTGATGTCCAGTCTCTCCGAAACTCCGCAGTGACCCAGACTGATGTCCAGTCTCTCCGACATTCCGCAGTGACCCAGACTGATGTCCAGTCTCTCCGACACTCCGCAGTGACCCAGACTGATGTCCAGTCTCTACGACACTCCGCAGTGACCCAGACTGATGTCCAGTCACTCCGACACTCCGCAGTGACCCAGACTAATGTCCAGTCTCTCCGACACTCCGACACTCCGCAGTGACCCAGACTGATGTCCAGTCTCTCCGACAATCCGACACTCCGCAGTGACCCAGATTGATGTCCAGTCTCTCCGTCACTCCGCAGTGACCCAGAGTGATGTCCAGTCTCTCCAACACTCCGCAGTGACCCAGACTGATGTCCAGTCTCTCCGACACTCCGCAGTGACCCAGACTGATGTCCAGTCTCTCCGACACTCCGACCCTCCGCAGTGACCCAGACTGATGTCCAGTCTCTCCGACACTCCGCAGTGACCCAGACTGATGTCCACTCTCTCCAACACTCCGCAGTGACCCAGACTGATGTCCAGTCTCTCCGACACTCCGACCCTCCGCAGTGACCCAGACTGATGTCCAGTCTCTCCAACACTCCGCAGTGACCCAGACTGATGTCCAGTCTCTCCGACACTCCGCAGTGCCCCAGACTGATGTCCCGTCTCTCCGAAATTCCGCAGTGACCCAGACTGATGTCCAGTCTCTCCAACACTCCCTCACTCCGCAGTGACCCAGACTGATGTCCAGTCTCTCCGACACTCCGACACTCTGCAGTGACCCAGACTGATGCCCAGTCTCTCCGACACTCCGCAGTGACCCAGACTGATGTCCAGTCTCTCCGACACTCCGCAGTGACCCAGACTAATGTCCAGTCTCTCCGACACTCCGACACTCCGCAGTGACCCAGACTGATGTCCAGTCTCTCCGACACTCCGCTGTGACCCAGACTGATGTCCAGTCTCTACGACACTCCGACCCTCCGCAGTGACCCAGACTGATGTCCCGTCTCTCCGAAATTCCGCAGTGACCCAGACTGATGTCCAGTCTCTCCGACACTCCGACACTCCGCAGTGACCCAGACTGATGTCCAGTCTCTCCGAAACTCCGCAGTGACCCAGACTGATGTCCAGTGTCTCCAACACTCCGACACTCCGCAGTGACCCAGACTGATGTCCAGTCTCTCCGCCACTCCGACACTCCGCAGTGACCCAGACTAATGTCCAGTCTCTCCGCCACTCCGACACTCCGCAGTGACCCAGACTGATGTCCAGTCTCTCCGACACTCCGACACTCCGCAGTGACCCAGACTGATGTCCAGTCTCTCCGACACGACGCAGTGTCCCAGACTGATGTCCAGTCTCTCCGACACTCCGCAGTGACCCAGACTGATGTCCAGTCTCTCCGACACTCCGACAGTCCACAGTGACCCAGACTGATGTCCAGTCCATCCGACACTCCGACACTCCGCAGTGACCCAGACTGATGTCCAGTCTCTCCGACATTCCGTCACTCCGCAGTGACCCAGACTGATGTCCAGTCTCTACGACACTCCGCAGTGACCCAGACTGATGTCCAGTCACTCCGACACTCCGCAGTGACCCAGACTAATGTCCAGTCTCTCCGACACTCCGACACTCCGCAGTGACCCAGACTGATGTCCAGTCTCTCCGACAATCCGACACTCCGCAGTGACCCAGATTGATGTCCCGTCTCTCCGTCACTCCGCAGTGACCCAGAGTAATGTCCAGTCTCTCCGACACTCCGACACTCCGCAGTGACCCAGACTGATGTCCAGTCTCTCCAACACTCCGACACTCCGCAGTGACCCAGACTGATGTCCAGTCTCTCCGTCACTCCGACACTCCGCAGTGACCCAGACTGATGTCCTATCTCTCCGACACGACGCAGTGTCCCAGACTGATGTCCAGTCTTTCCGACACTCCGCAGTGACCCAGACTGATGTCCAGTCTCTCCGACACTCGACACTCCGCAGTGACCTAGACTGATGTCCAGTCTCTCCGACACTCCGACACTCCGC